>NC_071259.1:5941863-6284363 GCF_023375685.1 Ictalurus furcatus
CGCAAAGAAGAGGAAACGTTTGCAGTTAGTTTATCTTTGCCACAGCGTACATCACTTATATTTGTTTTGACTGCCCGCCTCTATAACTAAGTCTCCCTGCAATAAATACGCTTATTAATAATGTAGAAAACACCGGAGGCTTTTTTTACACATTGATGTGAATGGGATTTATACTGTGTACTGTGTTAAGGCTGGCGATACATTTCTGTGATGACATGATGAAATGTCTGCACTGTATTGTCACCTCTTGCACCTCTTGTTTCTGTCTCTCGTAGGTGATGCGGTTCTGCGGAATCTGGAAATAAAGGAAAATGCTCTGGTAAGTGTCCGTAAGGTTAGAACAGCAAAGTTGTCTTCACAGCCTACGTTTGGGCGTGTCCGATCAGTGCCGCCCCGCTGAAATGCATTTCGATTCAAATCAATGTAAATGCTTCATTTAACCACCTCTTTCTTTGCATATCAGAGTCAGCTGGACATTCCTTTTAAAGTCAAGGCGGGGCATATAGGTGAGTCGGATTCACTATAAGCTCATAAACACCTGCGGCTCTCGAGCACTGTCATTAAATGAGTAATGTTATAGAGGCATTACTAAGAAGCTTGGAAGGAAGCAGCGACGATCATGGGTGCCTCTGGTGAGAGTAGCTAGCTAGTACTAGTAACATGGTTTGCTAATCTGCTGGGGAAGCTTGTATGAAGCTGAGCATGCACTACACGAAGAATTAAACAAACACTGAACAGTTTATTCCTCCAAACAGCAACAGTAGCATTTACGAAACACCCACAAGAGACAAACTATAAGCTGCGTGAGAGACTTGTCACTTGCTAGTGACAATCCTATACTATAGGGTTATGACGCTAGCAAGTAATGGCAAAGTCTGTCTCACGCAAAATCTTTCTTATAAGCATATGACTCAACTAATAGTGTAAGGTATGATGGTTGTTCTGGTTAAACTGGTTACAATTTTTCCTCAAGGTACAGACTGTTATACTAGTAAGTAATAGAACACGACCGGGTGTGCAAAACAGGGTGGTGTGATGCGGTCCGACATGCAGTCGATTGTCTTCCAGTAACAGTACCGCCAAAAGTGTTTTATTCCTCTTCGACCACAGCAATTTGCCAATGATTACAAATTAATTATTATTATTTTTTGGTTAAAGTCCACGTGAAGTGCCTTGAAACGTGCAGCGTTATTCGATGTGTTGACGTAATTTCCTCTGAAACAGGAAATCAGGGCGGAAGTGACATATATGAAGTGGCTCCTCCCACTTTTTAAATAGCCGGTAGCGTGTAGCTGACCTCACAGCCCGGGGGAAGCCGTATTTGACGGTTAGTACCATGGATTTTTATAATGTCGGCAGCGGGACACTTCAGATTCTAGAGAGCATTTGATCGGACTGAAAAGCTGACGAGAAACTGAAGTGCAGAATGATGTCATCAAAACTGTCGCTCCGTATTGGTGGTAGAGAGAGTGTAGATTTTGAACGTATATATCTTCTAGATGCGAATTGCGTCATTGTTTTGGAGCGCACACGCTCATAGACGTATTCATACTAAAAGACACAAAAGTCCGATTTTGAGTTCGTGGCGACTTTAAAGAATGACACATTGCGTTTTTATCCGTTTATAGTTACATTTAACGTTGTAATGTTACAGGGAAACTGCAAAACACAGCATTTGTCTGTCTGTCTGTCTACGTGTGAATAATGTGGGTTTAAACAATGAACACACTTGTGTAAAGCAGAATTTTTCTGGTTCATATTTACCTGAAATGTTTTGTAACGTTCGTGTCCATCAGGCCGCCTGGAACTGAAGATCCCATGGAAGAATTTGTATACGCAGTCAGTGGAGGCGACACTCGACGAGGTCTACTTGCTCATCGTCCCCACTGCCAGTAAGAGCTGTTTTAATCACTCCCATTTATCATATGTAACATTTCCCATATCCAGTCTTTTACTCTGTGAGAGCTGGAAATTCATTTACCGAAACGCCCGTGTGACCTTTCCTTATGTTATGCCTGTTCTTTATATTCGACTGAAATGGTTTAGCAACCAATCAGTAGCAAGGATTCGATAGCAATCTCTTGCTTGAACTTTGAGCACATCTTTTAACAGGGTCTCTGTAAGCCTTACTTTATATCTAAAATTATATATATATTTTAAGTAAATAAATCAAATATATTGCATAATTTTGTAAATATGTTAAGCATATAAAATGTGTATATATTCAATAAATATGCATAAACAATTCTCCTTAAAAGTATGTGGACACCCATATGTTGTTCTTCCCTAAACTGATGCCACAAAGTTGGAAGCACACACTTACACTGCTGTGAAAAAGTATTTCTTCTGTTTTTGTGTATATCTCATACTAAATTGTTTCAGAAATTAATACAAAATCTAAGATAAAACAAAGGCGACCTGAGTAAACACAAAATACTGTTTTTAAATTATGTAATGCTATTTATTGAAGCAAAAAAGTTCTCCAATACCAATTGGGCCTGTGTGAAAATGTATTTGTAGTTACTGTAGTTACTAATTCCCCATATCTATGAAAGTGCATTCATAATGGGGTTGAGCTGGACTAGACATAATTAGGCCTGATTACTGCAAACCCTGTTCAGTCACATCAACACTTAAATAGAACTTTTTCAACAGCAGTTGATTAAAAGGTCTTACATAGTAACATACTATACCAAATATCCAGAAATGATGAGGAAGAAGGTGATTGAAATACCTCAGTCTGGGAAGGGTTACAAAGCAATTTCAAAGGCTCTGGGACTCCAAAGAACCACAGTCAGAGTCATTATCTCCAAATGGAAAAACTCGGCACTGTAGTGAACCTGCCCAGAAGTGTCCGACCTTCCAAAATTCCTCCGAGAGCACAGCAACAACTCATCCAGGAAGTCACAAAAGAGCCAAGGACAACATCAAACGACCTACAGACCTCTCTTGCATCAATAAAGGAGAATGTCCGGTCTTCAGTCCGTAAGTTGAAACTCAAGCGCAACAATGCAGCAAGACAATGATGCAAAGCATAGGAGTGAGTCCTAGTCCTAGAAGTAAGTGAGAGACTGATCTCCAGTTATCAAAAGTGTTTGGTTACAGTATTTTGTTTGAAGAGCTAAAACTGTTTAGTATGGGAAATCAGGATGGGGCAAATACTTTTTCACAGCACTGTATGTAGAATGTCTCCAAAGCTCCATGAAGACATGGTTTGCCCAGGTTTGAGTGGAAGAACTCGAGTTTCCTGCACAGAGCCGTGACCTCAACCCCACTGAACACCTTTTGGATGAACTGGAACACCGACTGCACCCCAGACCTCCTCACCCAACATCAGTGCCTGACCTGTAATGCCTAATGCTCTTGTGGCTGAACGAGCACAGATCCCCACAGCCACGCTCCAAAATCTAGTGAAAGGCCTTCCCAGAAGAGTGGAGGTTATTATAACAGCACAGAGGGAGAATAACTCTGGAATGGGATGTTCAACAAGCACATATGGGTGTGATGGTCAGGCGTCCACATACTTTTGACCATATAGTGTTTTTGGTTTTTTTATTCTCACTTCTGTGATACTTTTAGCTTTACTTTTAAATGCCACTAATTGGTGTTAAATGTAATTTAACACCAAAGAGTATTACATTTCATTTGAGGATTTCACATTTCTGAAGTTTTCACTTACCATCGCCAACGCTTGTGGCAAGAACTGTATAAAATATTTATAACCATAGATTAAAAAAAAAAACTACTTTAATTGAGAATAATTATAATAATAAAACATTATGTTATTTCATAATTACAAGTATTTTATAGAACTAAATTTGTGCCTGAGAACAATAGTTAAAGTACATTATACTGGTGTAGCAATTTCATTATACATTTCTTTATTTGAAAATAGTCAAATTTGCTGAAATAAGCCTGATCAGCTTAAACGAGTTCTGTTCTACTCGAAGTGACCCACAAATATCCTGAATGAATTTAAGCCCAGGGTTTTGACACTTTGGAAAATGGTCTAAGTGTGTGTGTGTGTGTGTGTGTGTGTGTACACATCAGGTATAAAGTACGATGCAGAAAAGGAAGAGAAGCAGCTGCAGGAGGCTCGGCAGAGGGAGCTTCAGCGGATCGAGGAAACCAAAATAAAAGCAGCAGAACAAGGTTAGGATAAGGATGACAACCTTTCGAAATTCCACACAGTCGCTTACGTTTGAAACGTATTTATATCGCGAGTGTCTTCGTGCAGAAAATCCGAAGACGGAAAAGCAGGACACCTTCGTGGAGAAACTGGTCACGCAGGTGATTAAAAACCTGCAAGTGAAAATTTCCAATATTCACATTCGCTATGAAGATAGCGTAAGTACTGGATTTGACTAAGACCATTTTATATTTTATTTTCTGATCTTTATTGTTCAACATACAATTTAAAAATTTTATTTTTTTTTAACACAGATCACCAATCCGAATTCACCTCTCTCATTCGGAGTGTCTCTCCAAAACCTCAGCCTTCAGGTACATACTACTCCAGGAACAAATTCTAATCTTTTGTTTGTTTTTGTTTTCAGGCTGCAAGTGAAGAACAGTTCAGTATAAAAAAAAAATATTGAAGCACTGTACCGTATGTAACTAAGGGTGTCATGTTGTAAATGAAATCTATAGTCTAACCAGGGATAATTCGATTATTATACGTTTATCCAAGAGCGAAGTGACAATGAAACTATTTGAGGTAGGTGGAGGTTTATTTTCATAAATTCTGGTTCTCCATTCACAGACAGCAGATGCGAACTGGAAACCCTGCCTGTTGGATGAGAAAGCCAAGCTGTTTTTCAAGGTAAACCTATTCGATGAGAGCTCAAATACGATGCAGCTACACTGCAGTGGTTCCACATTCTCATTCGTAACTCACGTATCGTTCATATTTCAAAGTTAGACGAGAAATATGCCATACCGTCCATTCACCGTGGTCATGTGACCTTTACAAGGCTTGTAAATTCAGGTAAAATCCAAATATTTCATTTACTTAGAATTAAGGATCAGTCAGTTAGACATAGCTTCTACACAGGTTTTAAGTTAATAGTCATTTTTACGATCTTTATTTGGATGTTAGGGTGTCAGGTGACCGTCATCCACCAGCCTATCAACTGATCCTCGGCAATATGTCAACGGTTTATGGTTTTTGATGTTAGCAAATCATCTATACACACTCTCTAGACTGCCTGCTTGTCTCATTTGACTTTCGCTTAATTTGGAAGGGCCAGTTTATGGTTATTGATGTGTAGTAAATGATTTCTAGGCCTCTCTCTTGTGCGATCACGTGTTCATATTCAGTTCATGTGGACTGTGGAAACATGTCATGTCATGTTGTTGAAAGACAGATAAACGTCATTGGACATTTTGAGATTTAGTCAATATGCTGGTTTATGACTGTCTGATAGAGTGTATAAAGCAGAGTGGGGGAAAAAGAGTGTGGCCACTTCATTATACACATGAGGGTGCTTTCATAGGAAAACCTGCAACAATGAGATAAGCGGAGTTCTCGTTACCACCCCGAGGTCGATTATTTACCGGAAGTGTTTTATTTCTCGTACACCACAATTTTTAAGGGGGGCAAACTTTCAGGTTAGTAAAAAACTAATGTCTTCCATTTGAGATGATATATATTTTGATGTATTTAACAAAAAAAAAATAATAATTTAAATATTTTTAAAACTTTACTATGGACCCCCTGCAATTACACCACTGACCACTAGGGGTCCGCGGTAACACTGCACTAGATGATAGTGCATAGTGTAAGTGTATAGTACGTGATTTGGGACACAACTTTAGTATTTACTCTCCGAAGTGTGTTTTCGGAACAGAAGTAATGAGTAAACGCACCGCACACAGATCAGCTAATCCATAATGAGATTCGTTGACAATGATTTTCATAATCGATTATTATCGATGTTATCAACTAGTCCACATTCCTTTGTCCTGAAGACATTCTTTTGAAGATTTTCTGTAAGGAGACATTTATTTAATATTGATGGAAGGAGTCTCCAGTGTCAAAATGTTTTACAACACTGAAGACTCCTTCTATCAATATTAAATAAATGTCTCCTTACAGAAAAGCTTCACCATATCAACGAATATATTTCATTTTGTTTTCTTTGTTCATTTATTATTAATGGCGTGTCCAGCATACAAGTCCCTAGAAGCTATAATGTATTAGAACACATTAATATAAACGTGATGGGATTTTTTTTTCCTTACAGGTGGAACTAAATTAAAATCAGAAATTAAGCACTACTTTCTGGCCAATCAGATTTGAGAATTCAACAGCACGTGGTACAGTTAAGGTCATCAAATGTATTAATTATGTCTTATTTGTGTTACGTTATATTCAGCTTGTCCGTCTGGATAATCTCTTCGCATATTGGAACGTTAACTCAGAGCTCTACTCCATCCACTCTGCTAGTGAAGCCCTGGTAAGAGAGAATTTTTATAATCTCCTATATGGAAAATTACCCAAGGAGGAAATGATAAAAATTAACCCTATTTTCTCTCTCTCTCTCTCTCTTTCTCTCTCACATTTTGTAGCGATGCCTGCAGCACAACATGGCTGTCCAGAACTCCATCCCTCATGACTATCAGTTTAGTGAGTGACTGCTTTCACTTCTGCTGTATTTTGTCTTTGAGCATCTGGATGCAGTTATCAGACCTGTCACGACTTCTTCCTGCTTTCTGTTTCTAGTTTTCCGTCCAATATCGGCCAACGCTAAGCTTCGCATGAACCCTCGCTCGGACGTGGACTTCTCCTCGCCGAAGGTGGATCTGGTCGTCAACCTGCCTGAAGTGGCTGTGGAGCTGAGCAGACCACAGGTGCGCTAAACGTTCTGTGTAGTTGAATGAAAGCTTGTGTTGCACAAATAAAACATGAGCTTCGAACGGCGTCTGCTCTTTGTTCCTCTGCAGTACGTCAGCATTCTGGAGCTTTTGGGCTCCGTGGATATGATGTCACGCAATCTTCCGTACAGGAAGTATCGCCCAGATGTGCCTGTCCACACCAACGCGTACCAGTGGTAAGAGCTCTTCCAGTACAACTTTTACATGCATTGACCGACTGACTGTCCCTTAGGACATCTGAGCAGTAGGTGCTGATATACACCTAAAATGTGTATATACACCTAATATCAATAAGCAAAAAAAAAAACAAACAGCAGTCTCTTGCACGATGATTATTTTGGCTTCCTCTACTAGGATCAGCTAGCGGTTTTATTCACTAGCATTCTGCTGATTTAAACAGTTGCGAAGCCACGTTGTGGAAAATTGAGGGTGAAAAAATATCAACCGATATAGCCGAGTGATTACCGAAATCTTTTCTGTGATCAGAATTATATAGACTTGAGTTCCAGCTCTAGTTTAAAAGAGTGGATTGGTCTCGGTAGCCACGCTGTCACTGTAGAGTTGCATCATTTGTTATTCTCATTATGATGTGAAGGGTGAAAAAATGTGTAATATTGGGTAGTTCAGTTTCTTTTTATTATCTAGTTTTGTCATTTATGATGTCTGATAGTCAGGAACTTTGTGTGTGTGTTTTTTCTTCTTCTTCTTCTTCTTTCTTTTATTTACCTGTTTACCAGGTGGCGTTACGTCATCACGGGCATCTTGGAGGTGAACGTAAAACCCTCCCTGCACATGTGGTCTTGGAAACGCATCAAACGGCACCGACAACAAGTAAAGCAGTGCAAAGAGCTTTATAAGACCAAGATCACCAACAAGAAGCCTGCAGAGACCCTGCTAAAGAAACTGGAGGTAAATATTGGAAAAGTGCTTTCTTACGGTGTTATTTATTTATTTATTTATTTTATTCGTTTTGCTTTGTGATTAGTGTGTGTTCAGGAGCAGGGAAGTTGCAGGGAAGGGTGTGTGGTTGTGAGGTTGTGGGAAGTGTTGATGGGGTGGCGTGCTGTCATGATTAGCAGCATGTTGGTCAAATGTGGAAAGGAGGATGTTATAAAACGGTATTACAAAGCAAAAACGTTGATGATTCAGCTCGAGGTTTGGAGCACAAACAAACTTACACAATTTCCCACTCGCTCCAATTGTACTCAAGTCACCTTTGATATGTTTAATTTCTTGCACTGAAGCTACAAGGCGGAAGTAGCTAACAAGGTCTCTGTAAATACATTCCCAAATCTTCATAACATGAATTGTTCAAAAAGTTTATAACCTACCTCTTCTTGTCTTGCCAAACTGCACTGAGGACAAAAGCAAAGGATTCAGTTGGCTGCTCCGATAATATTACAGCATTCAGATACACAGTAAAGCTTTGTTCGTGTTTATAAACGACATTAGGAAGGAGACACTGTGTCCTACACCACAGTGTGAGATTTGTACAGATGTGCTTTAACACACATTTTGAGTGAACGACTTCTATTACTGAGCTATATTCGTTTTTTGTTGCTCTGACTTAAGCATATATTGCGGCTTAAAGGGAAATTCGATTCCTTGGAGCTAGAACGACATGCTGTTGAACTATAAGGATTTTTATAATGTTTTTATTCCTCTCATAACGTGTTATGCTTCTTCTGTTAAATCTCATTTCTAGGAGACAGAGAAATGCCTGGATATTTTTAACATCACGCTCGCGAGACAACAAGCCGAGATGGAGGTGGTGTACGGTTTTATTTTACACATGCGCTTTCTTTCAAATTTTATATACTGCGCACAAAAAAAAAAACAGTCTGTGAATGATGGTTACGAAAGCTGCAGTTCTAACGTTGTAACGGTCCACCTCTGGCTCTCCAGGCATCTAAAGCTGGCCTTCGCATCTACCGACCAGGGTTAAAGATGGAGGAGGAGCAGTCGCAGGGCTGGTTCGGCTGGATGTGGAACTGGTCCGGAGACAGCTCTGCTCAGACCAAAGAGGTCAAACCTGGAGGTACTGAACACTAATCACTTCAAATATACTCATTTCACATCACAGGGTAAATTTGAAACCTGTGTAATGTAACGTCTCGGTGTTTCATGTCGTTCTTGCGTCACCGTTAGGTTTCGACACACTGATGACTCCAGAAGAGAAAGCCAAACTCTGCACTGCCATCGGATACAGCGAAACGGCCGTCAATCCTAACCTGCCGAAAGACGTGAGCACTTTCTGTCCATTCAGTCAGAATACGAGCTCATTTTAATGCGTTTCAGACATATTAGTAACTTGATTGCTGGATAATCTTAGCGTAATATTAGCCTAAATTTAGCAGAACTGTTCACACACAAGCACTCTGATGTAATGGTGCGTTATGTTTTGCAGTTTGAGGACGTGAAGGTTCGGTTCCAGTTGGTGAGCATGTCCGTGTCGATCAAAGAGAGCAAAGAAAAGCCAGAGATTATCAAACTGTCCGTCATCGACCTGAGAGCCACGCTGACGCAGAGACCGTCCGCTCAGGCTATAAAGTAATCTTTTCTCTTCTTACCTTTTCTCTTAAGTGTCCTTTTCTCTCATTCCCATTTGTTCTACGGTAATAACGACACTACAGTGTATAGTAAATCCGAAATGTTCCACTGTAAAAGTTTGCAATAGTATTTACTTGAACCAGTTATCGTATATCATATCGCGTGCCTTTTATAGATGACCCCTTGTCGTTTTTCTAATCAGGATCACAGCTCAGTTGTCGTCGTTTGAGGTAACCGGTGTCTCGAGGAACAGCGTCGCTCCCACGCTGCTTTCTCCTCGACGTGTGGTGGAGGAAGACAAGCCTCTGCTCAGCCTAATGTTCGAGACCAACCCACTGGACGCCAAGGCAGATCAGAGACTGCACGTGGAATCGCAGCCACTGGAGATCATCTACGACGCAGTGAGTGTGGCAGAGAAGACCCTAATTTTTCAATTTGAATAAAAAAAATAAAAAAAAATCAGTTCTTTATATGTGTGTTCTCTCTGTAGATGACGGTGAATAACGTGTCAGGGTTCTTCATGCCTCCAGATGACCTGCAGCTGGACGAACTGACTAACGCCACCCGCATGAAGCTGGAGCAATTCAGAGACAGAACCTCAACCGGTGTGTGTGTGTGTGTGTGTGTGTGTGTGTGTGTGTGTTTTACAACCCCTGGTAAAAATGATTGTATCACCACACTTGGAGGATGTTCACCTGGCTTTTTCACTTTGTAGCAATTACACAAAGCACAGATATGACACGAAACTATTTTGGTTTAATAGCTGAACGTTCTGGCTTCGTGAAACGATGGTGAAAAAATGATGGAATCGCCTTGTAATTTGCATTTCTAAAACAAATACCAGCACAAGTCTAAAAATGCGAATGAGTCTGCAGTTAAGAAAGTGCTTACACACCTTAACCTTGGGCTTTTTGAAAGGAAACGAGGCCCTAACAAGAGAGTTGTCAATTGAAACAATGGAAAGGATTATAAAAAAGTTGTACCCAGGCAGCTATGTCTAACATTGGGCGCAAGTATAAATAAAATGGGAAGGTTATCAAAGGAAAACATACGCCATAAAAAAATATGCCATTAATTAAAACAATTTACTGTAATTTGTTTGAGGTATGTTTCACGATTCCAGACCATTTAGCTATTAAACAAAAACTGTTTCGTGTCATATCTGTTTATAGCTTTGTTTATTTGGTACAAAGTGAAAAAGCCAGGTGAGCATCCTCTAAGTGTGGTGATTCCATCATTTTTGCCTGGGGGCGTGTATCCTAGACTGAATTTGTTACGCTTGGTACAATAACCAACGCAACATTTAGAAAAATATTTTGTTAACGTAGGACTCATGTACATCATCGAGACACAGAAAGTTCTTGACCTGAAGATCAACCTGATGGCCTCCTATGTGATCGTGCCCCAACTGGGCTTCTATGACCCCAAGCACAACCTTATCATTCTGGATCTGGGACACTTTCAGGTAACTTTCTTCCACATTCTAGAGATTTTTTTTTTCCTCTTCTCTTTATTGCTTTACACCTTTCCATTTTAGGTTCAGTCGAAATTCTTGAGTTGGCAACACGATCAGCGAAGAGCGTTTAAGCACATAAATCGTGATTTTATAGATTTCAACGTGAAATTTATTAGGATTCAGAACTGTAATATGGGGCTGGTTAAAGAATCTCAAAATTACATTTGTGTCATTTGCTTTTACTTACGAGATCCGGAAAATAACTTGGGGAAATGGGATATTGGAAAATACTTCTTTAAAAATGAAGAGTAGCAGCAAAATACCTGGAATATTTTGATCAAATTCCTCCCATGCAGATGTCGAGTCAGAGCAGAGCCAATTTGCCACAGCTCTCAGTGGGAAAGAACACCATCGAGGACATCATGTCTCGAGCCTACGACAGCTTCGATGTCCAACTCACCAGCCTGCAGTTGTTGTATTCGAAACCAGGTACGAACTCCATCCTCTGTCCTCCTTACCTCACACGCTTATACACACCATTTAAAAAACACAGTGGCCGGCTTGTTTTCAGACGGGGACTGGGAGAAGGCTCGGAAGCTGAGACAGTCTTCCCTCCACATTCTGGAGCCCGTCGACATGAAAGTGGTTTTCAGCAGAGCCATGGTGGTCACTGACTCAAGGATGCCAAAGTAAGGGTGCTGTCCTTTCGATGGATTTTTATATTTGCGATTCGGATTGGTCAGAATGTGCCGAGTAATTTTCTATAAGAGCAGCTCTGACAGATGTTCCAGCTGCAGGGTTTATATTAAAGCACTCATTCTAGTACGTTATCATTTCTGTAGTAACGACTTATATACAGGAACATGTAGGGTGGATAAGCTACATAATCTAAGCCTAGTATTATTTGACAAAATATTTTTAATCATTGATATGGTGAAGCTTACTCTAAAGAGATGTTTATTTAACATTTAGAGAAGGAGTCTCCAGTGTCAGCGGTTTGTATCAGTAAAAAACAACAACAGCAACAGATTTAAAGCTATAGTGTATTTATAAATGTGCATGTGAGCGTTCATGCCTGAAAATCTTTAACGATGTAATGTGGATCTGGATTTTTCCTGCCTGGTAGGTTTAAGATATTTGGTGAGCTTCGTCTGCTCTCTCTTCGCATCTCCGATGACAAAGTCCGCGGCATCCTGGAGTTGCTCGACAGCATTCCACTGCCTGAGAGTCGGCCCGCGCCTCGGACTACCGGTCCACAAACTACACCCAAGGTGTGTACGCGTGTTTAACTGCACCTTCGGTTAGAATGCAGTGTGTTTCTTTTAATGTTATTGCTGCATGAAAAGTGAGTGTGTGTGTGTGTGTGTGTGTGTGTGGTTTATGTAGTCCATTCATATGCGTGTGTGTGTGAAATAGTGTGTTTTCTTTCGTATGTCTATAGGTTCTCAAGCCAAGAGACACACCTCAGCTGACCCCCAGAAAACCAGCCATGGTTGACCTGCGCTCCTCGATAATATTTGACTCAGGTTAGACACGCATACGTATGCACACAGAATAGTTAAGGCTTCTTCTAAAAAAAAAGAATTGCGATCAATTACGTGCTATGTATAATATAAGTGGAGAGAAAAAGTCAACGTAGTTTGCAAAGTTATTGGCGTGAAACATTTCGATTAGAAATCAGGAGTCACATCATTAGTTGAATGGACGCCAGCTGTGTGCACACCTGTTCCGGGAAGTCCCCGGAGTTTGTCGAGGAACATAGCTAAACAAACAGCATCATGAAGACCAAACAAGTTGTGGGTTTGGTTTTACAAATATATCCCCAACTTTCAACATCCTGTGGTCCGCCATTAAATCCATTAAAAATGGAAAGGATATGGCATAGCCATGACTCTGCCTGAGTTAAAAAAGAGACATTAGACAGAGCAGCAAGCAAAAGGCCATTGGTAACTCTCAGTGTGATGCTCACGCCACCATGCTTCACAGTGGGAATGGTGTTCTCAGGTTGATCAGCAGAGTTGTGTTTCTGCCAAGTGTATCGCTTTGTACCAAAGCCAAGAAGCTCAGTTTTGATCATATCAGACCAGAGAAACGTTTGTTCCCGTTTGTTGAGTCTCCGACATGTCTTTTGGGATTCTATACGGCTCACCACTCTTCCTTACAGCCCAGCTTTTCATGGCGTCCTGGCTATAGTTCTATCCCCAGCTTCTCCCATCGATCCGAGCTGTGGATCTCTCCAGATTCTTCAGAGCTATTCTCGGCCTCTTGGTTGCTTCTCTTCCTTACATGCTCGCTGATGTTTGGCGTATGGCCTCATGGTTGTTCGATATCCTTATCATTTTTAAAAGCTGATTTAGTGGAGCTCTACAGGATGTTCGGAGCGTGGCGTATTTTAGCGTACAATGAACGACCTGTGATTCATGTGCATGTGCGTGTGTGTGTGTGTGTGTGTGTGTTTATCAGGATCGGAGGAGGATTTGTTCTTTGACGCACCCAGCTCACCAATTGAGGATCTGCCATTCTTTGAGGCCAACTCTGGCTCCCTCGAGCAATCGACCTCCGTAAAAAGGAAAACAATGGTGAAGCGTGACCCCAAGAAGAACATGACCGAGTTCCTGCTGAATTTCGAGATAAACACGGTGTGAAAAACGACCTTGCTTAAAACGTTATGATTCTTTGGCACGTTTCTCCCTCGACATTTCTTATTCGTTACGTACAATTATGTTGTTCCTCCAAAAGTTTTACAAAGGATTTAATTTCGTATGTACTTTACCCTATTTTCTCTTTGGAAAATAAATATTAAGCTTTTTAATTCCTCATGCATGCATTATTTACCCCATAATAAATATGGCCCCTATTCCAACTTACTTCCCACTGGCAGAACTCTGTTATTGTCTTCAAGTGGGGAATTGCTTCCTGTTTTTCCTCTTCTTTATTTTCTGCAGTTGTCCATCCAGCTGTTCCGCCTTTCAGCAAACCTGGAGGTTCCCGTTCTGCGTCTGGAAATCGAGGGTCTGGGCACGGAGCTCAAAGTGCGCACGTTTGATATGACTTCCTACACTTTTCTGCGGGAAATCTGCCTGGAGTGCTCAGAGTACATGGGTACGTCCTCCCAAACGCGATGGTCATGATGACCCTTTTCAGGAAGTTCCATTTGTCAGGTGGAATCCAGCATTTGTCCTTTTTTTTGTGTGTGTATTTTAAAGATGGAGAAGACAAGAAGGTTCACCTCATCACCACTCTGGATAACACCGAGGACGATCTGCTCACGCTGGAGTACATTAAGGTAAGTGCTTTCTGTTTCTGCGTTTGGTGGTCTAGGAGAAGCGAGTAAAGTGCACACACTTAATTTTGCTCTGTCTGTTTTATTTCCGTTCAGGCGGACAAGAACGCTCCGGATTTTAAAGCGGTGTATAAAAACACCGAGCAGCTCATCAAGGTAAATCCGAACGCCTAGCTAGCAAAATATTTCTTGAGACATCGGAAGCTGTGCTGAAATGTGGCTCAGATGGAGCGTCGTGCAAATCGACTTCCGTGCTACATCTAACACTCGTGCCACCGATCTATCGTAAGCTTCAAAGTTCATGCAAAGTAATACTGATAAGCTTATTAGCCGTAAAAGAACAGCAGTGTGAAAAATAGTGTTGTTAAAATGCATTGCATTAATACATTATCACTGACTACGTGTACATGAACAGCAGTAATCTAATTCTTGACCTTATTCTGAATAAGACAATATTCTGATTAAGGTGTTTACATGAGTTGTTTTAGAATACTCCTTTCATGTTCAGGTTTTACATGTTATAGAACATAGATCGATTAACGGCACACGTCATTACGTCCCCACGCCACGCCGTCCGACGTCCCTCCAGAATTTCACGTATCGACATACAGTCCATCTTCGTTATGGAACCGTATACAGTTTTGGGTGTCTTCATTTTTAATTTTATGAAAGCTTCAAGTGTAGTTAATTTTTTGTCACGCTATACGTGCAAATAGACGACTGCTTGAAGCCGGGGGCTGCGTCCCAAACCGCGTACTTACCTAAACACATGCATTTCTCCTACTATATAGCAGGTAAGTACGCGGTTTCGGACGCAGCCGTGCTCTCTTGTTTAGCTTAAAATGGTTGAGCACTGCCGTGTGTGTACGTGTCCTGTCGTGAAATGCGGTGAAAACTCCCACATGACGTTAATAGTGTGATTAAGGTGTGTACATGTCTGTAACGCACGTCGATAATGCGACTAAAACAGGAATACTCCACACGTCTTAAATCGATTTGTGTTTACTTCGAGTATGACTTTAGTCGGATTAAGGTCATCAATAATCGCTGTTTACATGCTAGTTTCTTAATCAGAGTATCGTCTTAAATCGGGTTAATATCGGATTATTGTTATCCACGTAAACGTACTGAATGTGTTCACTTTAATAATCCTTTATACAGCAGTGTAGTATGAGCACACTGGTTTCGCTGTTTGTATAACTTCATTTGTCCGTGTTTGCCACCTATGTTTCCAGTTGTAGCAATAGTCCCCGCTGAAGTGGAAAAATATTATATCCATGAAAAATGTATCCTTTGTCAGATGAAGACAAAAAGGAACCTGTAACAGGAACGTACAAATCATTTTTCTTTACAGCGATGTGCTTTCGTCCCTCCCTAAAAGGCCAAACTCACTCCCATCCAGGCTGTGGCATTTTTAGTTCAGCTCGAGCCAAGATGACAGAAAGAGAGCCTTTGGTCGACAAGAAAGATAAAACCGTTTCAGCCGTTTGGAAACAATTTAGTTTCAAGGAGTCCGATGTGGAACAAAAGGAAATAACGTTTGGTATCATTGGAAAGCTCATTTCCTCTAGCGTCATGACAGCTGGTCTGCATAGGCTCATTTCCTTTCTAGAGCTCACACTGAAACTACAGGCTGATCTAAACCAGGAGACAGACTTTCATTGGCTAAGGATGTTTAAAGTTCATTTCCGGCGATGCGATTGGCTGAAACGTCACGTGACTCTAGCTTCATTTGATTTATTTAATTAAACAAATTTATTTAATTTTGTTTTACATATTTTTTTTTTCAGTTGGATTATATTCAAAGAAATCCACTGTTAAAAATACAATAATAAGTTGTTTTTTTTTAAATTATTATTTCAATAAACGCACGATGTTACCAAAGTCAATGATTAATCATGATCTCAATATTGACCTAAAGAATCGTGATTATGATTTTTATTCATAATCGAGCAGCCTTACCAACGTCTCCCCAGAAAAATAATCACCATATAAACTATTACATTGGTTTTTATTATTATTATTATTATTATTATTATTATTATTTCATTTTGCTTTGTTTTAAAACACAGGTAAACTTCTCCTCCTTGGATGTGCACCTCCACACCGAGGCCCTCCTCAACTCTATGAACTTCCTGAACAGCCTCCTCCCTCCTGCAAAGAAGGGGGAGGAGCCTGTTGAGCCGCCTGCGCCCCGACAAGACGACGAGGGAGAGGGAGACAGCGAGGAGGAGAAGAAAGAGGAGGAGTCCACCATTAGCAAGAAATCCTGTAATTTCAATATCAGAGGAGTCCTCTGTAGTGACTCCTTGTATTAGCCACGCTCTAGCATTACGTTACTCGCTTTACTCGCTTGCTCGTAGACTGGATCTCTATCATTTTTTTCATTTTCAATGAAAATTTTACATTTTCAATAACCGATTTATTATTGAGAACTAGTTGGTCTCACCATTATGATTAAACATGTATCCTCCACATCCTCCACATGCTCAGGCTTTTTTTTTTTGTTGTTGTTGTTGTTGTTGTTGTTTTTATGTTTTTTCTTAATCTTACATCTCTTTGTTCCTCCTCCTCCTCACTGCAGCTACAAAGAAGTCAAAGTTTGAGGATGTGGTGAATTTGCACATCAGAGCAGATCTGTCCTGTCTGAAGGTCTTCATCAGAGGAGAAAAAGCCAGAATCTCTGAGATCAGTATAGAAGGTAACAAAACACACACATTTCAGGACATTGGATTATACATGTGTATCATATGTAACTACCTAACCTGAGCATTATTCTAATCTGAACCATAATCTCAGCAAGGATGAAATGAATTGTATGGTTTCAGCTTTGGAAAAAAAAAAAAAAGAAGCTCATAGCTTTTATTAAAAGCAGCTCAAATTGTCAGGAATATTCAGGGATTTTTTTCTGGTTTTCCTACATAGTTAGGACATACAGAGATTAAGGGAATAAACCCTCTCTCTATCTCTCTCTCTCTCTCTCTCTCTCTCTCTTTTTCCAGGTCTGGTGTCTGAAGTACAGATGAAAAAGAAATCCGTTGAGATTCTAGCTAACCTGAAGAATATTGTCATATTGGACTGCGACAAAGATGCTCTGTACAAAAAGGTAGTGTCCGCTTTATTCAAACTTCTGCCTAGGAAATGTCTCTCATGATCCATCCACTGTGTATACGCACGAGAATTATTTACAGCGTTACATTGTGTTACACATTAAATACGGGTGAACGCCGTTTAATGTCGTATGACGCAGCTAGCCGAGTCGAATGCTGTGGGCTGGAGACACTCGACTGAAATGTTTCTCATGACCTTAGAAACCTCTTGATCTGAAGGTGTACGATTAAATGTGTGAAATTGGTGTTGTAGACAAAAATATAATTGTGCCGACGTATTCATTTCTTTCATTAGAAAACTAACAGTTTATTTACAAAGTAATATTTTTTTAAATGAATGACTCGGAGCGAAATATTCCGAAAAGCAGCCGATAAGTGTCCAGTATAGACGGGAACTCCTTTAATACTGTTTAAAAAGCATCTCAGGGAAATTCCTCAAGAAATCGATCGAGAAAACACCAAGAATACATTTCTGGAAATTCTAGGCAAAAAGGGCGTCGACTTTGAAGATGCTAAAATACTCAATTATTTTGATTCCCATAGTTTTACTTGTGTTATTCCAGAGTTTTGCTGACTTTTTATTATTATTCTAAAATGTGTCAGGGAAAATAAATAAAGAATGTGTCTAAACGTTTGACCGGTAGTGTATCTTCATATACCCATAAGCCTGAGGCATAAGTTCTACGTTTCGAAAGGTGTAGATCTAGTAGAAAAATGGTAACGACTCACTGTAACGGTCTCCTGTAGGCAGTATCTGTAGCGGATAAGGACGTGTTTGGTTTCCACATGGTGAACTACGTGGACGCTACAGACGGAGACGCCTACACAGACATGCAGATAGTGGACACCAGCGTCACTCTGACCGTGGGCTGTATCCAGGTCATCTTCGTCAACAAGTTCGTCTCCTCAATACTGGTGAGCGCGTTCACTTTGGTCGAACCTAACCCATGATTTATTTTACGTAGATCCCATCATATATATATCTCTCGCTCTCTCACTGGTCCCACCCACTCCAGGCCTTCATCAACAACTTCCAGGAAGCTAAGGATGCTCTAGCAGAGGTCACGGCGCAGGCGGCAGAGAAAGCGGCCACGGGCGTGTTGGAGCTTGCCGAGAAAAGCACTCGCGTTTCACTGAACGTGAACATCAAAGCGCCTGTCGTTTTCCTCCCGCAATCCTCCGTTTCCACTAACGTCATCGTGGCCGACCTGGGTTTGGTGACGGTCAAGAACTACTTTGAAATCGTGCCCTCGAGAACACACACCAAGATTCCTCCCATCCTGGACATCATGAGTGTGGCTCTGAGTGAGCTGAAGATGTACAGGTGTGCAGCTGGTTCATGTGTTCCGTTGACTTTTTCAATTCGTGTAGAGCAAATTTGTACTTTTAAATATGAATCGTGGGATTTTTGCATGTGTGCTTAGAACCACATTTAAGGATGGCAGGTTCCAGAGTGAGATTCAGTTACTGAAGCCTGTAAACATGGACCTGTCAATCAAGCGCAATCTCTCTGCCGCCTGGTATCACAGCATCCCTGACAACCAGATCAACGCACACCTCAGGCCCATGAGTGTAAGTAGCTATGTTTCCATCCATTTTTTTTTTTATGCGAATTTTAGGATATCGGGGGGGGGGGATTTCATCCGATAAGAAAGCACACACGTAAACTACGACGGAAAATAAATTCCTCGAGGCGCATCAAAAAATAGATACATTTCAGCCGATTTTGCTTCTGCGAATGTTTTGATTGGATAACTGGTTCAGAAAAGTAAAAACAGTGGAGAGCAGGATGCGGCGGTTTCCCCCGGAAGCGACGAGTAATTCTTTTGAATGCACTGGATGGGAAAAGGCGCTTTTATCTGCAAATGTTTTATGCGATATTACAAATATTTTTTCGCATAAGTTAAATTCGCAACTTGGATTGTTTATCCAGAAAGCCATCGTGTTGTATTTGTGAGAATTTAATTACCCGTCTAAAATTTTGTGTGTGTGTGTGTGTGTGCACGCTAACACTCTAGCTGATACTGAGTCAGGAGGACCTAACTGTGGTTTTGAGGACTCTGAATGAGAACCTGTCTGAGACTTCGGACGCAGTTCCTGCTCCTAAAAGTTCTGATAAGGCAGAGACTATGTCTAACAAAGATTCCCAAGGATCTGGAGGTACACATACACACACTCTCTCTCTCTCTCACACACACACACCCACGATTTGTTGCAGTAAATGTGTGGTAGTCAGGGAAAACCCATCACAGGGTGAAATTTCATTTTTTTATTTTTTTTTTTTACTTTATAAACCACAGAACTGAATACGTTTCTCTTTTTGTATGTAAATCAATCACAAGTAAAGTCTTAGCATTTTAAAATCCTGATTTTGAACTGATTTTGAACTGATCAGCAGGGACCACAGTGGTAACAGCAGCAGTGGTGGAGGGACAGAAGACTGCCAAACTGAAAAGCACACTTAAACTCCACTTCAAGTTCGATTCAATGACCCTGGTTCTCTACAGCTCAAGTGGAAGCGAGGTACTACAGTAACTACTATTCTCTAGGAATTGTTCCACGTGTCGTAGCCAGCACTGAAACGATAGGTGTAACATCTACAGTATAGCCATAAGATGCTCTGGCAGATACCAGGTTGGTTTTTTGTTTTTTTGTTTTTAATCGACGTCAAGACCGTTCAAATTTCTAGAAATACAACATGCTTTCTTGCGAAGTTAAATATGAAAATAATACGGAAACCTACCCGTGTGTGTTTGTGTTCAGACTGCGTTGCTGGACTCTCATGACGAACAGCTGAAGCTGGCGGAGTTCACCCTGGGCACCATCTCCACCGCAGTGCATACGTTTTCAGACGGCTCCATGAAGGCTTCTGTCAAACTCGCCGAATGCCTGCTGGACGATAAGAGGAAGAGGGTCAACATGATCACGTCCAGGTCAGAGGTCATGAATGAATAAATAAATAAATCTGCACATTGCAAACGCTATGTCGACCTTAATCCGAATGCAAGTCTTAACGTGTGTGTGTGTGAGTCAGGATGATGGCAATGCGAAAGGGTGCTGAGAAGAACGTCATGGTGGAGGTGAACTATCGCCAGGGCCGGGATGGGACCAGCCTCGACACTGTAGTTCAGGATCTTTACCTCTGCGCCAGCATGGAGTTCCTGCTCACGGTGGCTGATGTCTTTCTGAAAGCCATGGATCAGGGCTTCTCCAGCCATCCCAAGAGCAGCAAACCAGCATCCACCTCCACCAAAGATTCGAGTGATTTTTTATTTTTTTTGCTAATAATCCTTTAATAAATATTACTAGTTTGCTAAGAATAATTTTTAGTATATTGAATACATTTGTGTTTGTTTTTGGTTTCGTTTTACAGCAGCTCCTGCTCAGTCTGCGTTGGCAAAGACGGAAATGAACGTGATGGTGAAGAACCCCGAGATCGTGTTCGTGGCCGATCTGAGCCGCGCCGACGCCCCCGCCCTCGTCATGACCACGCAGTGCGAGCTGACGATGAAGAACGACTCTGCCGGTCAGCTCATGACAGCCGGCATAACTGACCTGAAGGTGGTAGCATGCCCGTTTGTGCGTGGCACAGACGAGAGCAACGTCACCACGGTGCTGCAGCCGTGCCAGGTGTTCTTCAAACAAACGCAGTCGCCTACTCAGCCTCAAAAAATAGAGCTCTCCATCAACTCCCTCACCCTAAAGGTGAACATCGCGTCCTTCAGGAAGTTCTTTTAACCTTCATCTTACCTCCATCAAATCTGACTTTTTTTTTTTTTCTCTCTCTTAGGTGTCACCCATCATTATAAACACAGTCATCACTATCCAGTCAGCGCTGACCCCTGCAGCCGAGACCCCTGAGGAGTTGGAGAGCCCGGTGCCTCCTGACTTGTGGGAGCGCAGGGACTGGCGGGACCTCAAACTCTGGTTCCTGGAAGAGGAAGGAGAAGAAGACGCAAAGTCCGTGGCCCCGCTCGTCCCCCAGGGCGAGTCACTACAGCTTAAGATTATCTCCATTTGCCTTACTCTAGAGGCAGGTGTGGGTCATCGCACCGTCCCCATGCTGCTTGCCAAATCCTCTTTTCATGGAGACGTGAAGAACTGGAGCACTCTAATCAACCTGCAGTGCCACCTCGACATGGAGGTTTGTCCGAGTTCAAGTTGGTAGATGTTCTTTGAAGGAATTTAGAAACTAATGTTTTCATATGATTATAGCTTTAAATGTGTGATTATGTGCGTATGTTTTAGGTTAATTATTATAACGAGATTTTGGGAGTATGGGAGCCACTTTTGGAGCCACTTGAAGACGAAGCTAAAGATGGTTTCAGACCCTGGACACTGGAACTAAAGGCACATGCTAATAAATGTTCTTCTTAAGCTTTAAAAAGAAAAGGAAAAACTACAGTATTGATCCAAGCAAAATGTATCTGAATGCTGTTTGTTTAAATAATGTTCTTCCTTAAACACAGATGAAGAAAAAGCCAGTGAAGCGGTCCGGTATTTCCGACGAGGTGGACTACACCGTGCCAGATTACAAAACCGTAATCGGCATCAATAGCAAAGACCAGCTGAATATTACTCTCTCCAAATGCGGACTGAACATGCTCAGTAATTTAGGAACGGTACGAAAACGTTTTCACCCGTTAGCTCGGCATATTTTGGTCAGTATAATATACAGTCGTGCAAACAAATAAGTACAGCCTATGGAAATTGTTGGCTTTTTTTTTTTTGACGTATTTGGACAAGCAAATGTCTGCGCCATTTGTAGATGGTTTTCCTTACAGTGGAATCATGTATTTCAAATAATTTGGAGATCTTTTAAATCCCTTGCCAGACTCGTAGGCATCCACAAGCTTTTTTTTGAAGGCCTTATAGAACTCTTTAGATCTTTGCATGATGACACCACACGCCTCAATAGCAAAGGGAACACCAGACACTAGATATGAGAGGGGTATAAATAAGACCGGTTCCACGTGCACTCCCTAAGCAGGTTCTAATCACTGGCACCTGATCTTGAACACCTGATTCTCATTTTATGGATATGAAGGGGTGATAAATGTTGGGGTGTACTTACTTTTTCCATGTGACCATCTTATCCCAGGCATTTGCGGAAGCTGCGAAGCAGACGGCGGAGTGTTTCCAAAAGGACCAGGCTCCATTCGTGGTGAAGAATCAGTTAGGTTTACCAGTGGCTGTTCTGTACAGCGAAGTGTTTAAGCCTATCGGGAAGAAGTGTAAAGACCGCATGGTGGAGCTGCAGGACGGAGAGAGCTTAAACATGGACTACACCCTCACTGCTGCAGACACCGATCAGTTCTCAGCGATGACCAGCCTAAGCAGCGAAAACTACATCCAGCCTAGTAAGATCGCATGTTTTACATGTTACTCAGTGCAACTAAATCAGCTGAAATTAAGGAGTAAAACATGACTGGTTGTGCTGCTATAGGAAACTAATCAATGACGAAATGCTGGACAGCGGTAAGCGGAGTTACCGTGACCAATCTGAAGTCAATTATTTTCCTATAATACCACGTCCTGACGTGTTTTTATTCCTGTTAAACCACAGCAGTTTGCGAACGATTTAAATTTTTTAACGCATCGATTGAATACATTACATATTGTTCGTTTTATCCGTTTATAGTTACATTTAATGTTGTGGAACATCTACGAAACATGTCCGTTACTTTAACGTATTGTTATTGCAGTTCTAAACAGTCGGTCCCTCACCAGCCTCCATCTTGTACTCTCTGTTGAAGAGTTGAAGACGTTCCCGTCTCAGAGCACTTTACCCTTACGAGTCCACAGAGGCGCAGGCGGGATCACTTAGGTCCCCCCCAACCCCCCCTACCCCGAGTTAAAATACTCTGTCGTTTATGGTCAAACTGAAAAGAATTGAAAAGTGTTACAATAAAGGAACAAAATACCGTGCTTACGTAAAATACAGAAAACAAACAAGATGCACTTTCCTCTGCGTCCGTCTCTGTGAACTTTGATCTGGAGCACGTCACAAAAACGAACCGAAACGCGGCGTATAATTATCACACAGACATGAGAACTAGGCCTCTAGAAACCTTGAAATGTCTGCTTTTTAAATGAACCAAATCGAATCCAAAACAAAGATTCTATGCTTATGTAATGTGCAACTAACGATAGGTACAGGATTTATGTCTAAGCCCCTTAGTGCTGATCTAGACACATAATCAGTATTCAAAAGTCTTGGGAAATATATTTAGTACGTGTTTTATGGCCCTATCTCAGTGTCCTTGGATTTTTTTTTTTTTTCCCTAACTTGATTTCCTCAAAAATACAAACATATATGTACATGCTGCTCACGTATTATTGTAGCAGAATTTATGCTGAATATATATTTCTATATATATAAAATATATTTATATAATATATAAATAATATATATTTATAATATTTCCAATAACATGCTATAAGTAACTGAAATAAGAACAAATGTCGGAGCATGTCAAAATATCTCATGTCAAAACACACACATTTTATTTATATTATATATCTCAACACCTTCTGGCCAATCAGAATTGAGAATTCCATAGTGCTGTGGTGTAACAAGTTATATATAATTGCTATAGTGCTAAAAAGTAAAGAAATCATAACTGGTAGCTGGTCTGTGCACTAGCAAATCTGGTCAAGTGCACAAATGTCCTGTTTGGATGCTTTCAGCCCCTGTCGGCCACACCTCCGCCAGCGTCATCCCGCTAATCAAAGTGGGCCGTGGCATGTACAACGTCATGCACCTGGAGTCTGGGGTCACGCGCTTCTTCATCTGCCAGATTTACTCCAACGAGGGCAACAAGTTTGTCAAGATCCGGTCACCTTTCCTGGTATCTGCCACTTTAAACACCAGACACGTATCTCGTTGTACATACAGTACATTAAAACACAATTATTAAAGTATTGTTTAAATGTGAAAAAAGTATATCATGTAGCAAACTGTAGATTATTTTTCAAGTGTTTATAGACCGCTTGATTGGCAGATGTGTTTAGTTCTTCGTTAGTTAATAATAACCAGTGTACGACGGTGAACTTTTCTCCTGTGTCTAGATCATTAATCACTTTTCGCTGCCATTCCGGGTGTTCGAGGGATCCACGTGTCTGGGCATCTCTTCACCTACTGAGGAGTTCTGCGTCCCTCTCGGCTCCTACAGGTATAACACGCGCACACACATCAGCTTTAGAGTGGAAATGTTGTGAGCACAGGAAAAGTGCATATTACATATTCAATGGCAGAGAACTATTATTATTCTAGCCTCATATATAAATTTTATGTATTCTGCAAAGATTTTTTTTTAAGTTAGAATTGACTAAAATGTCATCTTGTCCCAAAAACATTCATGTGACGTATCATATCATTATTCAGTATATACCACAGAGCAGAATACAGATTCTGATTGGTCAGAAGGACCATTCATTTTCCATAACAGCACGGTTTATATTATAATACGCTAATCGTTTCTGTAGTAACTCCTTAGACAGGGACTTGTATGGCGGACACTCCTCGTCGACAGGTTTTTTTGTGGATAAGGAGAATCTGATTCTGTAATCAGATGTTTATTTAGCATTTAGAGTCCAGAACTTGATAACAGTCAGAGGTAAAGCTGTTCCGTTAAATTTTCGATACAGGAAAAGTATTCAGTATCGAGGAGTTTGCGATATGCAGTTTCTCAGTAACATGACAAGCTGGGTTTTTATTTTTTTTTCGTCGTCTCATTAACTTTAAGAGAGAAAAAGGGAGGCTGGTGAGGGGAACGTCTATTTAAACAGTGATAATTGTTTCATGAGCGTTCCATAACATTAAATGTAACTGTAAGCAGATCATTCTTTTAATAAAATAAAAAATATATAATGCTTGGCCTGTTGCTGTGCTGCAAGAGGTATAAAAGACCATTGGGACGCGAAGTTATAGGAAAATAATTACGTTCGGGCTGCTAACAATAACTCTGCCTCATATCAGGCTGCATTACACCACCCAGTTTGTTTGTATATAAAAATAGCGCAGATATTAACTCCACTCACCCCGAGTGTTACTACATAACAGCTCTGCATCCCATTGGCCTTCCTCTGAAAAACCGAGGCATAGGAGACTCAGAATAACGATCAGCATCTTCATGTCGCCCATGTAGAACAAACTTTTGTGTATATTATATATATGTATGCAACATACGAATGTTTCTTTAGTCAGTTTAGAAACAGTAAGTTGTGCAGATGCACTCATAGCTACGATGTCCTCGCAGATCGGAGCTCACCCTGCAGCCCGTAATCGAGGGAGACGAGCAGTACGAGCACTCCGAGAGCTTCAGCTACGAACACCTCAGTCAGAAACTCGACGAATGCGTGGAGAAGACGTGCCGTCGGCGTGGCGACTCTGCGCAAATGTTCAAGGTCAACATGGTTCCCGTTCGGGACACCGTGATTTCCGACAGCACTCAGGAGGAGTTCGACCAACCATACGTCCTTCATCTGTGGCCTACCGTGCTTCTCCGGAACCTTCTGCCCTACCCGATCACCTACAGCTTAATGGTATCTGTCGTCTCGCTAAAACTGAAGGCTAGGAATCTGTGTCGTGCGGTGCCGTTTGAGCTAGGGAGTTACCTTTTCGTATTTGCAGTTGTATCATTTATGCTGATTTGTTTGGTTTTGCTCACAGGTCAGGTTGGCTTATTTATGGAAAGACTAGAAGTAGTCAATCAAAGTGACTGGACAGTGAAAAGGCCCTATTAGTTTTACTGAAGTATAGGAAAACCTTGGATATGCGGTACAACTGGTAAAATCCTAACAAATTATAAAAAGACAACCTGTTGGTTTTTTTGTTTGTTTTTTTTTCTTTTTTTTTTGACTGAAAGGTCAGCGGAAGCCCCACCCCCACAATGCTGAAGGAAGGCCACTCGTCCCAGCTTCACACGGCCATCATGGACCACTCGAGTCTGGAGCTGAAACTCCTCGGCTACCTGCAACAGGACTGGGAGGCCCTGTACCACCTCCGCTCCGACCACGACGAGATCGGTTTCGTTACGTTCCACTCGCGCCATTTAGATGAGGACGTAGACGGCGAGGGCACGAAGACCGAGCTCGATATTGCTGTTCACGTGAAGAAGGAAGTGGGCCAAGTAGTGGTAGCCATCCATTCTCCTTATTGGATGGTGAACAAGACGGGCAGGCTGCTGCAGTATAAAGCCGACGACATCCATCGCAAGCATCCCAAAGATTACGACATGCCCCTGCTGTTCTCTTTTAAACCACGCAACTTTCTGCAGAACAACAAGGTGTGAGCACTGACGTCATGCGCTGAGATCACTGCAGTTTTCCGGATCTATTCTATTTCAAACCAATCTCTCTTTCTTTCCCTAGGTCCGCTTGATGATTTCAGACAGCGAGCTGTCAGACGACTTCTCGATAGACACAGTCGGTAGTTATGGTGACGTCAAATGTAAAGGAAGGGCCAAAGATTACCTAGTGAGTAATTATTTTAAATAGTGGACATGGATCACATTATCTAATATCTGAAGTTCCAGTAGTGTCTGGCAAACTGAAGATGCTTGAGTTTATTTTTGGATGAGAGTAGAGACTTTTTTCTTGAAACCCTTCCAAACAACTTGTGGTGATGTAGGTGACTTCAGATTGTAGTTTTGGAGACTTTCTGACCCCAAGACGCAACTAACTTCTGCATTTCTCCAGCTGTGATCCGTGGAGATTTTTTGTCCACTCAAACCATCCTCTTCACAGTGCGTTGAGACGATATAGACACGCATCCAATTCCAGGTTGATTCATAAAATTTCCAGTTGACTGGAACTTCTTAATTATTGCCCTGATGGTGGAAATTGCCATTTTCAGTGCTTGTGCTATTTTCTTATAGCCACTTCCCATTTTGTGAAGCTCAACAACCTTTTGCCGCACATCACAGCTGTATTCCTTGGTCTTACCCATTGTGGTGAATGACTAAGGCAATTTGGCCTATGTGTTACCTTATATTTATAACCCTGTGAAACAGGAAATCATGGTTGAACAATTTCCTGTTCCTAGTCACCCAGGTATACCAACACCAAAGGTGCCACTATTAGTGGAGGGCACTGTATTTGATATATTGTATGTGTATGTAATTATGTAATGTATAATGTCTTTGTGCCACATACATCAGTACAGTACACTAATGCAAACGTGCTGATTGCTTTTAGGTGGGGGTGAAGATTGACACTAGCAGTTTCAGTCTGACACGCCTGGTGACGTTCCTGCCCTTCTACATGCTTGTGAACAAAACGAAGCATGTAATCCGAGTGTGCGAAGAGGGACAGGATGACTGGACTGAGGCAAAACCTGGAGA
The DNA here is from genome assembly GCF_023375685.1 of Ictalurus furcatus. Lineage (NCBI taxonomy): Eukaryota > Metazoa > Chordata > Actinopteri > Siluriformes > Ictaluridae > Ictalurus > Ictalurus furcatus. The sequence continues at coordinate 5,969,485 of NC_071259.1, forward strand.
GGTCAGCACTCATATTAATTTAATTAGTATTTAATAAAATACTGCTTTATTACCACATAATTGTATTCACACCTACTTGGTACTGAAAGTAGAGCTAGAAATGCTTAAGAATTTTAAAGGTTTAGTTTGTAATTTATGCTGCAACATATTTATTTCATTCATTTATTAGAAATGTTTCCCATTCAGTGATGTATTATTTATATATATATATATATATATATATATATATATATGTAATTTATTTACAGGTTTTACATTTCTAATGGCCCGAGATCCATATGAAATTCTGCTATTTCCAACCTGTATTTACTACAGTAGATAGTTTGGTTCCATCTCAAACTGATTACTATTCACTAAATATGTGTCTCCAAACATTTGACCGGTAGTGTAGCTATAATTGGAAATTGATTTTTAATAGAAAACAATTCTTTCACAGACCGCCACTCCATTTTGGCCAGAGAGGGATTCAAAGAAGCTCAGAGTGAAGGTGGACGGCTGTCAGTCGACTGCTCAAGCCATCGCCTTCCATAAACCCGAGAACTGCCTCCTACTGCACCTTGACAACACCGTGAGTTTATTTTTAAAAAATATATATATATATAAAGTATTTATGCATTCATTTTTATGGATGCACAAAAATTGGTAGCACCTGGTTGATTGGTAGCACCTGTCATTCCCCAGGGGTTGGTTCAAATACCACTGGTACAAATACCAGGTTCAATTACATTTTATTGTTGGTGTGACATTTAATTTGACTCTCTGAATTATGTTTTGTTTATTTTATCCATCAATGCGACACTTGAACTTGTCTACCACTCATAGGTTTTTGCAAATTATCATTTCATTTGTAAATAAATGTAAAATAAATCCATCAATGAACGATCGTCAGCTCAGCTAACATGATATTTGTGAATGCATGTGAATAACCAAGTTGATTAATTTTAAAACATCTCATTTGAATATGTTTTGATTTAACAAAAAATATATAATATTATTTAAACAATTTTAAAACTTTCCTACGGACCCCCTGCAATTACATCACTGACCACTAGGGGTCCGCGGAAACACTACACTAGATGGTGGAGTACATAATGCATAGTGCAAGTGTATAGTACGTGATTTGCGACACGACTATAGTATTTAACTTCCGAAGCGTGTTTTCAGAACAGAAGCAACGTAATGAGTAAACGTACCACGTGCAGTCCAACTAATCGATAATGAGATTTGGTCACAATGATTTTCATAATCGATTATTATCGATTTATATATATACACTCTTAAACACACATTCATAGAAAATCACGCCCAGTAATGTAAGTTGTGCTTTCCCCCTTTGGGTTCCAGCTGGGTGGTATCATCGTCGACGTGAACTTGACTGAGCATTCGGCTGCAATCCAGTTCTCTGATTACCACGATGGCGCAGCTCCTTTTCTTATCATCAACCACACCAAGGAAAACACACTGGAGTTCCACCAGAGGTGAGGGATGAAACTGATCCAGGGCTAAACATACCTTGAGATGAAGAAATCTCTTTTTTACCCCTCGTTGAAATATAGTGATAGCTTCTATTTTTTAATAAGGATGTGTCAATACCATTTTTTTTTTTTTTTTGTGAACGAATACAAGTACATGTTTTTATTGATATCGATAGATACTGATACAAAAATGAGTAACCTACTTACTAGTATCACTCAATCAGGGTCACCGTAGAAGCATTTTATTTAGCTCTGTTTGTTTCTCCACTCTATATAGTAACTATAGGACGAGCATATACGATTAGGCTACTAGGTTCATTCTTTTTAACATAGCTAGTTGATTTTAAATGAAGCACATTAGCTGGCTAAGTTAGTCACCTCAGTTCGAGTAGAGTTGCAAGTTCATTTCACTTTGGAAAAATTTTTCCGTACAGCTGTAAGTAAGGTACGTTTTTGATTTTGTTGCCTTGTCAGTAACTGATATTAGCTGATCATCAAGAACAATGTACTGGGAAAGAGCTGGTATTTTCATCCACATAGTGTTGACAGGTTTTTTTTTCTCTCACCTAGTCAGCATTTGCTGCAGTGTCGTGTTTTTTTTCATGTACTGCTGTCAGGAAGGATAAAAAACCCTTGCTGAGTTTTTGCTTTTGGAGGTGTTTAATCAGGTTACATGTGCACTACCTACACTATGTACATGTGTACTTTGGAGACAGAAATGTTTCGCATGATCTTAAAAACCTTTTGATTTGAAGCTGTATGATTAAATGTTTGAAATCGGTGTCGTAGACAAAAAATATAATTGTTGATTATAATTGTTGAACATTTCCATTTCTTTCATTAGAAAACTAATTTAAATATATAAATAAAAATGAATATTTTTTTAAATGGATGATTATAAGCATCTGGCGTAAGTGGGAACTCCTTTAATACTGTTTAAAAAGCATCTCAGGGAGATTCCTCGAGAAATCGGTCGAGAAAATGCCAAGAATACATTTCTGGAAATTCTAGGAAAAAAGGCCGTCGACTTTGAAGAAGCTAAAATATTAAATTATTTTGATTTATTTTGGATTTTTTTTATCACAACATAATTCCCATCATTCAATTTGTGTTTTTCCAGAGTTTTGATAACTTTATTATTATTATTATTATTATTATTATTATTATTATAAAATGTGTGGGTAAAAATTAAATAAAGAATGAGTGTGTCTAAACTTTTGACTGGTAGTGTATAAAGGTGCTGAAGTTTCCTCCTCTTGATTTTTATTTATTTATTTATTTATTTTGCAGAGAACAATCTGCTTTACTTTGATTGGCATCATAAATAGTGAAATAAACCCAGATCATGCTTTCTGTTCATCAGCAAGAAAGCACTAAGCTTGCGTGTTATTCTACCATATGGTATCGGAGCGTTTCTTTTGGAGTGTGAGTAATGAAGGCACTGTGTCTGACTGATACCAGTATCGCTATCGCTGCATCCCTGTTTTCTAACATCCCGTCTTATGTTCTGCACACACTTTCTTTTCACTATTGTATGTCGCTTCCTAACCATTATATTCTCTACTATTTACAGAGTCACGAGTCTAACCGGTAGATTCTGCTCACCCAAAATGAGTGATTACTACAGTAACAATACTGAGCATTGTCTTACTGATTTAATGATGTAGTCACACACAGCTCCTCAGTGGAAAGACGTCTAATGAAACCCCGAAACACAATAATGCTTCACTTTGTTCTTTCCTGAAACTAACAACTCAGTTTGATGTGCTTTTGTTTGTTTAGTTGACTTTTTTTTGTTTGCTAGTCATTGTTGTGTTTGTTTTTCAGGTGAATTAACTGTTTATGTTGACCATGGTAATTTTTTGTTGTTGTTGTTGTCCTTTTGCTACATATTCAGCTGCAAGGAGCGTAGACCCTCTACTTGGGTTCCAGATGGAACCTTTGCTTTGGGGGAGGACAGACAGTCCAGCTGGTATACAAAAACATATTTACATTGCAACAATACAATTTTTTTATATTTTCTTCTTTTTCTTCTTTTTTTTCCAATGAGAGAGTTATGGAGTGCTTTTTATGTTTCTTAGTTATGCAGACATGTATATAGTCAGATAATAATTTGTATTCATGTTTATATGTTTATATATATATATAGATATAGATATATATATATATAGATATAGATATAGATATGGTATAATTGGTATTACATTATTTGCTTCTGCTTTGCTTCCCCTTTGCAGCTTTTGGATGGATGCTGTTGCTGCGGAATAAATGATCTGGTTCTGTGATCTTTCATTTCATCATTTCATCATTTCTATTACAGCATGTCTTTCTCTCTGTCCTCAATAGATTTCCGCTCCAAAATGAAAACTGTGATTGACTGGCTTAGGTTCTGTCGCTTCTTGATCCTTGGATAGATGCAAAATGTCACCCTTCTGTTTTCTGAGATCGTTTATGCCCTCCGATGCATTTGGGCTGGGCGATATGACGATGATGATAATAATAATCTTGATATCATCATAAATTTTTTCAAGAGTATGGTGGAAAACACTTGACTCACTGACATGTGTCTGACTGGATGTTAAATGTATTTCTATTAATTCTTGAAACTTACCGTTAAATAATTCATTTTTCTAGACATTAAATACAAAGTAAAGCATGGCAGGCTATGCTGTGGTATGAAAATAATTAATGACAGGGTGGGCTGATATGCTGCCCCATGTGAAGTGGAGTAACACCCCGATTTTTATAAATGCAGCATCACTAATTTGTTGCCACTTTGTTCGCGATCCAAAGTATCACAGTATGATCATTTTGCCATATCGTCCACCCCTTCTGTGTATACAGCATGTCTTTCTCTCTGTCTTTAAACTGCAAGTTGAACTGCTTTTTTTCTGTCCTCTTAAGTAAGACTGGATCGTGTGGAGTATGCTGTTATACTCAGACCTTCTCTCTTAGACTGATCTTACTCTGTGCTGGATGATTTTTTTTCCTTAGGCTGCATAGTGGCCTCTTTGCCAAATGCAAATAAACTCCAGCAAGGCAGAAACGGCATTCACCAAACTCCAAGACACTGCATTATACTTTGTGAAGAGAACTGGTATTGTGTTTGGCGGTGTGTGATGATTCTGACTTGCTGCTTGTCTCACTCTGTTAGCTCTCAGAAGCTGGAGATGGACGAGCTGGGTCCAGGCCAGGCCGTCTACTACACATGGGCCGAGCCCACAGGATCTCGAGTTCTCCGATGGAGCTGGGGACCCTACAGTGGTGAGCTAAAGAATGAGCAGGTGAGGATACAGAGGAGCTAACACCTGAATCTGGACATACTGACTAGAGGGAACAAAGTACAGAAAATATTTAGTATAATTATGGGTAAAAAAAAAAATTACAGCTTAATTAAGAGTGGAGATAGCAAGTCAAAATTATGCTTGAGTAACAGATAGAAAGTGTTCGCACATAATGTACTTAAATGTCCTAATAACAAGTAATGAATAATGACTCGATTTACATAAACACCGGGGGGGGGGGGGGATTTCCTTCATTAGCAGGAAATCAAACAAAAGTTCAGCCAAAAATGTACTAGAGCTAAACAACAAAGTTGAAAAATATTTACGTAGCCTTTGTCGTGATGCGTGTGTGCAGGACCTGCTGATGGACATGAACGATGAGGGAAAGCTGTACGTCATCTCGTTTTATGAGGGCCTTCAGCGGGTGGCGTTGTTCACCACAGAGCGGCGTGTCTACAAGCTGCTGTGTGAGAGCGAGAGGGTGGAGTTAGCCGAACAGGAAATTAGCCTCTCGCTGCAGGATATGGGCATCTCACTGGTCAACAACAGCACCAGCCAGGAGGTGGCCTACATCGGTATCACCAGGTAGTTTACAGTTAGGCTCCAGGCTACAGAACGCACACAAAATGGTTAAAACAAAAAAAAAAACAACTACTATGCAATATACACCGTATCCCAAAAGTCTCCATACATAGGGGGACAACGTTTACCAGCACCATGTCGATATGTCATTTCAATACATTCTTCTTTTGTCAAAGGCATTCTTGAAGGCTATCTGAAATATATATATATATATATATATATATATATATATATATATATATATATATATATATATATAAGTAATTAATATGTGGGAGGTTGTTAAGTGTTTTTATTGCCATTGCAGTTTACGTTGCATGCAATAGATGGCTCTAAAAAAACTTGCACAGCAATTCTTTAAGAGACATGTACATGTTCTGAGATTCAGAGTCTTTGCTGAGTTGATAATTATTAAACATGTACAGCATTATCTATCTATCTATCTATCTATATATATATATGTGTGTGTGTGTGTGTGTGTGTGTGTGTGTGTGTGTGTATATATTATTATTTATTTATTTATTTATTCATTTGCACCCTTCAAATGAAAAGGATGACATAGGAAAATATCTTACGTTTTATATCTTATGTTTCATACAATATTGCACAACATAGTGAATAAATCTGACTTTATAAATAGGCCTTGTCCGTGTATGCCTGCAGCTCTGACGTGGTGTGGGAGACCAAGCCGAAGAAGAAGAGACGCTGGAAGGTTATGAGCGGAAAAGACGCCGAGATGTTAGAGCAGCACTACAAAGCTTATATAGAGAGCAACCCATTGGATCACAGCATCCTAGACCTGGAGAACGGCTACCAGGTTACAAATCACACAGATTTCACCTAACCACACTGTCATCAGAAAAAAGGACTGTGTATCCTGCATGTGAACTGAAAGTCTGATATTGCACCTGTGCATAAAAACACCGGCAGCTGGGATATGAGGACATTTTCAAATCTACATGATGCATATCATGTAGTTCATTGTAGCCATGCATTTATTTATTTATTTTTTTATGGCACAGGTGTTGCTAGTCCATTTAAAGTACTTTATTTGGCATTAAAATTAATTATTGACCTCAAGTTGATTATAATATCTCTAAATATTTCTATTTTCTGTCTTTGGCTATTTTATACTCTCTGTATCTCTCACACACACACTCTGTGCATCTATGTCTTTCTCTCTCTCCGTCTCTCGCTCTCTCAGGTGAGTCTGACTCCGAACGGTTTGGAAATGAGGATACTGCAGCCTTACGACGCACCTCTCCGAAGGAACTTTCTTCCAGCCGTGAAGATCGAGTACAGCGTCTCGGCCAGACAGAAAGCGTACCGCGTGCAGATTAACAGGGTTCAGGTTCGTCTATCGCACATGAACTCATAGTATACCCATCGTAGCATACCCACTTGCACACTTGGCTAATTTGTTAACGCAAATAGGTGGAAAAAAATATTTTTGTGTGTGTGTGCAGATCCAGAATCAGCTTCCTGGAGCCATTTTCCCGTTTGTGTTCTACCCTGTCAAACCTCCCAAATCAGTCAGAATGGACTCGGGTCAGCAACCTAACATTCACAACATACAAAACCATTAAGCTTATCGAGGCACTGCTGGATCAATCAAATAAAATATCGTTTTTTCTTTTAAAGAGGCAAAACCGTTCACTGACCTCAGCCTCATCACGAGAGCAGCAGGACACTCAGACATCCTACGCATCAAGTATATTTCTTTATTTCTTTGTGCCTGTATTTCCGACGTGTCCGTGCCATTGTACAGTATGTAACGAATGTTGTATGTTGTCCACAGGTATTTTAAGGTTTTGATTCAGGAAATGGACCTACGTTTGGACCTAGGCTTCCTGTACGCCATTTTGGATCTGTTTACCGCTGAGAACGCTGCCACCGTCACGTCGGAACAGGAGGTAATATAAACACACGCTGTTACAACACGCACGTCTCTGATTTGGTCAGTGTTCCGGAGAGGTGATAGCACAGCGACCATTTGTCTGACTGTTAATAAAAGGGTTTTATTGAATGAATTACAATGGAATATTAGGTATAAGACTTTGAGTCATACTGTTTACTCTTCCTCTCTGAGGTGGAGCTGTTTGAGAAGGACATTGAGTATTTAAAGACAGGACTGAACCAAGTGTCCGCGACAGACACGTCCCCCACCAGCCTTTACGAGTACTTCCACATCTCTCCCATTAAGGTTTGGCACCTAGCATTTGTCTGTGTTTTTCGATTATGTCGTATTGTATTTCTACATTATGAGTTTTTTAATTAATGCAAAAAATAAATCAAGTTGTGTCCTAATTCAATAGATTAAAAAAAAAACATTGCTGTGGTATCAAGTGCTATCATAGGTCCACGTCATACCGCTCTGTCGTTAATTATTAAATTTATTCCTTACATAATGTCTTACTGTGTGTTGGGGAACATCATTAAAAACAAAACTAGAGCAGAAGATGGCTATTACAGTATTTAAGTGGATTTTGGATCACCTTAGCAATGTAAAAACATTAAAGTTTCTGATAAAGTTATAAATAATTAATAAAGGGATACAGATTAGACTTGTTTTATGCTATACAAGCGCTACGGCTGTTCAGATTGCATTCGAATTTTCATTACTTTTCGTTGCATTTGTTAGCCCCGCTATGTAGACAGCATTTCTGGTTTTATGGTATTAAATCAAATTCTCCAATTGGCTAGAGGAGAAGTCTCAATCGGCTGAACGGTTTTTGCTTCCACGGTTATGGCCGAGTTACGATGATGGCGTGTTTGGTTTCCTCAGCTCCATCTGAGCTTCTCTCTGAGTTCTGGCGGTGAGGATGGGAACAAGGAGAAGAGGGAGACTGAGGTGATTCCTGTGCAGTCCCTTAACCTTCTGCTAAAGAGTATCGGTGCAACGCTGACCGACGTCCAGGACGTCGTCTTCAAGTAATCACCTTCACGCTACGTTCTTCTTCGCGACAGCAAACACACTCTGGATTATAGCATGCCGTGAGGTCATGAAGTTAGGATTAAATTCAGGGATCTGAAAATCTCATTGGAAAATTCGAGTTAGTATTAAACACATGGCACGCAAAGGTTATTGCATCGTAACACATAAAAGCCAATCGTGTTGCAGTATGCAAACACAGGATATGTAATACCGGTAGCAACTCCAAACCTAATTTTTTTTTATTTTATTTTAAAGTTGGGCCGCTGTGTAAAATGTAAATAAAAACAGAATGCAGTGATTTTCAAATCTCATAAACTCATATGTTATACAAAATAGGACATAGAAAACATAAGTGTTTAAACAGAGAAAATGCACCGTTTTAAGAAAAAAAAGAGGTAATTTTGAATTTCATGGCCGCTACACGTCTCAAAAAAGTTGGGACAGGGCAACAAAAGGCTGGAAAAGTAAGTGTTAGTAAAAAAGAAACAGCTGGAGGTTAATTGGGTACAGGTCAGTAGTATGATTGGGTATAAAAAGAGTATCTAAGAGAGGCAGAGTCTTTCAGAAGTAAAGATGGGCAGAGGTTCACCAATCTGCGAAAAACTGCGTCTACAATTTGTAGAGCAATTTTTGAATAACATTGGTCGACATCAAATTGCAAAGACTACGAATATCTCGTCATCTACAGCACATAATATCATCAAAATATTCAGAGAATCTGGAGAAATCTCTGTGCACAAGGGACAAGGGTGAAAATCATATAATAGAAACCAGGTGTAGTTGTATATCATGCATTAGGTGAATACATTTGTATACCAGAGGCAAGAGATATAAAGAACAGCCAGTGTGTGTGTGTGTGTGTTTTTTACAATACCACACTCTTGTCCTGCTGTGGTGGCTGTGGTTCAGACTTACTTATTTTCTTTCACACTTGCCTGACTCCTTAACAACACTTCCTACTGACAGTGTGGTTAGATGTGAATTTCACACATGGTCACACTACCAGACACCATGGATTTTGTGCTGTGTTGACAATGCTGCCCTCTAGTGGACGTTAAGAAAGCAGACTACCTGTGTTGAATAATATTAAATATTGCAATACGTTGTATAAGCAATTAGCGTGCCTAGCTGACTTTTAAACCCTTTCATTAATTCATTTTAGACACATGATTGAGTAACTACAGTGAAAGTAATGTGTGAAACAAAATGTATGTAATCTGGAAATGCTGATGGATCTCAGGACTTTAAGGATAGAGAGAACATGTGTGTGTTATTCCAGGCTGGCGTTCTTTGAGCTGACTTTCCAGTTCCGTACCACACAGCAGCTCCAATGGGAAGTCATCCGTCATTACTCCAAACAGGTCACCTTTAACCTTTTTTCACCTCCTTCCTATCACATTGCCAACACATTATCACGTGCACTTATAAGCTGGTTTGTTTGTGTCCTCCAGGCTATCAAGCAAATGTACGTACTGGTGCTGGGGTTAGACGTCCTTGGAAACCCCTTCGGTCTGATCCGGGGTTTGTCAGAGGGAGTTGAGGCCTTCTTTTATGAGCCATATCAGGTAAGGATTTACCCTTCAATATTCCAATTGGCGGAGATTACTTTTTAAAAATTCATTTATAAACATTTCTTTGTGTTGGTGTTCCTCAGGGAGCGATTCAGGGTCCGGAGGAGTTCATGGAGGGTATGGCTTTGGGTATGAAGGCTCTGGTTGGAGGTGCAGTAGGTAAGAGGTTTTTTTTTATTATTTATTTATTTATTTATTTATTTATGTATGTATGTATGTTTACACATAGACAAAATGTCTTCTCGGGAGTCAGTTATTCCTCAGAGTTGTTTTGTTCGTGCTCTGTGTGTCAGGGGGTTTAGCCGGAGCAGCGTCTCGTATCACGGGTGCGATGGCTAAAGGCGTGGCTGCCATGACGATGGATGAGGAGTATCAGCAGAAAAGGAGAGAGGCCATGAACAAGCAGCCGAGCGGTTTGAAAGAGGGTCTGACCAGAGGAGGGAAAGGACTCGTCTCTGTGCGTAACACCTGAAAATAAAATAAGGAAGGGACGAAACAGAAAAGAACATGCGGATATTGGAAAATAATCCACAACAGAGAAGTGTAATGCAGCAGAGTTACACCTGCCACCTGGGAGTTGATTCTTTTCCAATAAAAACATGTCCTGAAGTGTTTCATTTACTCTTATACCACAGCAGTTTGCAGATGATTATATATAGTTTTTAAGTTTTACTGAACCATGTATACTTTTTTTAATCTGTTTAGGGTTACATTTCACAAAATAAGTTAGTTGCTGTTATAACTTAAATTCTAACTGCTATTAACAGTTGCTCCATTATCAGGCTCATTTTTTCTTTTCTTTTCTTTTCTTTCCAGAAATGTTTGAGTGAATCATATCCAGTGAAAACTGTATTGTTTTCTCACTAATGTAGATTTTTATGTCTTTGGCCTTTGACTGCTTATGTAATCATAGTATTAATGTTGATATCCAACCAGGCTTCAATCTTTAATCATAATGATGTCCAGATCTTTCCTTCTTCTTTTTTTTTTTTTTAAAAATTCAAAAGGGCTTTTATTAGCGCTGTGGCTGAGTAACGCTCTGGTCCCTGTTCCCATTTAGGGTTTTGTGAGTGGTACTTTGGCCTTTGACTGCTTATGTAATCATAGTATTAATGTTGATATCCAACCAGGCTTCAGTCTTTAATCATAATGATGTCCAGATCTTTCCTTCTTCTTTTTTTTTTTTTTTTAAATTCAAAAGGGCTTTTATTAGCGCTGTGGCTGAGTAACGCTCTGGTCCCTGTTCCCATTTAGGGTTTTGTGAGTGGTATTACAGGCATCGTTACTAAACCTATCAAAGGTAAGTTAATGTGTAAGACAATGTGTCTTTGTATTTCAGTCAAGTGAAATTCTACATGGATAAATGTGTGTGTGTGTGTGTGTGTGTGTGTGTGTGTGTGTGTGTGTGTGTGTGCAGGTGCTCAGAAGGAGGGAGCAGCAGGTTTCTTTAAGGGTGTAGGCAAAGGTCTTGTAGGAGCCGTGGCCCGACCAACAGGGGGCATCATTGACATGGCGAGCAGCACCTTCCAGGGCATCAAGAGGTGTGTGTGTGTGTGTGTGTGTGTGTTTTTTGTTTTTTTGTTTTTTCTGCTAGACATGGATATATTTTAAATGGGGGGGGGGGGCATTTATATTGCATATTCATTGCAATTCAGTAGGATTTTCAGTGCTTTAAGAAATTCCCCAACCAGGGTAGGATGAAGGCTATCACACGCTTCCTTTGAGACACCTGCCACCTGCAGCTTTGTAAACTGATGTAACATCAGCGGCGTGGCGTAATACACTTGGAGGAAAGCACTATCCGCCCACTATCTGCATGCATGAGCTCACAGACACCCATGAATGGCTAGTGTCACTGAAATTGATAGGGTTTGAGAGAGTATGCCACTCCTCCCGGGCAACGGATGGCTGTGGCATCATCGGGAATTTGAACTCCCGATTTCCGATCAGGTGAACGCTTTTCTTTTGCCCCACTCAGGACCCCCTGGAAAATATTTTTACTAGTGAGGAAGCAAAATGAAAATTCAGCCAACATTGGCGTTAAAACCAGTTTCAAATTTTTTTATTTTTTTCGGATTATTATTGAGTAGAGTCAGACAAATATGGCTCTCGTGTGCACGCTCAGACTTTTAAAGGAATACTTCAGTTGAATTACATAAAGGGTTGTACAAGACCCGTTGCCATAATGTCTTGACACAGATTGACCACATTAGGGGTAAGGCGAAGGAATGTTATTTTTGGATAAATTGTGTCTAATTATGCAGAAGCACGAATATAAAGGAAACGCCGTTTTGTCAACGTGGCCCAGAAATCAAAATCGGCGTTTGAGTTTTTTGTACCTGCCCCTTTACACCCCTTACTGACACCAATATGAAAGTATATGTGGAGATAATATTGTTTTAAATTATAAATTCCATCAACGATTCAGCCTGTACTAGTCGTCATATGTTCAACCAAATAGATGCACTCTAGGATGTACTGTCGCAGCTTGTTAGCAGAAATTCTCCACAATTGAAAAAATGGCTCTCTTCAACTCTATAGTTAGCTCGTTTGCTAAGCTTCGTAAGTAAGTACAAGTACATAAGCACTTTTCATAATATTCATAGGGCTGAAATTTCTACAGCGTTATATTTTAGTTTGTTGTTGTAATTAACATTAAAGCAATTTCCAGTCCATTTTTTTTTTTTTTTTTGCTGAATATTTATCTCTAATATTTAACTAATTACAATTTATTTAATTATATATGCACTGTGTTCTGTGTATTCAGAGCGGCAGAAACATCTCAGGATGTGGAGAGTTTGCGACCGCCGCGATTCATTCACGAGGACGGCGTCATCAGACCGTATAAAGAGAGAGAGGGCATCGGCAGCCAGATGTTACAGGTGACACGTTCACTTCCTACCTACTGTACATGTAAAAACGGTGCGTCCCACACACAGGGTGTGTTCAAGATCTGAACTGTCAGACAAAACCTGATTGCTTAAATATTTACTTAAACGTTAATGTTTTATTATTTTAACATTAATATTTCTTCATCATTTCAATATATACTGTAAGTATATTTGTATTGAATATATTGGTTCGACATTGATCTTGAAAGCACCCTTTACTGCTTTGCTTTGCTGAGATATTGTCTTTGCTGAGTTTTAGCTTTTTTTTTAATAGTATTTATTTGTTTATTTATTTATTTATTTATTTATGTAAGTCTCCTAGATGAGGTAAGGATGAATGCGTCTAGCGTTATCAGGATATTAGGATTACGTTAACATATAAGTGTTTAAAATGATTGGATTTTATAGATTTCTTTTTTTCATTATAAATGAATTTGAAATGTTTTTTTTATAATCGAGAATTTCTTCATTTTGAAATAATTTCTCCGAAATAAAGAACTGAAAGTGACCGGTAATTATATAGTTAATAGTTCGAGTTTTGCCTTTCTGGTTATTAAACGACTTCATTTTGCAAATTCATTGCTAGTACTTGAGATTAGAGGTCGACCGATTGATCGATTAATTGCCATTGTTAACTGATTGCTAGAACTATCCCGGTTGAGTCCGTTGCGAGCAGCTGAGAAGTGTCCACTGTCGGCATACAGCACGAGAGCGGCCTCTAGAGGCCAAATTTTGTTGTGTTATTTGAAGTGTTTTTTCATTTGAAGTGTTCTGTGTGGTTCAGTTTGGATGTATATCTTATTTATTTGAATATTTATTAATAGTTAATTAATAGTTAATATATATTAATATATATATATATTTATTTCATTTTAAAAAGTACAGTACATTTTCATTGTACAGTCAGTACTGTTTCTTTTTGTAATAAAGCTGAGAAATATTTAAGTGTTGTGTAAAAACTATCGTTCCATTAATCGGTTATCAGCAGGTACGGCCAAACTTAGTTATCGGTATCGGTAAAATCCACTATCGGTCGACCTCTACTTGAGAGTTAGTGCAGCTGGTGATGCGCTTCAATTTGATATTTGGTATTTGATGTCTAATGAACCGATCATTATTTCTCCTGTAGTTTAATCTGTCATTTATGCGTAGAAGTATTCGTTTTACATAAGAAGCTGACCTGACTGTAGCTTTCCTCTCTCTTGTCGTGTTCGCAGAAAAGAGTGGCCCTCTCTGCATGGAATAGCACTGACAGTGATGAGGATGAGAATCAGGACAGCTAGTAAAGTTGTGTTGTTAGGCCTGTTAGACAGTCACGCAGGCCGTACAAGTGCCATTAATAATCTGACCGAGTAATATATTCTTTATAGTGAACTAGATGATACATTTATGGTCTATATATGATGTATTATTATTATTTTATTTTTTTAAAACATTATTTGTAGTTTTACTGCATTTAAGATTAAGATTTTATCCTGTTGTTTGTTTGTTTATATATATATATATATATATATATATATATATATATATATATTATCCATCTATTCCTCCTGACCTTCCTCCCTTTTCTGAAATAAAACCACTTCAAAATTCATGTCTCGTCATTTTCCCATGCTGATATCAACATTCCTCATTGTAAAATTCGTGCTGCTAATATTTTTCCCTTGAAGAGTGGGATATTTCTCCTGTACACCAAAGGCAGTCAGTTCACCAAGACAAGTTTGATGTCTTTAATTTTGCACTGGAGCTACTATATAAGAAATGTACCTAACAAATATATAACGTCCAGTTTAGCATCAGACAAACTGCATGTCCACATTGTCACACACTCCTCTCAGTTTTCGTTTCAGTGTAACCAGAGCTAGATGATGATGATGATGATGATTATTATTGTCATCCAAATCTCTTGTAACACCATTTTGCTTTCTAACCTCCTACCTGAACATGATTCTTGTGCTGAGTGAAACCAAAATGTAACCAGGAAGAAAGTGATTCGAGCTTTCGAATGGCCTTTCAATGACACTGTTTTATTATAAATTATTTCAATATAAGTGCTGAAAATCTCAACACGGGTCTGAGACGAGTGTGTGAACCGACCCTGTTTGAAAAGGCAATCATGTCTTTTTTTTTTTGACTGTAGGAACTTTTATTTGCTGGTTTGTGTTTTAAATGTTGATAATGAACGCAGATTCATTATGTGACCCCTTTACATGCATGTTTTGTAAGTGTTTCGTTCTGCATTGTTTGTGTGACATCACACCGTCGTTTACATTCCTCTGCTCTCCACTCCACTTAATCAGTGATCAACACCATGCCTAGTCAATATGTGTTTGGATCGAATGTGTGTGGATTTCTGACATTTCTGTGCTGGACTTGTGGTCATTTACTTCATGTGTAACCACTTTCCTCCTTATATTGTAGAAAATTGAAAATGGACGGTTTGCGAAGTACAGATACTTCGCTCATGCCAAGGTGAACGAGTCAGATTTCCTGATGATCACCAAAAGGTTTGAATAAGTCCATAAATTAAAGCACCTACAGTGCTATTGTATTTATTTATTTGTTTATTTTAAAAAGTATCATTCTAGTTGTATGTCATCCACCACCTCCTCTATCTGCAGGGGCATATTTTTTGTTACCAAGGGCACGTTTGGGCAGTTGACGTGCGAGTGGCAGTATCTGTTTGATGAGTTCACCAAAGATCCCACGATTGTAGAAGACAGAAGACTGCGCATTGAGGCAAAGGTACAGCAGGCCTTCACCCCTTTTCACCAGGACCATGTGGTGTAATTACTGAAGTAATAACGATGATTATTTATCATAATGCTTCAGCCTATTGAGAAAATGAGCTTTATTGTACTTCAGCAATGTTATATTACAAAGCTATATTCATTTAATTTCTTTTAAGTGCTTTTAAAATGCACACACGACGAATGAATTAATGAACTGAAGTCAGGGAACATTTTGTTAGCCAAAAATAATAAAACAAAACACAGTCCAAGTCCTCATTAGCATACAACCTTGTCTTTAGGGAATAAATGATCTATACACAAGCACTATCAGGCATGATCACAGTTTATGAGAATACGTTCTTTTATCTAATTATCAAATGATTAAAGTTACTAAATTTGAAAGTTGTTTAAAAAAAAAAAAAAAAAATGTTGTCGTCTCTCCCCCCCAAAGGAAAGGGTGAAGTCTGTGTTTCATGCCAAAGAGTTTGGGAAGATTATCAACTTCAAGACTCCAGAAATAGCCAAGGTATGATAACAGTTCTGCTCATAAACACACATCCAGCTGTGAGTTCATCAGCTGCATCAGTGAAGAGAAATAAATGGCAAAAGGGGGGAAAAAAGAAACACTGAACACACACTAAATCCAAGCTAGGATTCAAGGAGCTACCTTTTAACACTTAACCATTATTGATTTCTTTCCTGGCTATAAATAAGATCCATTAACGTTTTGTTTCGCGCTGGCGCTTCATGTTACCGTTTGGACTCGCTGAACTGCAGCCAGATTCATTTTATTTTTTATAGAGTGCTTGGTTCAGTCCTCAGTGTGATGTGAAGCTGGACATTTTCAATGGACTGTGACGCTTCAACTTTGTGTAACACTCAATCTAATTTTTTTTTTTTTTTTTTTTTGCTTTATTTTCCACAGTGGGTTCTGACCAAGCTTCAGGATGCCAGGGAAAGCCTTCAGAAATAAGCATTGTGTCTGGAAGCCTTAAGAAAAGCTGACACACTCTCTCTCTCTCTCTCTCTCTCTCTCTCTCTCTCTCTCTCTCTCTCACACACACACACAAACACACACATGTACAGAGAGACTCCCTTATCCTTAGTGTGTGCCTTCACTTATATGCAAAACTACAAAACACAACACTTTATAGGCTGTGCATCAGTCACTGAGAAAAGACTGAAGAGCTACCATCCATTATAGCGACTGTTTAAAAAAAAAAAAAAAAAAAAAGTGTGTGTGCTTGTTTACAGCTTCATTTTTGTCACTGCCTTGTGTGGCTCATTCACGTGCATCACTTTGTATATTGACATAACGGAAGTATGTAATGCCAAAAGCCAATCTGGAAAGCATGCGTGGAATTGCAGGAACAATTTTTTTTTTTTTTAACGTTTTGCTCATCGATAATCATCATCATAACAATAGAAAAATTCTACTCACTGAACTCAGTGTTGCATTCCATCGCTGCCATGATTAAATACTAATCATTTATCTTACAGTTTGTGCATTTTGTCAGAAATCACAGCTGCTCGTTGCTCCGTTAAGGCACATAGTTTTTATTCGTTGAATGGATAAATAACGACCAATATATTTATGTATTTTATCAATTTGTTAAGTAAAAAGCCTAACATATCAGCACGTCAGTCCTCTACAGACGAGTTTATTTTTGTACTCGTGGCTTTTGCATGAAGCCTTTCCTTTGGCCATGAGTGTGTATAATGAACTGTTTACAGCTTCTCCACAGTATTGTACTGTAAATATTCGATGGCTTTGGTACACACTGTACGTACTGTTGATTTCGTTCTCAGCCTTTCTATGCAGCTTGTGCTGATGTACTACTGTTCCACTTCTGTACCTTTAACGCCGAACACAACTCTGAAACGTAATATGCAATAAGAACTCTTATTACCCTTTCAGTGGCGCTAATGTACGATTTGTTTAAGTATCTGTTCGATTATTACAACGGCGTCCTGTCGTATTTTTAAATTGGGTATTCACAATAAAGAAATGTATTTTGAGCAATTATGCTGAATTGTAAAATCAACCATTTTTATTTATTTATTTATTTTTAACTGTTTAAAAGAGCAGGAGTCCATTCCAGAAAGGTGGCTAAAAATATATATATTTTTATAATTTAAAAAAAAAAAAATTTTCTGGGAAATAGATATATAATATTTATGTAAAATTAATAATTAAAATTTTAAATAGATAGATAAAATTATATAGCAGATTTGTAAGTTAAAAGAAGGCAAACATTTTTTTATTTCTTTCCTTCTACAAAAAAAGACAATATTAAGACTACTAAATTAATGTCAGAAATCATACTGTATACTCACAATTGACTTTATTTGTATTGTCAATTTGCTATTATCGAGTTCTTCAATGAATAAAATTGTGCCCATGTCTTGGTTAATTTGCGCTCTCGTTAAAGCCACACTGTGAGATCGTCCACTTGATTTTGCCGTAACGAGAAATTTTTACGTTAAAATCTCGCTGCTATGACGCTTATTTAAAAGGCACCAATAAGAGGATGGCGTAGGATTTCACAAAACAGCTACAAGTATGGTAGTAGCGCTGGCAACACAATATCCTTACTACCTCAAGCCTGTTTTGAAGAATGTTTGTTTACTCAAACTCATTTTCTGGACACTCCCAGATCGCGCTGATCTGATGACGTAAGCAGAGTGAGACGTAAGACGTTTTCTTTAATCATAGGTCTACCGGTAGAGGATCTTCATGAGGTAGTCTGAGATGGGAAACATCGTTATTACGCAGTGCGTTATATAAAATTCAGTCAAGATTTGGTTGACATCGAGTCGTACAGTGTTAACAATTTAAAATCTTGTAAGCCGGTTCGAGTCTGAGCGTTGTATCGTGGATTATTTTCTGTATACAAGAGCAAGACCAGAAACTGTGGGTACAACTGTATTTATTCAAAAATTCCAAATAGAATTTCGATTTCATAACCGGGAATTTTTTATTTATTTATTTATTTTTATCTCATCACAACATGAAAATAAATTGTGCACATTTTCACTACATTTTTGCAAAAAATGGTCCTTCTCAGCTTTTCACATCCTTCTCATTGGCCAGTTATTGACTTGCTGGACACAAGTTTTGTTTAAAACCCTTTAAAACAATCCAAACAGCACCTTTTAAAAAATGCTTTATTAGTTTACAGCAGAGTTAAGGCACAGTTTGAGAGTACAAGGTATTTCTTATTTATTCAGTCTAAGCATAACATTTAGTTTAAATTCAGAGAAGATAAATCTGTGGAAGAAATATCACAAAATACATTAACTACACATTTTATACACCAGGAAGCCTTTACAACTTTCGTCAAAGATGTCGTCAAAGGGAGTAAAGATGGTTTTACTTTCTCAGACATTCTCCAAAGCATTCTTAACAGCATTTAAAGTTTCATCGCGAGAGGAGGAAAACAGTATAGGGTTTCTTTTTCCAAAGGAAAAAAAACAAGTTCTATTTGAAAGAAATTTACATTGTTGTTTAAGCTAAAAATAAATAGCAATAAAGTTGACCTTTCACAATTCGACTTAAGGTAAGTGTAACTAAGTTAAGGCACATTTGAAGGTATTTTCTCCTCACAATTGTTTTTGTGTTTGTGCATATTGCTACAAATGTAAACTTTTTTTATTCTGCACTTCTGTTATTTTGCTCCTTTGTAAGCATTTCTGTACATTCGGAAAATTGTGCCCTTATTTTAGATATTTAAAAAAATAATAAACTTTTAAACATCACGCCCTTTCCCAAAATCACCACTACATTCAGCAACTCAATGCTCAGCAGCTACGTCTGAATTACCTTAGTCTATTTAGTGTGTTACAACCTCAGAAGAAGATCCGAAAAGAGACAAACCATTTCTTCACACTCAGAATAAGGCCACAGTGAAGTGTGATTCCGAATCTCCAATCCCAATTCAGTCCCTGAGTCCTTCCCCTAAACACTTCTGGAGGTTCTTTTTGCCATCCAGAATAAAGACTGGGAGAAAATGTGAAGAAAGGTCTGTCAAAGAAGGTCAAAGAGGAAGAGGTTAAGGCTTAGTTCTGGCTTGAGGCTCAAAACCTGGTTTAGACTAGATTGAAATCTTTCAGATTGCTTCTCAGGATGGTGTCCTTCACTGCGGCGAAGATCAGGCGGATGTTCTCGGTGTCCGTGGCGCACGTGAAGTGAGAGTACACGGTCTTGTCTTTGTCGGGGTTCTGCTCCTGGTACATCTTCAGAATAAACTCCTGCGCTGCTTTAGGGTCACCCTGGGGGCCTTGAGACACAGAAGATAAAACAATGGTAAGTGATAGATACTCTACTTTTGCAAGAAACTGTAGAAGGAATGCTGAGTGCAGAGGTAGAGTAAATAAGCTTACACGAGGAGAAATCGCAAATAGTAGAATATTTAATTAATGTATCTAATACAGAACTATTGTAAGTGCTGTCTTAGATGTTTGTTAGTAAACATCTGCATTAGTGTTTAGTAGGAAATAGTAAATTGTAGAGAAATACTGTATGCCATTAAAGAAAGTAAGATTAAGCAATAGACCACTATCTGCTGGAATATAATACAGATGGATGTCTCGTACTATTCAATGACTTTCTCTTCTGTTTTGGTGTACAAGTTGATAAATATCGAAGTGTATGATATTACCGGACCATTTTCTGTAAACGGTTAACATTGCTGGAGTACAACAGCTACCATATAAACACTAACAGGCACCTTACAATTAGGTTTAGATGTTTGTTTACTGTTTTATAGTTGCAGAAATGATGTATTGCATGCTTGAGACTGAATCCAGAGTTGGCGACTGAAGGTGAAACAATACGTCAATCGTCACATGGGGAAATTTCCACCTATTCATCTTACACTTGCGTGTCAGCTTGCACTTATGTGTTTTTGTACTGTCACAGCCTGGCAGTCAAAGGTTTCTGCCCGCGCATATCGAGAAAACCAATGCGTTGAAATGGGAAAAGTCATAGGAATGTGAAAAAGTCATTTTGCTTCCATTTTGTTCATCTAGTTCAGTTTGGACCCAGCAAATTTTAAAAGCGTGGAACAAACGGATAAAAGGAAGACGTATCGTTCATTAATGTTCTTATTTATTTAGCATTGGAAAACTGCTGTAGTCTAAGAGGACTAAAACACCCCTGGATGTGCCGTTATTGGAAAATTATCCATTTCTGGGTGGTCCTTGAGTTCATCTCATAGCATCCGTTTATATGCATTGAGGCCTTTGTGATCAGTTGTTTTAACATGCAGGGAATCGTTTTTCAGCCCAGATTACCTGTGAACTCTGGAAAGTAAGTGGCGAGGTGGGAATAGACGATCTTCTCCTTCAGAATGTCCGTTTTATTGAGGAAGAGGATGACTGAAGACTGCTGGAACCATGGGTACGTGATGATGGTCTTAAACAGAGCTTTACTCTCCTCCATACGGTTCTGATTAAAAAGTGAATAAAAGAACAAATATCAGCCCTGGTGATCACACCACTATTCAATTCATCTGTGTTTAAATTCCAGACAACGTATCGACACTCTACAGCTAAGTTACAAATATTTTTGGGGGGGATTTTTGGATGGGAAGATACATTAGTTATGGTGAAGGAATGAGGCTATGGAGCAACTGACCTCATTGTCGCACTCAACGAGGACTTGGTCGTATTCGCTCAATGCCACTAAGAAGATAATGGAGGTCACGTTCTCAAAGCAGTGGATCCACTTCCTGCGCTCGGACCTCTGTCCTCCCACATCCACCATCCTAGCGATTGTCATGGATAACACAGGGTCAAATTGGTCAAATGTAGATTTCACAAATTTGGAAGCGTCACTAGATACTTTAGTATAACTGTAATGCTATAATCCTGTCTAGTGGTTGGACATTCATGAAATGATCGTCATTTGATAGGAGGGCAGTCCAAATATAACAGAAAAACAGCCGCTCACACCTGAAGATGACGTTTTCCAGGTCAAACGGGTACTCGATGATACCAGTGGTGGGCACTCGTACCCTCAGGATGTCTTGCTCAGTGGGCAAATATGCTGGATCAGCAATGCGTTCCAGATCACTCAGGTAACTGTAGCACAAGAGGCAAAAAGAAACACCTAGGCAAAAGTCACCTGCTATTGTCACCTGCTTGCTAGTTAGCCAGTTACAAATCCATTTTCAGCGAGACGCATGAAGCCAGCCAGGTTCTATATCAAGGGGCGAGTCCATTTAAAACTCTCCATCACATGCCTGTCACCTGACTGACCCCAACCTGCATTTTGCAGGTGGTGAGCCCACAAGATGGCTCTATTTTGGCCTGAGGCCAACTGGGTTTTGTGGGTGGCCCGTACGCTGTTAATAGAGATGGGTCCTGTTACCCCTAATCTGGGCAAGGTTCACTTTTTTTTTTTTTTAAACCTTCCATGGAAGTCCTTGGGATTGCTCTTTATCTGACTTCTCCCCTCAGATCTGTTCACCAAGGGTGGCCCTGCTGGGAGCATTGAGCTACTGGTGAAATAACCTTGAGGTTCACCAAAATACTCAATCCTCTTCACCATGACACGGTCTTACTTCATAAAAGGAACACATGAAGCTCTTTTTAGACCGGACTATATAGTAAATATATGGGTTTTTAATATTATAGTCACATCTTTGCATTTACACGCAGGAGCTCCACTTGCCTTGACTCACCACTACTGGACATTCCTAATAACCAGAGTTATAGCTACAGGACAAGCAACGCAGGCATATGCTAGGGGCCCTGAATTTTGAGGAGGCACCCTAAAGAAACACCCTTAAACAGGACCCCATCTCACTAGTTCAGAAATGAAGAGACCTAATAAAAAAAAAAAACAAAAGAATAAGAAAAGCGAAGCAGAACTGTAGTAAGAGGTGGAGATGATCTAATAATGAAATAATTATTGGTGACAACTGTAGGTTAAGCCAGAAAATAATGTAATGCGTGCCCAACATCATTTTGGCAAGCAAGCGGCTAGCTAGGAGTTGGTGCTCTTAATAAATGCATTTAGGTAACACGATGTCATGGCCCTGACATTTAACTAGCACCTTTTGTGGAATTATAAGGAATAACAGCAATGTAATCAATCAATCAACTGAGACAACAGGAGAAAAAATGAACTATAATATTTAATATATGACTGACTATTTGGCAGAGTCAGTTAGCTGGTATTCCCGACGGCGGTCGTAACATTCAATGATGCCTGGGTCCTTCCACAGGCAGCGGATGGCTTCCACGTAGCTTTCCTCCAACTCCATCATCTTATCAACATCCACCTCGATCAGCAAATCAGCATGGGGCTGCAATCACACACACATGTATCCAATCAAAATTCAGGAAAAATTACCAGGAGACCAATCAAAGTATATGGACAAAAACTGAGTGGCCTATCAGGGAGGGGGTTTGGGGAGATTAAAAAAAGAAACGTCATCAACATATAACAGCCGAGTGTGTGTGTGTGTGTGTGTGTGTGTGTGTGTGTGTGTGTGTGTGTGTGAGAATGGGTGTGTAACCTGGTTGTCGGCACTGCCCAGTGATATTGACAGCGTCTCCATAGCTCTGATCATGGACTGCATGGCCGTGATGATGTTCTGGAACACCAGCTTCGTGAAAGTTTTCCTGTCTTCCTCAGTGTAGCCGGCGCCATGAATGATGCGCATCTGTTTAATAAAGGTACTCTTCCCGCTCTCACCAGTACCTGAGGTTGAGACAGAGTGATGGACAAACATGAGACTGATCCTTTGCTTTATTGGGTTGTAATCATAAAGACAGTCCTGTAGCAATAATCTTTTTTTTTGTCTTCTCTTATACACCTGTGTACTGTAACGATCTATAACGTCACTATCCTATTATCCGTTGTCGCCCAGAAGAGGACGGGTTCCCTTTTTAATCTGGCTCCTCTTAAGGTTTCTCCCACATGCCATCTCAGGAAGATTTACCCAGACACTGTCTCCTCTGGCTTGTTCGTTAAGTAACTAAATTTACATCTGGTATTCTGTAAAGCTCCTTTGGGACAATGTCTATTGTTAAAATCATTATACACATAAAACTGAATTGTAGTTTGGCAACTGTGAATGTACAGGAGACGTGAACTTGGCCGCTTGCGGATGCTTTGTACTGCAAACAATTTTGTGAACTGGTGTGACCTTGCAGTGGCTCAAATCGCTTCTGTAGCTTCTACACCAAAAAAACCCAACAATTTTTAATGTGAATTGTCCTGATGGTTACCATTAACCATTTCTATCTATAATGATTTTAATGCTCTAATAACGTAACAGAGAGTTGAGTAACCGATGAATGCAGTGAAGAGGAGAAGAAGAAACCGATAGAAGAGACATGCACTGTGAATGTCTTGTTTAAAGAGAAGGCCCGTTTGGACATCTATCTTTCCTCTGGCTGTAAACACTGTCTTTTACTGCAGACATCAAACCACAACTATGCAGCTGCAGCCATAAAACATCCATCACGAAGTGGGAGGACTTCTGGAAGCTTCTACAGTTTTTTGTGGTGTTGTCACTGCGCTAGTCTGTTTCCATAAGACTGGAGGTCGACTTCTTTCTCAGATCTCAACCAATAATCAGTGGTCCATTTCTGAATGGAAAGATGCTTCTGTTAAATCTGGTCACTTCTACAGATGTGGACAGATTGAGTTTTGACTGGTTGGCTGTTTTCTCCGTCTAACGTTCTGGGGCATCACAGAGACTTGAGCAGTACAAATATGATCAGATGTTTTAATGACAATGAAAAAGTACAGATGACCAAGTCATTTACAACAAGTAAACACTAACATTTATCTGTTCATGTTAAATTCATGTAATGGTTAGCTATTTTACTGACTAAATACACTGATAAAAAGCAGGGCTAAGGCATTTCTAGCCAACAAACTGTTCTACAACCACACCTATTTACATATTTTTTTTATTTATTTTTTTAAACCCAGCGATGTCCTATCTCATTTTCTCTCTTGTTCTCTTTCACACATGCATAATAAATTAATGAGTCCAAACTTTCAAAATGACAAACATGACCATAAGGTGCGTTCCCTGTACCAGTGGTTCTCAAACTGGGGGCCACAGCCCCCTGGGGGGTCTCCAGATGGAGCTGGGAGGGGCCTAGAAATATATTTTTTTTCATTAATTGTCAACCTTTGAACTATGATGTACATAAAAAATTAGAAATATTAATAAATGAACTCAATTATACACAGCACGTTAAGCTGAAACGTCACCAAGCAGAGACATCCGTTGATACACTAGTGCACCGTAGTGTCAGCCACACGCCTAAACCTAAAACTACTTGAAATGGATAGGTTTTTAGATAGAGAACATAGTCTCTTATCTGAGAAAGTTAAGTTAATACAGAACGACTCTAGGGGGCCACGAAGGTACAAGGAGGGCCTCGTGCTGAAAAAGTTTGAGAACCGCTGCCATACACACAGGTTCTCATGAATGTTTGAATTTTTACATTTGCATAACATCCTAATTTTTAAACAGCTGGAATTGAACACTAGAATGATTCATGATTCATTCAGAATCTAAACTGTAACGTCTACAAAATGGGTGATATTCTCTATGTACACACGACCAGCCTGTGCTATTTGTTAAACAAATTGGTTGTAGGTGTGTGTGTGTGTGTGTGTGTGTGTGTGTGTGCGCACATGTGGGCTTTACTGGAAGTAGTTTTACAAAGGAGCACAACCAACAAAGGTATAAGAAAAGTGCATTAAATGAATCACAGTAACAGTTCATACATACTTTAACCGTATAAACTATATATATATATATATATATATATATATATATATATATTTTTTTTTTTAACTCATTTCTCCAGAAGGCAGATTCAGCTTGTTAACCTCCCATGCAGTGATACAAAGTGGTGTCATTTGAAATTGAAATCTCTTCAGGTGGCCTTCGTCCTTGCACTCCTGTCCTTTGCATGAATTAGCATCTTACGAATTTCCAAGTGACGTCGGAACGTTTAGGACAAATGAAAATGACCAGATTTGAATGAGTCCGACTTTTAGCGTCCAGGTCCAAGTGTCGTCGCAATGTGAGTTACATAACAGCAGGTTGTTAAGCAGTTTAATGCATTACGACATCCTGAACCTAAAGATTTTCGAGATTTCGGGTAGATTTGGTGCCGTTTGTGTCACACTGATATTACGTTTCAAAATAAAGTCTGTACATTTAAGTAAAGCTAAAAGACATTTTAAACATGGGGAAAGTGTCTTTCACAACAACTCGTGCATTTTTCAGATAAATACTTTTTTTTTTTTTGTCCGTCCCAGCACAGTATAACTCCACTTTCGTGAAATATGATCGTTAAAATGCTATTTTTTACAAAATCTTGAATTAGTGTTGAATTAGTGTGTGAATACATTACACATCCTTTTCCACAACTGGTTTATGATAGGTTATTAAACAATGTGCATTCATGCAACCCAGTTTCCTGGACATATTCACCACTGTGACATATTTTGAAAATTCCATAAGTCACATTTTCAATGATCTTGTGACTGATGAGGTCAGAGTACAACCCTGTTACCCAAATTATATCCTGGAAGTAAATCATTAATTAAAATTTTTAAAATCATACCGTTATCATGTCATTATCATAGATGATGGTTGACTATATTTCATGTATTTGCTAATTCTCTGTTACTTTCAGCCTTATTAGTGCAAAATCTGAATAAAGGAACCTTGCGAAAGTAAAATGTTAGTTAAATACATGTTTTTTTTTTTAATTCAGTGTTTAAAAATGATTTTGAAAAGAAATTTATGAGTTACAAAGGTTAAATTGTACTGCGATCATGGAATCACTCAGATCCTTTCGTGAATCGCCAGCAAGTGTTTCCTGTTTAAAAAAATTTATGACTTTTGATGCTGCCACTATAAATTGAGTTGGCAATTTATACTATTATGTATGGCTAGTTTAATACAGCTAACAACCTGGGTTTGGTTACAGCACTGTCTACTGAATATATCATAAATTCTTAACAATGGCATGTATATTATATTCACGTATAGTGCTTGATCTTTCTATATATTTCAGATTTGGCAAAAAAAAAAAAAAAAAAAAAAAAAGTCTTTCTGCCATCACATAAATTATAAAAAAATTTTAAACTCATCATTTTTTTTTTTTTTTTTTTTTTTTTGAAGTGAATTAACTGCACAAAAAGGTGGGCTGTATAAAAATAAAATCCCAGTTGAAGTAGAATGTAGAGTCAGATATATGAATATGAATAAATTTGACTGTAAAATGTGTTACCTTCATGAGCCTGAAGTAAAACCATGTATTTAACTCGGGTGGAACTTAGACTGAAACTCCTTTAGACCAATGTGCGACAGAGTTCTCAAATCCGATCGATTGATCAGAAGGAATTCGTATCATTCTCGATAACAGCAGCTCTGAAAGTCGTACTGGTTCTAAGACAAATCACAGGATTTATATTCATGTGCTTGTTCTAATATATTAATGGTTTTTATAGTAACCGCAAATTCACGGGGACTTGTATTCTGGACAATCTACATAATAAACAGACTTTTAAAATGTATAATCATTGATTTGATCACACTTGTATGCTGTATGTTTTCCACCACAGTCGAGTCCTCTGTTTGTTTGTCTGTTGTTTTTTGTCTTAATTTCAAGAGAGAGAGGGGAAAAAAAAAAAACAAAGAATGGTGAGGCAACAACTGTTTATAGCTGCTATAACGTAAGTGATAACAGGAACTAACTTGTCTCGTGGGTGTTCCACAACATTAAAAGTAACTATAAATGGGTAAAACGTATGACGCTTCATTCATTTATACATTAAAAGTTGGCCAACTGCTGTGGTACCACAGGCTTAAAGATGAGTTTTAATCTCTTACAGTACATGCTAGCATTTAGCTGAACAGTTGAAGGTTAGACGACATGCTAAAGGGCCCAGTGTTGGATTCTCTGCAATCCTGAGACTCAAACTTCCGATCAGTAGCTGCGAAACATAACAGACTTCTGACGTAGTACTGATAATCTCTTCTTCCATATAGTTTGTGGGTGGAAATGAAATGCAATGCGAAGTCTTGATTTAACAGATATGTATACCTTTCCTGCGTTCATTTTTAGCTCCCTTACCATCTTCCTAACCGTGCAAAAGAAGTTAGATGTACATGGCCTCTTCTGTTGATAAATTTATTGTTTTCAAATAAATTCTCACGTAGGTCCACCAAATAATCCCAAATATAATCTAGAACAGTAGTTCTTAAAGTGGGGGCTGTGATCTTTCTTCTGTTTTTTTTTTTTTTTTATTATTATTATTATTATTTAGTGGTGGAAATCACAACCCACCGTTATCAAAGTATATTTATTCTTGAGTTCTTATAGTTATTAGCCTGGTTGACTGCTCATTTGATTTGAATTGTGTTCAATCCCAACCACAACAAAACGTCATGCTGTATATACAGTAAATAATGTCAATTTGGACTTCATGTCATGCCAGTGGAAAGTTCAGGCATATCACTCCAATAAAAAGACAAAATATTACTGTACACATCTAAACAATGTTCGTGAACTATATCGATCCGTAGAATTTATTTTACAGTTAAATGGATCCTGGAAAACGTTTGAGAATCTAAATCATTTTGTCAGATTTTACTGAAATAAGTCCTGATGTTTTGAGACTGATGCTGTATAAGTACTCTTACATGATTTAAATGACTTTCATCCATGTTGCACCATATATCTGGTTTACATGTTCGTGTCCCTCATCTCATTCTACTCCTAGCTGTACCTGTGAGTATTTTCAAGCACAAGGTTTCTTGGGTAGAGCTGGTCTCTTGGGAAGAGCCGGTGTGGTCAGTTAGCGGTATAATGAATCTATAGAGACGTTAATCAGACTTCCACGCTGTGAGCTTCACACACTCAACTGCACTGCTGATTTGCTCATTCTCATATACAGTAGGAGAATCGTTTCCTTTAATCTACACTACTCTACTACACACGGGTTCGTCATAAGCATCAGAGTTAAGGAAGATATGAAACGAATATAAACTATTATTTCTTTTATAGTGTGGTCTCTTGGCCATGTGTTTGTATGGGGCGGTAACGTTTCATTGAAATGAACTGAAAGACCGACAGATGATGGAGAAGAACGAGAAATATAGCTGTGTGTGTGGTTTGTGCTGCGTGCTCTTGAGGAAATTCGGCTTCGAGTTCATTCACCTGAGGGCGTTGTGCTTTGCATGCTTTTGCATAGCTGCAGCAGTCATGGTGGCCGTGCAGCCATAAACTAGAGTTCCCCAAACCATGCTACAGTAACTAAAGCCACAGCTCTCACACAGCGTAGGAGTAGGTACATGCCGTTAAGCATTGTGAGAGACTGATCATTACACTGACCCCAGATCAGCACGAAAGGTCAATGTCAAGACAGGAAAGTCCCTAAGCTATGCACATGTACAATGGTAACAGCTATGCTACAATGTTAATTGAAATGCATGGGGGCAGAAATCTTCTGTACAGCATAAAATACCAACCAACCAACCCCCCACCCCCAAATACAGACCTCAAGGATCTTTGGGAAGATCTTTGTACATGCTCAAACCCTGATTAAACATTTTCTTGGAGTAATCACTGATCTGTTTACGAATTACGAACTGGCGATCATTAGATAGACTGGAAGTTAACATTGGATAAGGTATTACTGTGTAATTATTGAAAAATTGTTATTTTAATTGATCTACAGATCAAATTTGAATACATATTGAATAAATGTTGCATCACGCGTTCTTAATGGATTTGAGGATCCATCATGTGGATCTTGACTAGGTCATGCTGACGTCATTCATCATCTGGTCCAGTGGGGTATTTTGAATGTGTACGACAAACGTCTTAAACACAAACACAGGACGCGACGTGTTTTTAAGTATGTTGCCATTGCTCATTTGATGTTTCATATAAACGTATGCATACATATAGTTCTGATCTCTGTGTGCTGGGAAACTCAGGCTGATACACGGAGTTCGGAAAGTCTATCGGTAACTTACCGGTGAGATCGGTGCAACCGTGTACATTGACTGATAGATTTGTCTTTAGGTAGTATGATGTGCATTGGTTTTCAGGTTTAAACAAATGAAAATAAGTGTTCACCCCAGTTTCTTAAGTGAGGAGACCTGCCTCAGATGTAACAAAACAAACACTGCATGTCCGTAATGTGCTTTAAAAAACGAAATAAAACTGAAACGTCACGTTAAGGTCACATGCGAATAAATTTACTAAGTGAATTTGTAAATGCTTCACGCACACGCAATTTCATGAACCGTGAAACGCACTGAAATTCACGTGAAATTCACACGCGTTGGTTTTACACGCTTCATGTATTGTCATGTGGTTCCATTTATCAGAAGTAACTTGCTCACAGGAACCATTCTTCACGGTTATTGCAGATTGTTTGTACGATTAATATCTTGAGTTCACACACAGTTTCAGGGCATGTCGTGTTAAAAATTGGTACTCCCACCCCCCTCCTCCCCCTCAATTCCCCCGAACATATGATTACACATTACTTAGCTGTTTTATCATGCGGAAAACATGACCTGGATCAATATGACATTTTAACTTCTTTTTTTTTTTTAAACCTTGGGTTTATTGGTGGACGTAAAAGTCACGTTCAGTGGAGAAATGAGACGTCTACAGCTGTTGGCTCTTCTGTAGCCCATAGTCTCACACCTTTTCCCATAAAGGTAGCTTACTTGTTGCTAGTGTGGTATCTTCAAGGCTACATCTTTTCCCCGCTTTGATGTGTAGGAACCTCACCTACGAAGGTGCATTTAATCCGCTTTTTTATTTGAAATGTAAAGCTTTAAAGATACACCCGTGGTTTTTAAGGTTGATTTATCTACCTGAACTTGTTAGGAACACTATTTCCATGTGAAAGATACATACTGAAGGTACAACTGTTGTAGTCTTGATGGTATCACACCAGCAATGAGGAAAACTACAGTGTGCACTTTACAATCATCTTTATCAGACCTTTCTTTCTATCTAAAACCTGGTCAAATCTGCTCGTATGGCTTTATTATGAATGTATAATGATTAGCTGGAGGTGATATGATGGCTTACCCAGCAGCAGGAGCTTGAGCTCTCTCCTGGAGTCATTCTTATCACGCCGGAGCTGCTTGTCGATCTCCTGATTGATCCTCCTGCGCTCCTTCTCCTCCGCGGACAAACAACACCCCGCCATCACTTCTCACTCTCTCTAAACACACTTTTCTCCCTTCTCTCTCTCTCTCTCTCTCGCTCTCTCTATCTCTCTCTCACACACACACACGTATTTTCACTTCAAAAAAGACAGGTACTAAACGCTTCTTTCTTTCCCTCCACTGACTTGCCTTTGTTGTTGCTCCAGTCCAGGCTGCGGCTACTGGAGTCTAAATACAGCCTATAACGTAAAAAAGTTCCTTTATTATTTGCTTCGCTTTTTCATGTTCTTCTAGCATCCTACTTAGTTCTTGGCTAGTCTCCGTGTCCCTGTGCCCAGAAGACAAGACTTTAAGGAGGACAAGTGTAGGGTAGTAGTTAGCGCATGCTCAACAAGACTGAAATGACAGCAGGGGCTTATTTGCATATTCATGACCTCATCTGGGCTTATTTGCATATGGGAACAGTTTATGTAGCCTATAGGAGGTTTTCTGAAGAGAAGGAAAGAGGAAAGGCTTCAAGTCGAGGTTTTTGTTGCTTCAATAATTTGTATCTTTTTATTATTTCTTTTTTTTTTTTTTTTTTTTTTTATAAAGATGTATGGCAATTCTAAGGCGCTTAGTTCCCTAACATTTCCTTAGTATTGTGAGTGTTTGTATAATAATAATAATAATAATAATAATAATAATAATAGTGGTTAGCATGTTTGCCTTGCACTTCTGGGGTTGGGGATTCAAATCCCAACTCCGCCCTGTGTGCACTGAGTTTGCATTTTCTCCGGGGGTTTCCTCCGGGTAGTCTGGTTTCCTCCTCCAGTCCAAAGACATGCATTCTAGGCTGATTGGCATCACTAAATTGTTCGTATCGTGCGAATGGGTGTGTGAATGTGTGTACGATTGTGCCCTGCAATGGGTTGGCACCCTGTCCAGAGTGTCCCCCTGCCCTGTGCCCTGTCTTCCCTGGGATAAGTTCCACCAGGCTCCCTGTATAGGATAAGTGGTATATAATAATAATAATAATAATAATAATAGTGGTTAGCACGTTTACCTCGCATCTATAGGGTTGGGGGTTTGAATCCTGGCTCCATCCTGGGTGCACGGAGTTTGCATGGGTTGCCACCCCGTCCTGGTTGTGCCCTGCCCTGTAGTTTACTGGGAGAGGCTCCAGGCTCCCTTGTGGCCATGTGTAGGATAAGCGGTGTGGAAAATGGATGGCTGGATTGATGTTCTTTTTTTTGAGTACTGCCTATATAACCTAAATATTTAAGTTCTATGACCAGATATTATACATGAGTTAAAATTTCAATCCCATTGGTTTTCTGGCTTTTTTTTTTTTTAGGTCAATTGTATCACCGTTTACAATGTATAATGGATTTATAAACTTTTTTTATTATTTGTATTGAATATTTAAACAATAAAACACATGGTGGCAAGAGGTTAAAATAATTAACAACTGGGTGGTGCGACGTGGCCTGATGTGAAGGAGAGTTGCTCCTACCACACCAAAGTTGATTATTTTCCTATAACAGTACGTTCCAAATTGTTTTGTTCCTCTTATACAACTTATCTGCCAACAATTACAGCATCTATTTTAATAATGAACGACATAATATATTTTAACTGTTTATAGATACCTTTAATTTTGTGGGACATCTGCGAAACAACTTAGTTCCTATTATGACTTATGTTCAGCAGCTATAAACAGTCATTCCCTGTGTGTTTTTATTGGTTAAATTGGAAAATGTACAGTTGCAATCAAAATTATTCAACCCCCATTGCAAATCATGTTTACTGTCAAAATTTTCAGACTTTCAGCTGTTTGTAATTAATAATTTTTTTAAGCAATTGAAATAGTTCACCACAATGAATGCTTCTTCAATTGTGTCAAAGTAAGCCCCACCTCCTTTTACTTGATTGGCTGACTCAAATAAACGGACACTGCAATACTGCACAGGTCTTTACGGTCAACATATAAAGCAACCATACATTTTATTATTATTATTATTCCATAGGAATTATTCCACAGGAATAATAATACCACTAAATGCTTTTTCCACATTCTTTTAAGAAAGAAAGAACTAAACATCTGAGTTAGTATTCAACATGTGACTGGTAAAAGTTATTGTATCATTAAATATAATAGCCAATCATGTTTCGGTATGCAAACTCAGGCCACGGAACACTAGTTATTCAAAGGTCAGGGGCGGGGTTTTTTCAATCTACATATTCATGGGATCTGTATTTGTTAATGAGGGAGTAGGCAATTCTCCTTTTTGGTGGACCAGGCACATCAAGCAAGTATTTAAACAGTGTTGGGGGGGAGGGGGGGTGCAGAATATTTAACTTTTTAAAACAAGTTTTGGATGGCTCTTTGGCCTAATGGTATGCAAATCAGGAAGAGTGTGGAAAGTTACTGAGGAAAGTAGTAGCACCAGGAGGTTTTTTGTTTTTTTGATGGGGCTCTTAGCTGTTGGAAGGCAGGGGTCTGGTCTAAGAGACGCTGCAGTTATCAGACTAATGGAAGTATTTTTTTTTCTGAGCTTAATCATGTTGTTAGGACCACAAAATTATCCTATTCAATATTATGTTGCGAATGTAAAATAATGCACATAATACCAAAACAGTGCCCTACTCCTTATTTCATACAAATGTGCAATTTCTTTATCCTCTAGATTATACCATACATTCACAATGTTGTATTATAGGTATCTGTGCCTACTGGGTCAATCATTTGGACACAAAATGATACATATTCTCTTTTGTCCTTTTGGACTTGGCTAATATGGTAAAAAAAATATATATATATATATATAATAGTAATAATGCACCATATAGTTAATAAGGTGTAGTTTTGCACATTTTAGCGATGTCTTCTAGAAAATGCACATAGAGATGGCTTTTATAAATTCAACTAGAACTACTGGTCACAGTATTTTCTGAAAAACCACTCAAGTCTCTTGGAGAGGTTTTCCTTCGAAAGAATTATTTGACGTTGACAAGTGTGTATTTCAATATTGTACAAAAATTTTTATACATTCATACTTCTTTTACAAACGCTTGTGTAAAATCTTATGTCTCCAGAAACAAATCAGAGGGACAGGGCCATGCTGCCTTGTTGACTGTATTCAAAACATCAAGGCCCAGATTTGCAACTGCTTTTCAAGTGAAAGTATGCTTTCTTCGTTGCGAATAAGCCAACGTAAGAAAGCACGGCACCTCATTTCCATGTTAGAAAATCAGGGCGTAAGTTTGCCTCTGAAATTTAAAGGAAAGCTTGTGTAGGCCTGATAATATGATAAATAAAATGAAACACTAATATTGTAACACTAGAAAACACTAATACTAATATAAGTACTAATATATGTACTAATCTAATATATACCACTGTATTAAATATAAAGTACCTTGGGTGTGTAGTTCACATACAGTTTGGTTTACCATTATTTAATAAGAAATATACATATTTGGAGAAAGTAGTTGATCCAGTTTGATTTTTAGAAATTAAGTGGTATAGTCAGGGGTATTAAGTGATTATATATAGAATAATGCTACATTTCCTATTACTATATTTCTATAGTGTCTTTCCCAATACTCAAGGTCTTTGGTGGAAACACCTACAGCATTTGATTATTTAAATGAACACGATCCTGAAATGATTCATTAACTCTGAATAAACTAAATGGGAGAAATACATCTGGGGTGGCATGGATTACTTCAAGCATACCCATGCCACCCCAAATGTGCTACCAATATAGTCACACCCCTGATTAGATTTGAATTGTTATTTTCTGTCAACCTTTGAATGTGCTTCAACCACAATATATCTCAAACTTCCTGTCTCTCCAAAGGTGAAAGATATTTATTAATTATTCTAATGTATATATGTCAAACTGTTATGGGCATATACTCAAAAATGGCTTTTTATATTGTTTTTCAATTTGAGGACATAAAATCGTTTGATTGAAGTCTACAGTTATTCTAATGACTACATGCTTCATTCACAAATGTAAATAGAGTAATAAATGTCCTGTTTTTGTCTTCTTTTAAGGAGTATTTATCTGATTTTGGATTTCTACATAACAGATATACCTTAATAATACTGACGGTGTACAATGGCCTTGCTTTATTTTCCATCCACCTCCCTTTATTTATTTATTCATATATTTTTAAAAATATACAAGTCCTTCAATGTTCAGTCATAAACCGTATGGCTGTATTCAGTGAGGGGAGATGCGGTTCCACTTCTCTCCGGTAGAGGCCGCCACTGGAGCTTTATTTATTTATTTTATTTTATTTTATTGGTTCTTGAATGTCCGTTAGTGATAGTTCCGTCAGCTATAAGCTCCTGGTTTTGCTGTTATCTCAACGTGGCTATATCTCGCTTGTTGTTTGCGAATTAAATCTAAAAATAAAAAATAAAAAGAAAGAAAAAGGAATACCCTTTGACCCTCATGAACCGTATAGCTAAAGTGCACTTCTACTTCTCTCCGGTAGAGGCCATTAGAACCATGCATAAAACCACAGAAGCTTCCTCTTTTGTACATTAATGCTATTTCTCGATACTTGTAAGGCCCTGGTCTGCTTGCTGTTTGCAGATTAATAATTAAAATAATTCATTAAAAAGTGCACTTCAATCATAAACTGTATGGCTTCTCTCACAGATGATGGGCAGTTCCACGTTTTGCCACTAGAGGCCACGTATTTAAAACACAAGGCTCTTTTTGTGTGATTTAATGTTATTTTCCCGTTAATTGTAAATTCCTGGCCTGGCTGTTGGCCATAGATATGATTTGTATATTGCTTGTTATTTGCCAATTATAACAAACAAACAAACAAACAAACAAAAAAGACAGAGTGCGCTTAAATGATTAAAACTATATGGCTTCACTCACAGGTGAGATGCAGTTCCACTTATCGCCGGTAGTAGCGCTACTCATTAAAAACACAGAAGAAAGACGACGAAGAAGAAATAAGGGCGTTCTTTTTTTTTTCTTTTAAACATCCGCGGCGGTACATCAACAACAAATCCTCCTTGGAGGCGGTTGATAAGGAAACAGCAATAACAAACAAGTAATAACACGCACAAACGGTAAGAGAGTGAATTAAAAAATTACGATGAAAAACAAAACTCGAAGGTTTAAATTAACTTGCGCTCTTTTTTGTCTTTTAGTTAATAATCTTAGCTAGCTAGCTGATGGATAAACGTTATAAATATAGCCTAGATACAGTCATTTAATTTAAACCAGATAGGAGCTAACGTTAGCTTTCTGGAGTTATGTCGTTTATAAGTCGTTGTTCCAGTACATTTTGCAGAATTAGTATGAACTGACAATGCAAATTTTGCTCTAGCATATATTGTTCAACGTTAAAAAATAATTGACACTTTCTCAAAAGGGTTTAGATAATTTACATAATCCTGAATGACTCACAGATAAATGCAGGACTCCATCACACCTCTAATGTTTCTTGGTATCACATCAATATGGATACTCTGAGCGCTGATATTGGTGTTTCTACTGAACCTGTGTGTGATCTTTTCTCCACACATCTATCACTAGGTGTTGACGTGAATGATGCAGGGGTCTGCTCAGATAAGACGGCGAGTGGCTCAGGACTTCGAAGATTGCTACGAGTCCTTGTGTGCGACTCGGGGCTCGGCTCCGGTTGCTGCGTTGAGGTTGGGTCTGAACCGAGGAGTTCTGGACTTTAACGGCGATACCATCAGTTTCCCGGACTGGGCGCCTATACTGTCAGCATTATCCATCAACAAACAGCTGCACCATGTCGGTGTCAGAAGTTGCTATCTCGCCAGTCTGGGCTCTCAGGGTCAGTAATTCCATAGTAGTCACGTACACTTTGGTACTTTAAATTTTCTTAATTGAAAAACACTTTGAAAGACATTCAGAGCAACACTAGCCAGTCATGAGCTCATGTATGTGGAAGAGGGTAGATGCTGCCCCGTAAGCAGCAGTTCGGAAAGATGTGGTTGGCTGGCTTCACGTGTCCTGGATTAAGCACATGATAGCCTTCACCCTCCCAGATTGGTGGTTGTCATATGATAGGGAGGACCTAACTGGTGGGTAGGAATTGGCCAAGACCAAATTAGGGAAAAGCTATAGTTAAAAAAAATAATATTAATGTGAACATATATGTTCTCCCCGTTCCTTGGGGGTTTTATCCGGGTACTCCGGTTTCCTCCCCCAGTCCAAAGACGTGCAGTGTACACTGATTGCCTATTTTATATTGTCCATAGTGTGTGAGTGGGTGTGTGAATCTGTGTGCGACTGGGCTCCGCGATGGGTCGGCACCTTGTGCCCCGAGTTCCCTGGGATAGGCTCTAGGCTCCCCATGACCCTGTCTAAGTAGGGAATATGCATGGATGGATGGATGGATGGATGGATGGGTCGTATTGCCTCACACAAGTAGAGAATTTCCAGCTCAGTATGATTGGTTTAATACTTTACTGCAGCCAATCATTTAGATTTGTCAATTTACACGGTCTCACTACTTTAGAAGTGAGAGAAACTTTATTCAAATCTCTTTATAGTCAATGGATACTCTGTGATTCTCTCTTTCAGGTTCCTATAAGCCGTCCGTCAGGAAGAAGATTCCTGCTATCCATTCAAAGAGCATGACGTTTCAGCTTTGCAAAGCTGTGCAGAAATGCCTTGGTGTTTCACACAGTCTTAAAACGCTCCACTTGCACGGGCTGCCTCTGAGAGAGCGAGACCTTGACACACTCACTAAGGTAGAGAGAGTGAGGGAGGGAGGGAGGGGCTTAAGTACTAATATTTTCACTATGTTCATATTCAGACGTTTTCTTTTTCTCCTTCTCCAGGGTTTGTCCAAGAGTGTGTCATTGGAACATTTGTCTTTGGCACACTGTCCCATTGCAGACGATGGACTAGAGAGTGAGTCAGAAGTGTAAAGATATTTCCATTTCAGACAAAACGACATTATTTGTTGCTGATTTATACTTTTTTTTTATTTTTTATTTTTTTATTGATTCAGCTATCTGTCAGAGTGTGAAGTATTCAGCAACCATTAAAACGGTGGATTTCACTGCCTGTAATATTACATGGCGAGGTGCAGAGCATTTGGTAAACATTATAAAGGTGAGCTGGTTTTTATCTGTTTAAAATGGGTTGGGTTGAGATGTAGTGACTGAAGATTGTAGATGCTCATCAAGTGATTCCTTTAAGGGAAGTAAGCAAACTATTAGTCTGTATAACATGCATATAATAAGCAAATGTATATCTAAGAATTGGAATGATTTTGTACAAACACAACCGGCTCGTTTTGAGCAGAACCAGGCAGTGAGGCGACACGGAACGGCGTGGGTGGAGACCTTGCGATACAGGAAGGCAGAGTTTGAGGCGATGGGCGGGCTTCGTAGGATCACACTTAATGAAAACATTCTAATCGGCGACAGAGGAGTGACATCCCTCGCTCAGGAGCTCACAGAGGACCTGTGGGTCAAAGGTCAGAGAACATGTATCGGAGCAGACAGATTATGAACACATATGGCATACTTGGTGTTTAGGTGATTTATAGTTCGTCTCTGTATTGATACTGTAGCAGTGGACCTGCAGCGGTGTGGCATCTCTAACGATGGAGCTCGTGTTCTGGAAAACATGCTACAGTCCAACACCACTCTGTGTGTACTGGACATCCGGAGGAACCCCCTAGTGGGTCAGTCACGCTCTTCAAAGCGCACTTCAACCCTCTCTCACATATAAACCCAGAACATTCACTTGATGTGAAATACTGAGCACTCTTTGTTTGCTTCTTGTTGCTCAGATAATGAGCTGGTGAAGTCTGTGATTAAGAAAGTGCTTGTGAACAGTAAAGGCCAGGACTCCCAGGTAAGACAGGTCCACATCTGCAAATGTTTTAGGTACAAAACATGCTAAACAACATGGGGCCATTTGTCTTGTATAGTGAAGGAAAAATTGATTGCAAACTAGGTTACTTGTAAAATGTCATACACAGAATTCAGTATCGCTTAGGATCATTGTTCTGTTGATCCTCCTCCCCAAGTCTCTTGCAGACTGCAGCAGGTTTTCTTTTAGGATTGCCCGGTATTTTTGGTTCTGTCCATTTTACTTTCAACCTTGACTGGTTTTCTGGTCCCTGCTGATGAATAACATACCAAAACCTGATGCTGCCACCACCATGCTTCACTGTGGAGATGAAATACTCAGGGAGATGAGAATCGTTTGCTTTCCACCAAACTTGGGGCTTTGTGCCAAGGCCAGAACGCTCATATTTGGTCTTATCACACCTGTTTAGTCTTCAACACAGGATTTCTTATGGCTTTTTTCAATAATGGCCTTCTTCATGCAACTCTTCCATAAAGCCCAGCTACTATAGTGGATTACTTATAAAACTGTCATGCTAGTATTAATGCACAGAATTAAATGCTGTCCAGAGGTCAACGCTTTTTTTCAGAGATGTTTGAGACCTCATGTCAGTTGTGACACTAGCTTATACATGTACAGTCCTTTGGAAAAGGCAACACGAGGTAATAACAGTGTCTGTGTTGCAGTATTTGTGGTTGAAGCCTCCAGGTAAAGATGCAAATGACCACTCGGGACAGACGGCCAGGAAAAGCGCAGGAAAACCTACTTACAGAATCGGTAAGAGAGACATTTTTATCTTTTAATTTTAAAGCAGCCCTTTATTTAATAATGAATTCTTTGACATGCTGATTTAACACAAAAAAACAGGCAGCACAACAA
This sequence comes from Ictalurus furcatus, assembly GCF_023375685.1. NCBI lineage: Eukaryota > Metazoa > Chordata > Actinopteri > Siluriformes > Ictaluridae > Ictalurus > Ictalurus furcatus. The sequence goes on from NC_071259.1 coordinate 6,008,884, forward strand.
GGCACAGAGCCCAAATCAGTTATAATGTAGGTTAACAATCAGGATTGTATGAACATGCAAACAGGAAACACTTCCTTTCTGTGGAAAAAAAAGAAAAAAAAAGGGGGTATGACCTGTATTTGCATATTGGAATCTAATTGGCTCTTGTAGCTATGATGCAGAAACACGTAATAGATTTAGAAAGCTTAAACAGACACAATCTCTGTATGTAAATGAATTAATTGCCCTCCCATGATATGAGAGAAAGTAGATTATGACGTATTTATTTAAATGTTTATTCTGTTAATAAATTAGCCCAGCCATATGTGTTGTGTTTGGCAGATGTACTAATGTAATGTACTTGGTATATTGGTTAAAGGCTCACGGCGAGTATCTTCAGCAACGTGTGGAGGGAGGCCTCCTCGACCTGGCAGTACTGGCTATATCCCATGGCGCACTGCAGCTCGGGCCAAACTTCAGAGGTGAGAGACACTGAGATAGATAAAAGTGGTTCGGGATGCTGTCAAACAATTCATACTCGTCATACATTTTATCAAAATGCTCAGAGAACACAATAAAATCGGGTTCATTAATGCTTATTTGCACATTGCAGGCTAATATTAGTATTGCAATGGTAGTAACAAATTATATATTTTCAATCCCTTCTATTAAGATCTAAATCTTTTGCATTTTGGTCTTGTTTAGGGGTCTCCCTCAGAGTGCAACAACAGCGCATCTGAGCTTTCAGGTTTTTGCATATTTGTTCCTTTACATTTGTTCTTTACTGCAGCATGGTCTAAATCCAAGCGTGCAATGAAATTCTAGTTCACTATGAAATGTAGGGTTTTTTGTTTGTTTGTTTTTTTCCCCCTGCTGCCCCTTTCAGAATGCCTCCTCCATTCGAGTCACATTGGAGTCAGAGAGCGAGTCGGAGTGTGAAGAAAATGAAAGTGTATCACAACGTTTGTGTGCACTGAGTGCTCGTGAGAACATTGCCAGCAGCCAGTTCAGACGTCTACAATCAGATTACAGGAATCTGCAGGTACCACATTAGTACAGTATTAGCACTGGTCTTGCTACAAATACCTGGCTGAGATATTGTTCTGTCTACCCATGACCGGTTAGTAATTAACAATTGTTTATCTGTCTGTCTGTTCGTCTCTCTGCCGATCTGTTTGTATCTCTGTCCGTTTATCTATATGTCTGTCTGTCTCTCTACCTGTCTCTGTTTATCTGTCTGTCTCTCTGCCTATCTGTTTATCTATCTGTCTGTCTCACTGCTGATCTGTCTCTCTCTATCTGGCTGTCTGTCTCTGCCTGTCTATCTGTTTGTCTGTCCTTTTTTTCTATGTCTGTCTAGCGGCCTATCTGTTTATCTATCTGTCTGTCTCACTGCTGATCTGTCTTTCTCTATCTGGCTGTCTGTCTCTGCCTGTCTATCTGTTTGTCTGTCTATTTATCTATCTGTCTGTCTAGCTGCCTATCTGTTTATCTATCTGTCTGTCTGTCTGTCTGTCTCTCTGCCGATCTGGCTCTATTTATCTCTGTCTATATCTGTCTGCTTGTCTATCTATTTGTATATTTGTGTATCTTTCTTTCTAACTGCCTATCTATCTGTGTTTGTGTCTTTCTGTTAATCAATCGATCTGTCTGTATATCTGACTGCCTATTTATCTGTGTTTATCTATGTGTCTGTCTATCTTTCTGTCTTTGTCTGTATGTCTATTTATATATCTGTTTATCTATCTATTTGTCTCTTTTTGTCAGTCTGTCTAGCTATGTGTTAATATCTGTCTGTCTATCGATCTGTTTCCCTATATATCTGTTTGTCTAGGTCTGTTTGTCTCTCTTGTCTGTCTATCTATGTATCTATCTATTTATTTATCTGCTTACCTATCTGTCTATATGTTTTATACCAGTGAAGTAGCGCAGTTTCCCGTTTCTCTTCCAGGAGCAGCTGGAGGAATGCAGGCTGAGGCTCAGCGAGGAGAGAAACGCAAGATTGAAAGCCACTTCTCGTGTTGTCGAGGTACAGCAATCCAGCTGTCCTTGTTACGACTTAACGGTTACGTTCCTACACTGGAGCACGTGGCAGGTCATATTCTCCTACCTCTTTGTCTGTTTTATATTTTCTCTCACTAGCTGGAGTTAGAGAACAGTCGCCTGCGCAGTGTGAATCAGTCTCTGTCAGAAGCTCACATCAGTCACTCTGTCTTGGAGGATGAACAAGTGCTGGACAGCATTGAGGCTTCCTTTCACAAATTCCATGCCTTCCTTGACCTGCTTAAAGATGCCGGGTTAGCCAGGGTTCAATTCTTACTGTCATGTTGTAATATTGCATCATGTCGATGTCTCTAGAGCATGATGCAACATATAAAACAAAAATACACGATATTGATGGTCATTTGCAGGCTGGGTCAGTTGGCGTCCGTGGCCGGGATTGAGCAGTCAGACTTCGGGCTTCTGAATCGTCCTCAGCTCTCTTCTACACACCGAAGAGGACATGAAGACCAGGCCAGCCAGCAGAGGAAAGACAGCATGGCTGTAAGTGGCATTAAGCTTGTTTGCATGGCAAAAACTTTTCAGAAAACTTGAAAATTTATGCACATTTCTGAAACGTCTGTATATTTAATTAACACCAGTCAGCCACTGCTAATATCACACTTTAGAACTTAATAGACTATGTATTCTTGATAATCTGATTGGATAGAGGGTTGATTTGTTTTCTATAACAGCAGCTCTGACAGTATTTCCAAATCACAGGTTTTTATTAATGCACTCGTTTCCATAGTAACAGTTCATTTACAGGGACTTGTATGGCGAATGCACCATAATACCCTAAGATTAATAATAAATGGATTAAAAACCTGAGCTGTTATTTAACAAGGAAAACATAAATGGATAAAAATTATGGTGATATTCATTAATAAATAACATCATAATAAATGGTCATTAATTGTCATTAATTATTAATTTTTTGTTTTAATTCCTCTTATAACTTTTGTCGGATGTAATAGTTATGTCTGACTTTCTGCACATACTCAACAGGTAACAAACAACAACCTTCAAAAACCATCAAGACTTCAATCCACCACATCCTCCTCTGCACCTTCTGTGGTCTCCAAGAACTCTCGTCATCTCCACTCCCCACAGGAGGTGATCCTCACTCCAGCTGCACTCCACTCCAACCCCTCACCTTCTCCTTTGGACCATCCCGAAGCTCTTCAGATGCAGCAAAGTGTCTCTCCCACCCATTCAAACTCAAACAGGGAGTCTGGCTCTGATAAACTCCGAGGCAGCCGAGGCTCAAAATCAGGCAGTTCAGCCAGCAGTGTTCTTCATAGTGTTCACAGTAAACTCTCTTATTCTTACAGAGAGGACTTCTCAGAGGGGAAGCTCTCTCCGGCTCTGAGCTCCAGATCTTCCAGCATGTCTCAGTTTGGTTCTGAGAGACTCAGTGTCTCTGAGGGCCTGAGGAGTGCTGGTGGATTGGCTGGTCTCTAGAGACAGGTCACAGTTTTAATGTTTAGTGCCAAGATTCGAAATGTTTACATGAGCGATTGTACAATTTTCGAGTGACCCCAGTGCTCTGAAATATTGAGTGGATGTTGGAGATGGTATGAGATAATTAAAGAGAACAACAGTGCTGAGGAATATATATTAATGGTTTGTGTATTATAAATTAATTAGAACTGAAAAATGATTACAGTTTTTACTGGAATTGGTTATACTAAAGTTTGTTTTACTTTGTTTCTGAATTTCTGAAAACTGAATTGAGCAAGTTGTAAGCATTAGGGCACTAACCTTTTATTGTGCGTTGTTGGATTTCATGACTGTTCAAATTAATTTCCACTATGCATTTGGACATTTTATGTAGCTAAAAAAAACTATGCCAATTTTTTTTATAGTGCCCATGAATGAATAGAAATTACTTGTTTGTTTTGCTGGTGAGATGTGTGTAGAGTGTCTCCTAAAAGTCATGTATAACTTGCAAGGTTTTAAGACAGGGTTTTGTTTTACAGCTATATATTTATTGTGATTCCTTTTTTTATTAATAGAGTTGATTGTCTCAAAAATCTCAAGTCTTGGGTATACTTAAAATTACCGTTTACAAATTGCTGTGAATCACTTGATATGTGAATTTGTTTCAGACTAAATGTGCAACCAGGTCAAGTAGTTGAGAGGTGGAAGTAAAAACAATGGATTTGATAAAAAGGCTACTAAATAATTTTTTTACAACCTTTTAAACAGCCATATGATGTTATATATTCAAAGATTATGAAAGTGTGTGTGAGTGTGGTAGGGCAGTAGTAGCTCAGTGGTTAAGATATTGGATGTCTGATTAGAATGTTTTGTTCAAATCCTAGCACTGCCAAGCTGCCTTGAGCAAGGTCCTTAACCCACAACTGCTCAAATGTGTACAGGGGTTCTTGAAAGTTATGAACCCTTCAAGAATATTCTGTATTTCTGCATGAGTATGCCCTAAATCATAATCAGATTTTCATACAAGTGCTGAAAGTAGATAAAGAGAACCCAATTAAGCAAACAAGACATATTATACTTTGTCATTTATTTATTAAGGAAAATGATCCAATATTACATATCTATGAATGGCAAATGTACATGCACCTTTGCTTTCAGCATCTGGTGTGACCCCCTTGTGGAGCATTAACCACAACTAAACGGTTCTGGCAACTGCTGATTGGCTTGTCCACATGAACTTTAGCAAATTGCAGACAGGAAGCAATGTTCGTTTGGAGAGCAGTGGTTTTCTCCTTGCAACCTTGCACACCATTGTTGTTAAGTGTTCTCCTGATGGTGGACTCGTGAACATTAACATTAATCAATGTGAGAGAGGCCTTTAGTTGCTTAGAAGTTACCCTGGGTTCCTTTGTGACATCGTGGACTATTACACGTCTTGCTTTTGGAGTGATCCTTGCTGGTCGACCACTCCTGGGGAGGGTAACAGTGATCTTGAATTTCCTCCATTTGTACCCAGTCATGTCTGACTGTGGACTGGTGGAGTCCATCTCTTTAGAAATGGATTTGTAAACATTTCCAGCCTGATGAGCATTAACAACTCTCTTTCTGAGGTCCTCAGAAATCTCATTTGCTCGTGCCATAATACCCTTCACACAAACAGGCGTTGTAAACATCAGATTATGATCGAACCCTGTCCTTTAAATAAAACAGGGCGCTCACTCAGACCTGATTGTCATCCCACTGACTGAAATCCCCTGACTCTAATATCACCTTCAAATCTTAGAGACTGTAAATCACCTGCTAATCCTAGAGGTTCATATACTTTTGCCACTCACAGATATGCAATATTGGATCGTTTTCCTCAGTAAATAAATGACCAAGTATAATATTTTGTCTCATTTGTTTAACTGGGTTCTCTTTACCAACTTTTAGGACTTGTGTGGAAACCTGAAGATGTTTTGGGTCATATTTATTTAGAAATACAGAATATTCTAAAGGGGTTCACAAACTTTCAAGCACCACTGTAAATGAGATGAATGTAATTCACTCTGGATAAGGGCGTCCGCCAAATGCCATAAATGTAAACGTAAATTATAGTTCATTTATGTTTCATTTCTTAATTTCAGATCTAAACAATACCATCCCTCTGTCTACCCTGTCCGTTAACGTTAAGGACAATTTCCTGTAGCAGCGTTTCCGTCGTTTACAGAATTGCCGAGCTAGCTGAAACATGATTGGCTGACACGCGGCGCGCGTGCGTCCTACCAGCCAATCAAATTCCTCAATCTTGGCTACACAACCTGCGTTTTAGCAAAGAGAATCTCGCGCATCCCTGAGCCGGGTGAGACTTGCTCGAGCACGCAGAAATGCATGTAAATGTTTACAAATAATAACGAGGAACAATGTGTAGTTACGTATTAATATATTTTTTTTTCTGGAGATTTAAAATGTAATATTTGTTAAATGCAGCGTTTTATGGGAAGTTCAGAACACAGTGGCCGGGTTTAGTTGAGAAATTGTAAACAAAAAGACTAAAGGTGAGTAGAGTTAGCTAACGGCTAACGGTCAAAAATGACAAACAAAACTAACCAGCAATAATATTACCTTAACGTTAGATAAATAAATATATTCATATAGGAGTGTTTACACGTTACCATCAGGATTTGAAATATATTTTCCCACACAATAAATTAGCTTACTTTATATGCCGTCAATGTTCTTTACAGCCGTATTAATTGTATGTGTTAAACCAGTTTACTACAAAACCCACTGAGACCTGATTAAACTGTTTGGTCAGTTCAGTGTTTCTGTTGGTCAAACACATTAACATGTCCTCCTGCTAGCTGGTTAGTTAGTTGTCTATTTTATATATGCACACAGTTCTGGAGCAGACAGACAGATAGACAGACAGATAGAGAGAGAGAGGAGCATTGAGCAAATGAACAAAGTGCAGGTTGATTATGTAAACATATATACAGTAAATAAATCAATAGCGAGCATATGTGCAGTAGATAATAAGTATGAATGGTAACTGACACTATATATAGTGATAATAGAAATGCTCTAATAGGAATACAAAAATATATTTAAGAGATATACACACTACTGGTCAAAAGTTTGGAGACACTCGACTGAAATGTTTCTCATGATCTTAAAAACCTTTTGATCTGAAGGTGTCTGATTAAATGTTTGAAATCTGTGTTAAAATATTAAATTATTTTGGATTTTTTTTGTATCACAACATAATTCCCATAGTTCAATTTGTGTTATTCCAGAGTTTTGATGACTTTATTATTATTATTATTCTAAAATGTGTGTGTGGGGGGGGGGGGGGGGGGTAATAAAAATAAAGAATGAGTGTGTCTAAACTTTTGACCGGTAGTGTATATACAGATATATAAAGATAACCTAGGATATACATTATGAATCTACACTTATGTATAGATAATACAGAATCTTCAGTATAGAATAGAGGTGCAGGATGATTACAGGCAGTAAAATTTTTGTGGTCCAAGATTCAATACAGTTTTATTTATAGCGTTTTTGACATTGTCAGAAATCAGCTTTGCAGATCTACATCACTAATGAGCATAACAAGGATGTTCAGAATCCTGGGATGAGCACAGGACAGTTTTTGAGATTACAGCAGCAGTACTATCCAAGGTGAAATGATCTCAGCTTCTTTATTAACATGTAATATAAGGAGTGTCTGAGGTAACATTATAAGATATAGCTTAACAGCAACACCATGGGGAAAAGGAATTTTATTTATTTATTTTTTGTTAGGGGCAATTCATAGGTACTTTCCTGCAGTAAGAATTAAGCTTGAAGGAGGAAAAAAAAAATATGTTTAGTAACCTAGGAATGTATTGAATGCACCACTGTTTCACTGCTTTCATCATCTTCAGTAGCTGTTTTATTCTGGTCAGGGTTGCTGTGGTTTAAATGACTGATTTGTTTATATTTTGAGAAATAGAACCAACTATGCTCTTCAGAAAATATTGCAGGCAGGTGCAAACAAAAAAAAAAGAATAATTGATACTATTGATGAATAATTCATAGACTACGGACATAGTACCCAGAGGAAACCCCCGCAGCACGGGGAGAACATGCGAACTCCACACACACACAGGGCCATGGCGGGAATCGAACCCCCAACCCTGGAGGTATGAGGTGAATGTGCTAACCACTAAACCACCGGTCACCCTACCTCATACACGTGCAAAAAAAAAAAAAAGATATTGACAATTCTAAGCATGTCAGAGATGTGTGTGTGCGTGTATTTTTATGTCTTGCTGGGGACCAAATGTTCCCACAAGCGTAGGAATGTAATTTGGCTGGTCTTCACATTGAAAACTGTTGTGTTTAGTTCTTCATCTTCTTCTTCTTATTCATTAATGTATTTATTTTTGCCCAGCATCTAGGGTTAATGCATGCAGTACTCAAGCTCCTACTGATTAGCTAGGTTTGGTTAGATGTTGTGTGTGGACAGGCGTCACAAGCGCGCTAACCCCGCGGTGGTGTTTTGTGCTTTTACAGAACAGACAGTGGTGTGATGCTCAACAACACATAAAAGAAGATGGTAAGATAGATTTTCTCTAAGCTAAAATGTGTGTCCCTACCTGTGATAAGCACACTGTTGATTATGTAAGCTCTCTTGTTTCACAGATCCGGATCGCTGCTCTTAATGCAGCCTCTGAGACTGCAGATGAGCACGAGGATCACTTTAGAAGTGCAAAACCGAGTCAGACCAAGGAGGCTCAGGCGAGTCGGTTTATCCTTACTGTTATCTTGGTAATGATGCAGTCAGATGCGTTGGAGCTCTGTATTAATTCAGTCTTTCTGTCATGATGCGCCGCAGGAAGCAGAGGCGTTTGCGCTGTACCACAGAGCTCTCGACCTGCAGAAGCATGACAAGTTTGAGGAGTCGGCCAAAGCCTATCACGAGCTCCTGAAGACGCCGCTGCTTAAGGAGGTGCACATGCCCGCCTCAGCTTGTGAATTACACTTGACTTTGAATGGGCTTTAACTACTGTATTTACTCGATTCTGCCTTTATCTCAGGCGGTGGCATCTGAAGATGAGAAGGTTGGGCTGAAGCACCCGGGGCTGATGCTGAAATACTCCACTTATAAAAACCTGGCCAGCCTCGCTGTACTCAGGGATGACCTGGATACAGCTACAGACTTCTATGTGGAGGTAAAAACTCATCACACTCATCACATTTATGAATGAGTCACATCTAGCCCCATGATGCAAGAAGCCTCCGCTTGGGCCAAAGAAATGCTGGTTCCTGTATTGAAGGGCTTAACTGATTTCCTCTACAGATAATAGACAGCCAGACTAATAAACAGACAGACAGACAGGCTGTAGACAGATAAACAGATAGACAGAGAGACAGACAGACAGATAGCTAAACAGAGACAGATAAACAGACAGACGGATAAACAGAGAGATGGACAAACAGACAGATAAACCGAGACAGACAGATAGGCAGAGATACAGCATGAGAGATGGAGAAAGTGATGGATGCTCATATGAAAAGGCAGCTTGTGTGAAACACATGCTATAACCATAACAACAGACCTCTGCTTCTCCCTCCCACATCAGAATTTTCCTCATCATGCAACGATGGTGAGATGCTTAACGCTGCTTATTTGACCCGACATGTTAAGCTCCGTATACTTTGCCAACTATTGCGAAGGCAATATTTCAACCAGCACCCAAACAGAACGGTCTGGTGTTATGGCTAGAATTTAATTTAAATCTAAATGAAAAATTCAACATTTTTATACTAAGAAAAGACCATTTTTGAGACAGTGTTTAATTTAGCAGCCATCTGTGTATCCATAAAACACGAAACTGGACGAACCTTCGATGAGAATTAATCTTTTCCTCCTCCTTGCAGGTAGCCTGGTGTTGTTAATAGTTAGTTAGCAAACTAGGTAAAGTTAGCAAAGCCAGCCAACTGACAAAAAATGTTAGTACCATTAGGTGAATGTTTGTTAGTGAGAATACACAACATGACATTTCCTTGATATGAGATTTACACATCAATCCGTTCGTATCCAGCTCGACAAATGAGGCCCGTTGTTAGCATCATGGCTACTTATAAAAGTAAATATAATTTCGATGAGTGTCTCAGAGTTGTGTTGCTGATGTATCTGTGTGTGTCGGTTTTTGTGCAGGCTGTCATGCTGGACTCCACAGATGTGAACATGTGGTATAAGCTGGGACAGGTGGCTCTGAGGAGAGTGAGCATCCCGCTGGCTCGTCATGCCTTCGAGGTGGGACTGCGCTGTAACCCCGACCACTGGCCGTGCCTCGACAGCCTCATCACTGTCCTGTACACACTCAGTGACTACAGCTGTATGTACTCCCTGACAGGTTTTTTTTTCCTTGTTGTTGTTTAGCTCTGTGTTTGAGAGTGTTTATTCTCAAAACCTAGACTTATCTGTCTTATTTGTACTAATCTACTTTATTGTATCTCAAAGCACTGCTTATTTCTCCTAGTAAATATATTGGCGGTTTATTTGGCTTAATCGGTTGCATTTAAAGAATAAATTGGTTGTCATTGGTGGCTGGTTGGCAGGCTGCCTGTACTACATCTGCAAGGCTCTGGAGAAAGATATAGGCTACACTAAAGGCTGGGTGCTGAAGGAGAAGATCTTCGAGGAGCAACCCTGCCTCAGACGAGACTCCATGAAGTTATTCTCGAAACTGTACGTCCACGTGTTTCCTGGAGAGGCCTGATAATCACACAGATCTCCATATATAGAGAAATCTGACTGTGATTATGAGATTATGAGTTGCTTTGTGTGTGTGTGTCCGTCCTGTCTATAGCGATATGACCATGCACTACAGTGATGCAGATGAGCAGGAAGCTCACAGTATTGTAGAGGAGGCATTGGAGCTGAGGAGACAGAGGCAGGCAAAACTGGCACCACCTCCTCTGCAAGACCTACAGCTGGTGGAGCCCATCAGACGCTTCACGTGAGTCACGCGTATCAACTACTGAATAATAATGAACACCAGGCATATGTGGATAAATATTAATTCAAGATTGAGACGCTGTGAAAGGCACACCACAAATTGTTTTCTCCTGGTTACGGTCATGGTGGAACACAGAGGATGAGGAATGCATACTGGGCAGGATGCACAAAATGTTATTTATCCTGTTAGTGAAGCTTTTGTTATGGACATTTTAGTTTATTATATTATCACATTTTCTGTCACTGCAGTTGGAAGAGCGTAGGCGAGAGCTTCCTGGCCATGTACAAACACCAGAACGAGTGCCTGGTTCCACGACCCGACTTCGGTCGCCGAATTGACCTCACCATGTACCGCGATCCAGACTGCGTCCTCCAAACACCATCAGACGCCTCCCAAGCTCAGATAGCCCCAGCCACAGAGTCTCCCCATTTGTCCACCTCTGCTCCAGCACCCGAGCCTCTTCCTCCACCTCAGGCAGACTCCAGCAGCCCCAGTGCCAGCCAGTCCATGCCCTCTGAGTATCCTCTTCAATCACAGGCTCAAAGCAGCAGCAGCTCAGGACAGCTACAAGTGAGCCAGAGCTCCATGGAGGTTGGCACTGCTGCTACAAGCATTACTGCTGCTCCTGTTTTGAATGGTACTACTACTACTCCTACTCCTTCTAGTATTACTCCTGCTGCTGCTGCTACTGCTACTGCTAATACTGCTGCACCCCTTGGTGGTGAGTAACATGCATTGAGTGCTCATTTAAAGCGTGTTATAAATGTGGGGTATCTGTTGCGTGTTCTGTATTGGACATTTTTACCTAAGGTTTTATGAAGGCAGACCATGTGTAAAGTGCAGCCATATGGCACTGAAGCAAATCAATGAATGTTTTCTTTAAAATCATTCCGTTTGTTTCAATACTTTTTGACAGATTTCGTCTTAAATAGTTATTAGTTATTGAGTAGTTACTAATTATATATCGTTTTCCTTTTCTTAATATTTTACGTTAATTGCCTACTAGAAATGCATGTTTTGAAGAGTTTTAACCAATAAAGATGTTCCTACAGTTCTCGCCTTACCTCTGAACGATAAAGCGAAGAAGGTCACCAAGAGGAAGAGAACAATGGAGGACTGTGGAGAGATGGCCAAGAGGAGATCTGCACGTGTTCGCAACACCAAAAGCAAGAAGGAAGAAAAGATCGACTTCCAAGAGCTGCTGCTTAAATTTCTACCCCCACGGTACCAACATGCTTTTTTAAGGCTTATGTATGTTTACTGAAGGGTTCATGTTAATTGTCTGTTATTAGTAGAGATCGACCGATAGTCGGTTTTACCGATATTTTCCCAGATATTTTTCTGTTATCGGTTTTGTAATATCGGATCCACCGATAAATGGTTTTTGAGAATTGCGCACAGGAGCACTATTGCAGCATTAAATCTGAGGAAAGATGGTGTGCGCAGGTAAGGTATACTTGTTTTTGCTTTAATTAATAAACTTTATTAATGCAAAAATTAGATGTGTTACATAAATGCTTGATATGTAGTTTAAGCAGCTTGGCGCTAAGGAAAAAAAACACTTTAGTAACAGTGCACTTTAATGTTTGCACTCTTTCAGACTCCTCTATTTATTGGTGTATAAATAAGAGGGGTTTTGTAATCAAGGAGGAAGTGAAATGGACAAAATTGTTATAAATAAAATATTTTGTTCAGTGGTGTTATCACTGTGTCAAAAGCAGAAGTAAAACAATAAGTAAATATCAGTTATCGGGCAAATAAACATGCAAATATCGGTTTTACAAAATCAATATCGGTCGATCTCTGGTTATTAGTTAAAATTATTGTGGATGCATGTGTGATCTAGAGTATATGTGTATCTCTATAAAAAGGTTGAAGAAGTTTGATGAGGATGAGGAAAGCTTCAGTAACATGGACACACAGTGTGAGGCGAAACCCAGCTCCAAACTTAACCAGGGCACCGGGTCGACCCTCTCTGACTACATCAGCTCAGCAGAGAAAGGTAGAGAGTCAGATCTGTTCCCATTCTCAATGTTTCTGTCTCTCTCTTTATACATACCCAGAGCAGTAGCTGACGGAAACACACGATAGAAAAAGGTTCGTAAACGTTCAAACGTAAGCATGCGTACTGTGAATGAAAGACGATCGGTCTCTATGAATTTATGTACCGATGCATAAATGATCTTGTCAGCTTCCATTGACCTGAATGTTATGTTATAGGTCAAAACTCTAGTACTTTGCTTTTTACTCTCTTTTTGCCACTTCATCTCAGCTTGTAGTGACTTTTGTCTTGCAGAGTTAATGTTTGGGTGTTGTTTCACAGAGCATGAGGAAGTGCACTCCTTCCTGCTAGCTAACATGGAGAACGGCGGCATCCTGGAACTCCTCATGCGCTATTTAAAGGCAATAGGGCAGAAGTTTCTGGAAGAGTGGCCCCCCGGTTTGAGCGGTGTGGTGACTGAGATCTACAACTGCTGGAGGCGACATAGCGCGGGCCTGCCCAATCCACTGCTCAGAGACTCCAACAACCAGCACATCAAGGTGAGAGAGACAAATTAGAGATTAGCCAGAGACAAATGCCAGAGATTAGCCAGAGACAAATGATCACTTATTTTTTAAAAATGTATTTATTTATTTGTGGGTTTGTACACCTTCATATAGGACTGTTATTTTTGTTTGTGTGTGTGTGTCGTAGGAGATGATGATGATGAGTTTGTCCTGTATGGAAATGCAGTTGGAGCAGTGGGTCCTTTCTAAGGGAAAGAACAGTAAGATCATTCAGCTCACACCTCCATCCACACAATAACCAGTCTCACTAGGGTGGGTGTTTTTATTAAGTCCATCAGAGAAGTTTCTTACTGGAATACTACTCAAATGTTTATAATGCACAAAAAAAGTCCACATTTAAATTTGTAAGATCGATCTTATTTTCAAGATTTACTTGCCAGTCTGAAAATGCATGTCGGTTACGGTATCATTTATTTTCCCATTTTAAATGATGTATGAATCTTCTAATTAAGCAAGAACACAATCAGATAACATGAGACACTTCGCTTAACTGTGGACAAATCTTAAATGTGGTTCTTTTGGTGCATTACATAGGTCGTACCCTACTGAGCATATTTAGGTAGCCATTTGAATTGGAACCATTGAATCGTAACCATTTGTGATTCGATCTGCTTGTTGGAGGTTTCACGTAGATCAGATGTGAACAGGGCCAAGGACAGGGTGGAGTGACGTGGCCCATCGCCAAGCGTTACTGTTACCACCTCAACCTTGTTTTCCTATAACAGCACCTCTCTTTTTATTCTTTTTATACAACAGCAGTTTTCCACAGATTATCTTTATAATAAATTAAAGAACGATGTTGTTATAGATAATTAATCAACGCTTTCCAAACAATCAGAATGGAGAATTCAACAGATCTGTGGTTTATATTGTCTGATCAGCGTCTCAGAGGAGGAACGTGTCTGGGCACGGGGGCGATCACGGCGAGCTGGACAGCCAGGAGAGCCGCTTCCTGACTGATCTGTACATGCTGATCATGGCCTCCTCTCAGGCAGATGTGTTTGAGCGAGACTGGCTGTCCTTCGCTGTCAGAGTGCACTGGCTTAAAGCTCGGCACCTCGCTTTTCAGGTAACCGATACAAAAGTGTTCCTGATGCCTGGCTTAGTTCTTCTTGGTTCCTTTATTAGTTCACATGCATCATAGTTTTCGGTATTGCGTCGACTATGTGAGCTTTATTTCAAAATTTAAATTTAATCTGTGAATGCTTAGACGTAGACAGAATAAGCCTAGTGCATTATATTCCTTACACTTCTGTTGCACTTGTAGGGTGACATGGAGGAGGCACTGGAGCGTTACGATGTGTGTGTAGGGCTACTGAAGAGCCAGCCTCACGTCAGTGATGGTGACAAACTCTCCATCCACATGCCAAATCTTTGTGTGGATTCAGCCGTTTCTGTAGAGGAGGTACTGTGTTTGTTTGTGTGTGAATATATGAATATATAAATAAATGTGTGTGTGTGTGTGTGTGTGTGTTCCCTCCACGAATGTGGCACCCTTGGTAAATATGAGCAATAAAGTCAATGCATACCCTCTATATCCCTGTGAAACTGGAAGTCATGGTCGAACAATTTCCTGTTCATAGTCACCCAGGTGTACTAAAAAAAAAAAAAATAGAGAGTAAAATATCAATGGGAATATACGTCAAATATATTTTTCTCATATGAATTCGTAGGGGTGCCAATAATTGTTGCACACCTATATTTAACAAAGATTTTTTTTGATAAACTTATGTTGTGTTTGCAATTGTTTGATATCCATGAGAGCAGAGTATTATTGTGAATTTGTTTTAACAAAAGATCAAAAGTTTAAACTATAAATAAAATTTTTCACAACCTCCTTTACCAAGGGTGCCAATATTATTTTTTACACCTATTTGCACTTAAGCATAGCAGATGGCCAGCTTATCCATTAAATCATGGGCATATTTGCTTTAGTAAAAACACAGAGGTGCACTGTTGACTGCAGCTTATGATGTATGAGGTATGCCTGCAGATTTTTTTTTTTTATATTGAAATGTTTTGTCTGTGTTTAGATTGAGAAGAGACTGAAGTCTCTGGAGAGGTGCCAGTCACTGGAGGAGATTCAGAGGCTGTTTGAGACCGGCGACTACCAGTCTGTGGTGAGATTACTTCAACCCACTCTAAGCTACGGGCCCAGCTCAGCACGGCCTAAGCCATTGGAGTACATCAGTTCAGCTCCTGAAAGACCAGCACAGCTGCTGCTGCTTCAGGTGATACACACATACACAAACATTTATACACAGCTAGCTCTCTATTCAAATACTCACTTCACTCTCTCATATCCCAAAGGGTTCCTTGCTTCGCATGAAGGATTATGCTCAGTGTCTGGAGAGTACTGAGGTGGCGCTGAATGAGGCCATGCAGCACATAAACGCCATGTTTCCCAGCAGCCCCTCTGCTAAGGAGGAGTGGGTAGCCACAGTGACGGCCATGCTGCGGGGAGTCGAACAGTGCATCACAGAACAGCCGTGCCTTCTCACCAGCACAACAGGGACCACCAACCTGCCTCGCCTTGCCAACAACCTCATACAGGTGTGTGTGTGGAAAATTTTTTAGCATGTGCCATCACTGTCTGATAATTCTTAATAGGGCTGAAATGATATTTTGATTATATTTATTTGATGACTCTACGAGCATGCCTGTGTATACTGGGTTTAACTGAAAGACTGTAAAATAGGGTGTGTGTGTGTGTCTATGTCTGTTCTCTCTGTAGCTAATAGCCTGCAGCATGGTGTTGCCTGACGACCCTAAGGAGCCTCACTTCTCCTCCATGCTGCCGTGGATCCTGCTCTACCACCTGCTCAAGCCGGGCGAGGCTGAGCTTGACTGCACACTCCGCCAGCACCAAGCTGATGATGATGATGATGGTATATTCCACAAATCACACCACTAGGGGAAATATCATCACATAATTATAACCAATTCATTTCTTTCATTAGAAAACTGACATTTAATTTACAAATTTTTTTTTTTTTTTTACGAATGACTTGGAGCGAAATATTCTGAAAAGTAGCCGATAAGTGTCCAGTGTAGGTGGGAACTCCTTTAATACTGTTTAAAAAGCATCTCTGGGAAATTCCTCAAGAAATCGGTTGAGAAAAGGCAAATAATACATTTCTGGAAATTCAAGGCAAAAGGGGCATCTACTTTTAAGAAGCTAAAATACTAAATTATTTTGATTTATTTTGGATTTTTTTATCACAACATAATTCCTATAGTTCCATTTGTGTTTTTCCAGAGTTTCGAGGACTTTAATATTATTATTATTATTATTATTATTATTATAATTATTATAAAATCTGGGGGGAAAATAAAGAATGAGTGTGTCTAAACTTTTGAATGGTAGTGTTTGTAGCCATTGCAACAGCATTCAACAAAGCACAGCCATGCAGAGTGCACATGGCACCGATAAGGAAGGAAGAACATTGGTGTTTCCATAGCACTGTGATTGGGATTGGTATGCGTGTCTTCTCTAGATGACGACAACCCCCTGTTGCCCTCGTCTCTGATGTTGTTAAACACCGCGCACAAGTACCTAGGCCGCCGCTCCTGGTGCTGCAACTCGGACGGCGCACTGCTCAAGTTTTTTGTGAGTCTGAAGACAGTGATAACTTTTTCTGAATATCACCACACACCTTCTACTCCCAGCTTAATAAACAGTTTAACTGTTTGTGCGCCGCAGGTGCGTGTACTGCAGCAGAAGCTAGCTGAAGCAGATGCACTGCCTTATAAGGAGGACCTGGAGACGGCGCTGGAGCAGTGCTTCTACTGCCTGTACTCCTACCCAAGCAAAAAGAGCAAAGCACGCTATCTGGAGGAGCACTCTGCACCACAGGTAGTCTCCCAGTTCCGTTTCAGTTTTGTGTGCATCGGTCTGGGAAAACCTGTAGGAAGACTCTGTGATTACTAACATGCCTATAACATGTTGAGACCTAGTGTAAGAACCTATAAATATCTTTCACCAGAATGACATTAATTAAAGTACACATCTTGGCTCTTACATTCAATCTAGATCAGCACATTCATTTACTACACTGTATTAAAGTAAGTGTTAGCAAACGGTACAGCTGGGTTTGTCTGTTTAGTCAGGCATAAAGCCCGAAAGATATGAGTGCAAGAAGATTTTCACCCCATTTTCCATAGAAGTTGTTTTTTTTTTTTTTTTAAATTATAAAATGTGCTTCTGAAAGACTTTGGTAAGTGTAAAAATATTTCTAATTATTATTCCATAAGTCAAGAACATAAAGTCTCCTGCAACCCCCAGTGTGCTACTTCCAGGTACAGTTGTATGCCTATAATCAGAGTACGATAGCTGTAGGAACAGAATGCGTCAAAGGCATCAGAGATCGACCGATTATCGGTTTTACTGATATTTTTCCCCATATTTAAGCATTTTTCCATAATCAGATATCAGATTTTATAATATCGTCTCCACCGGTAAATGGTCATCTTATGGCCGTTTTGAGAATTGCGTGCAGGGCTGCCATTGCAGCACTGAATCTAAGGAGAGACGAGTCAACAACGTGTGCACAGGTAAAGTTTACTTGTTTTGCTTTAATTAATAAACTTTATTTAACATAACAGCCATTAATGTACAAATTAGATGTGTTACATAAATGTAGTTTAACTCTTTTTTACCAGTAGCCAAAAAATGTAACTCTCGCCTGTTTTGTTAAGTCGTTTTCCATTCCGCCGGCGGAATGTACTGGTTAAAAGCAGCTTGGCGGTAAGAAATAGAGACAGACTCATGGAGGCACGCAATAGGTTTACCTCATCGAAGCTTTTATTGAAAAAAAGACACTTTAGTTACAGTACTTTTTATTTTTTGCACTCTTTCAAACCCCTCTATTTATTGGTGTTTAAATATGTTGTTTTGTATGCAAGGAGGAAGTGAAATTGCCAAAATTGTTATGTAAAAAAAACTATTTGTTCAGTTCAGTGTTATCACTTTGTCAAAAACAGAAGTAAAACAATAAATAAATATCGGTTCTGCATATCGGTTATCGGGCAAATAAACATGCAACTAATCGTATAGCATCGGTTATAAAAAAAATTCAATATTGGTCAATCTCTAATAGGCACGCACACAAAAACGCCTTTACAGACAAAGAAGGTAGTTGAAAAACCGTTATAAAGCCCATCCCAAAGGTACATGGTCTCATTTGCCCGTACGTTTGACTGTAGCTCTTTGCTCTACAGTGGCTTTGATTGCTCTGTGTTTTGACTCAGGATCTCCCGCTTGAGTTCCAGCCCCCCCCCCCCCCTTTCTCTCTCTCTCTCTCTCTCTCTCTCTCTCTCTCTCTCTCCCCGCTTGATTACCTTCTCCTCTTGGCTCCTTTGTGAGCTTTGTTACTTAATGAGTTTACAAGTGTTTTCCCAGAGCTAATTAGGCAGCTGGGTGGCATGAGGTCTGCAGCAGGCTGACTCTGCACTAATCAAGCGATTGATTCTCTTGTTGCCACATACATACACACCCTCGCTATTCACTGCTCTTCTTCGAGGGGAATGCCCTGCATGCATTCAATAACAGGAGCAACGGAGGACAACTCGACTGTTTTCTGACTCGTAGCATAATCGTTTTGCAATTAAAATGGTGAGGAATGACAAGTATCTGAAGATTCGCAGTCCTTTTAACTTTCTCTTACATGACAGTTCATTAGTAAATAAAAATATCGTAATTGTCAGCAAATTGCTGTGATATAAGAGGAATAAAACACTTTGGCGCATGCTGTTATTGGAAAATAATCAACTCCAGGCTCTCAAACTTTCTCTATTACAGTATATCCGGCTTATTTTGCTAAGATTACAACTTGAGAAGAGGGCAGGGGGAGACATCCAATAAAACCCAGCAGATATTGCCATCTTCTGTTCTCTGATACGGTAGTTTAATAATTCCGTAATTTGGCACTGCATAGTCTTGATTATGTGTAATGTAATGAAACTCACTGCCATCGTATCTTCATTATTATTCCCTTGTGGTGGCAAAGCACTCACCATCAGACACTAATCCTCCCCATCACAACTTACAGTGCCGTGCATAAGTATTCACCAACCTTGAACTAGTCTACATGAAGTCTTACAAGCTGAAATGTACTTGATTGGGATTGAAATAGGATTTTTAATATTTGATTTCTGTAGTACAGCGTGATTTAAAAAATGTACATACATAATTATGACATACAACACTGTGACACTGGAAAGTGTTCCTTCAATGGTGAAGAAGGAAAAGTGTGAAAATGCTTAGTGAGGCATGTACTTTATACGGCTTCTCTCTTTGCTCGTCTCTGTCAGGTGGAGCTGCTGTGGAGCGACGCTCTCTTCATGTTTGAATACTTCAAGCCGAAGACCCTGCCAGAGTTTGACAGTTACAAGACGAGCACGGTGTCTGCGGATCTAGCCAACCTGCTGAAGAGGCTTTCCGGAATCATCCCTTGCTCCGACAAGCCTATGCTCTCCATCGACCAAGTATCAGCCTACATAGAGGGAGGAGCACTCAAGGTCTGAATCCATAACCATTCTTTTAGTCCTGTTTGGACCCCTGAATCTGCCTCCTCAGCCTCCACTAATGTGCTTTTTTTTAGTAATTGTGCATTACATCTGCGTCGGTTTAAAGACTCAAGAATGCAGTGTCATAGTGTAGTGACTTGATGAGAACATAGAAACTGTTAGACAGTATTAAAGCAAGACGGCTAGCTAATGCCACCTAGTCAATGCATAGATGTCAAATGGCTTAAATTTCAGCAATAAGTTCAGAAACATTTTGAAATGACTGTATTCACAGCGTGAGTTGTAAATGTAAGTAATCTGACAGCGCAAATGACATTAATGGACTTTGTAGATTTTACCTCATTTTCTTTCTGTCTCTAATTACGTAATTGCATAGTTAATCATTTATATGGAGCCTGACAATGTAATGAAATTTTAATAAGTTAGGTCAAGTTCATAGCTAGTAATAACCATTGATGGTTCAGATGTTTATTGCTTTCCAGGACCGGATATAATATCATGTCTCCTGCTACAGATCAACTAAATGCTTGAGGAAAAATCTAGCAATCAAGCCAAGCATAGGTTAAAATGCTAACCATAACTTATCTTTAACACTCAAGCAACAGTTAAAATAAGAAATTGGCAGGAGGAGGTAGCCCTTTTGTATTATTAGTATACTTAAACATTGCATTTTCACCTTGTTTATAGGTTTAATTTTGAATTTCTCTGCATGCCATAAAAGTTATTTGTCACACCCAAACCAAAAAAAGACACAGTTGATATTGATCTACAATATGTAATCAAATAGCTATGCCTTTTGTGTGCTTATCCAGGCACCATCACTCCCAGAAGGAACCCCTCCAGCGCCCCCTCTGGTCAATGAGCTGTACTACCTGTTGGCTGACTACCACTTTAAGAACAAAGAGCAGGCCAAAGCCATTAAATTTTACATGCACGACATCTGCGTGTGCCCCAACAGGTCAGTCCTGAGTGTTGTTTGACAGTGTTTTTCTTAATTATTATTATTTTTTTACATATTTGAAAAAGGATAAATTTTCTTATTTATATTTGAAATCCTTTTCCTTGTGTCAGTCCTGCGATTCCATTCATGTTTCATGTCATGAAATCCTATTAAGTTTCATGTCATCCCAGAGTCACAAGTGTTGTAATTATCATCCCAGGTTCGACTCCTGGGCCGGGATGGCTTTGGCCCGGGCCACTCGCATCCAGGACAAGCTGAACTCGAACGAGCTAAAGAGCGACGGGCCTGTATGGAAGCACTCGCTCGCTGTGCTGACGTGCTTTAAGCGGGCACTGGAGATTGACAGCTCCAACCTGAGCCTGTGGATCGAGTACGGCAACATGTCCTACGCCCTGCACTCCTTCGCCTCCAGGCAGCTCAAGCAGTGGCGGAACGAGATGCCGCCGGATCTAACCAAATTGGTGCGTATAGCGGCGAACGCATTACCTCCAGGGTAAGCATAACTGTGCGATTAGGCTGTAGAATAACTACTGTGTGTGTGTGCAGATGGAGGAGCGTAAAGATTCGATGCTGGAGACGGCATGCAAGTGCTTCCAGAGTGCGTCCACATGCGGAGGAGACTGTAATGAGGAAGAGTGGCTGATACACTACATGCTGGGCAAGATCTCCGAAAAGCGCAAGTTATTGCCGAAAGAGTATTTACGGCTCTACAAACAGGTGAACAACGGATCTATTCCTGTTCAACACAGCATAGAGGGTGTAGTACCCTACTGAAAGGGTAGCTCATTAAAAGTTTGGCAAAAATTCCCTGTGCACCCCAAATGAAACGGATCAGTTATGTTTTGTGCCTATACCAGGCTAATATAGCTAATACAGCGCTGCTATCATTTCTAACAAGAAAATCCTAGCATGCAGAGAGAATTTGGTATAAATTATTCCTTTAACCATTTTGTAGATGTACAATATACAACGTTTCCCTATGACTTCGCAATTTGTAATACCTGATAATTGATAACAGTTGTGATTTACAGTATTTTCTATGTGATTGTATATTATTGCATGTTCTTTCTTCCTTCCCCACCAGTCTGCTCATTTTCTTCATGAGGAAGCTGCCAGGTATCCCCGAAAAATCCACTACCACAGCCCACCTGATCTGGCCATGGAGGCGCTAGAAGTAAGCCAAGTTGTGAACTAAAGCATGAGGCTCTTTCTCTTTCTCTCTTTCTTTTTTTAAATTATTTTTATTTTATGTTAATCCTTTGGAAAACATTTTAATTCGTGTCTCTTGTCTGTCTCCTCCATCATCACAGCTGTTCTTCCGTACGGCTGCCACTATCCTGAAGCTGTTAGAGGAAGAAAGCGGCAAGGAAGAATCCGAGCCGAAGGACCATCTGGACTACGAGCTTTTCTTTAACATGCTCGCTGAAGCTGCGGTCGGCCCTTTTGCTCGCGGAGAGGAGAAGAGCATGCCTAAAACAAGCGACAAGTACGTCAGCAATTTGTTCCAGCCCTATTTATGTTGGTACCAGTTGACGTACGAGATAATTTTTTTTAACGGTGGTACTACTGCAGAACTCTAAACTAAGCATGATTAAATAAAATGTCACTAACTACATTACAATATTACTGATATTTATCAGACAATCTGTCATGACTTGAGAATATTTTCATGTACTTATTATTTTATTTTTTACTGTTACTGCAGATTTTTTTTTTTTGGGGCGATATGCGAGTATGACTAATGCATCAATGCTCTAATGCTTACCTACATTACCTCATGCCCTAATTTGTTCAGTTGCAACCAGACAAATTCAAAGTAAAGGCCAATATATCCACTGGCTCTCTCACTGACTGAAAACTCGGGTGATAGATTGAGTTTTGCTTGCCATATTTGCACCAGGTGAATCATTTTCAGTGTGTGGAATCGACTCTAGATCTTTTTTTCCCCCCTCGTTCCAACACCTTATGGCGGTTTTCCATCACACGGTACGGTTTGACTCGGCTCACTTTTTGTGGGCTTTCCACTGTGGATAGAACCTGGTATTTTTTTAGTACCATCTCAATCGAGGTTCCACGCGAACCGAGCCAATACTAAATGTGAGTCGCACACTGAGGAATGAGTAAGGATTCTCCTTAACGAGTGGTTCTGTATTGTGTACAAATAAATGTGTCATTTAATACATACTTTGCGCATGGTAATATTCTGTTAATTGAAAATGTTCGTAAGGTTTCTGTCTTAGATTTTTACGTCTCGCTTGTTACTGATTTCCAAACAGGCGTTTATCGCAGTCACTCCTGTCATGGATGACTCTAACTTCGTCATATCGAGCACTACGTAGGTTCTAGAGCGCCGTTATTTTACATCCTTAATAGGGTCTGTGTTCAGTGAACAGGAAAGGCGTTTGGAATACGGCCTGACCGTGTATTTGTACAGGGCTTCGATAATACAGCATTATTCCTGCGTGAAGGTGAGTGGAAGATGGCACCCACGCTGAGGCGGTGCTAAACTGCAGTGGAAAAGCAAGCTCAGAAAAGTAAAGCGAGTTCAGTCGAGCCGTACCGTGCAGTGGAAAAGTGGCTGATTGGCTGAATGTTTTTTGTGACTGATATAAAAAAAAAAAAAAAAAGAAGCAAGCATTAACATTTAAAATAAAAAATAGCATCACATGCTTAAAAAAAATCTTGATCAAGTTTTGAGCTGCTTAAAGACTCCGACTCCTGTTCGCCTTGTATTAACAGAGTCCGATCATGGAAGTGGATAATGCTAGGCGTGTTTTAATATTTATTTTTTTCCTCAGGGAAAAACCCCCTTCTTTGAATGATGAAGACTCTCACTCCTCCTCAGCGGTGACGGCGTTGGCGGCAGCAAACTCTACGGCGACAGCCGTGCCCATGGCGACATCCTTGCACAGCGACGGCGCGGCAGGTGTGACTTCCCCCCCGTGCGCGGTCACTCCGCTCGACCACGATTACGCCAAACGTAAAAAGCTGCAGCAGAGGCAGGGGCAGCCGCAGGACGGTACAGTACACCTGGCCTGGAGTTTATTCTCACTCACACACTCACTAATCACAATTACGGCGGCTAATCCTCACTCGGGGGTTTGGCCAGTGGGCTCGGGTTTATAACAATGACTCCTCCCACCCCTGCTCTTACCATCCGCACGCTGAGGATCATGGGAACATGAGCGACAAAGCCGGCAGGGTCCACCATACAGATTGGTTACTGAAGCGAAAGTAAGGTGTGTGTTGTTAGTGATAGTCAGTAAACTAGACGAGGGAGAGTAAGAGGACGAGTGAGGCTCAGTTGGAGAGAACGGGCCATGTTTATCAAACTGGATATGACCTAATTTATTTATAAATCGTTCACAGAAGCATTTTCACAGGTGATTTGGTATTCGTGAGAATCCGGTTAGTTCAGAAAAACATTCATAACCATCCAACCCAAGCAAGTCTGTCTTAGCTCTTTGCAGACTGTCCATACAACTAGATTTGGGAGGAATCCTAAACTTTCATTTTTCTCGGATGCTTTAAGACGCATAAAAGGAGCACACGTAGTTATCAGTAATCGTATGCTAACCCCATTGTCTAAATTCTCTAAATGCACCATGATGTACACAGTACACTCTGTTTACCCCTTTATTGGATAGCTGGGAAAAAAAATAGAGAGGAAAGCTAGAAAAAACAGAGTAAAATTTTTATTCAGTTTTTAGCATTTTTAGGTTACCATTTTAATCTGAGTATTTATTCAGATTCCCCCATGACAGGCTTGACCCAGTTACTGGGACTGATTGGAACTCCGTGAGCCTGTCTCTTTGGAATGCTTTATTCATGTTTGAGGCTGAAAAACAGATCTGGAAGCTTGTAAGTAGCACTTCTGATTTAACGCATAGCCTCAAATGATTTGCTTTACTTTCACGCATTCAGCATTTAGACAGTTTGAATGGGACCCTTGTGCATTTTATCCCCTCTGTTCGGTTCTTTAGGCAGGTGAGAACGTAGCAGTAGTGCGCGGATGCGGGCCAAAACAACCGAATCGAGAACTTCAGAGTGAGGTGGTCTCGGTCTGCTTCCAAACAAACTCTAGTACAGTTCGATTCCATTAAGAAAGTTATTCAACTCTGAATTGACTCAACTACGGGAAAAGTGAGCCAAAGGACAATGCTTTAGTGGGAAATGTCCTCAGCATGATTGGAATGCTGAACTGAGCATTAACAATTAGCGTTAATAATTACAGTCCGGGGGAAATTACCACCATATTATTTTGGTGTCCTGAGCCCTATTCACAGAGTCTCAGGGGTTTTTTGAAATATTAACTTCATGTATATTAGGGAGGGGAAAACTTCAATGACACCAGTCCAAGTAAGTTTAGGGATTTGCGCTGTAAAAGTGTGGCCCCTGCAGCCTTGTCCCCATGTTCCCATTCTTTCCTGCAGCCTACTCAGGCTCCCTTCCTCCCTGCTGCCTACCTGCCTGCTCCCTCTCTGCCTGCCTCTGGCCTGCTTCGCACCTGCTGCTGCTTAATCAATGCATGATGGGATGAGGAATTCGCACTCTGGACTATAAAGGAAACATTTCCATAACATCCCAAAATGCACTCTGCTCGGCTGTATGTGCTAAATGACTGCTTTGTTTTTTTTTTGTTGTTTTTTGTTTTTTTTTCTTTCTGTGGCTCACTTGCACTGGGAAGGAGGTCGAAATTTTTTTATATATACATGTCTATGTTTGGGTTCAGAAATGGTTGCCAATTGCTGGTTTTTGGGTTTTGAACTGTACTGGGCTCACCACTGTATTAATTCTTCATAAGTAAATTGGCTTGAGTACTTCTGGTGTTTCAGATGCAAATCTAAAAAAACCAAACCTTTTTCTTCAGCCCTGTACAGGAATAAAACACGTCAGATCTCACACCTACCCTCAGGTAAAGCCGAAACTCTGAATTCTCCGAGATTAGATCTTTTTTTTTTTTTTTTGATGTTTTCTAAAGCCATGGTCTCCTCCGCAGCAAACCTCCCTCACGACCACGATTACTGCGGGTCTGGGTGTGCACCTTCTTTGCGAGCGGGACCTGCGTATGGTATAAACTACAGACACCTCCCTCCAGTCCAAAAGCCCTAACTAAACTTGGCTCTCTTTAGGGCTGTGGCAGAAGAACCACCGTCCAAAGTTTTACAACCATCCATTCATCCAATGAGTGGCAGCTTGTCACTTAACATGTAGTCACTTCCTGACTGACCTAAAAAACTATCCAACAAATAGTGCACTTAATAAGTAGACATTATTTGAATTATATGACCGCTTTTTGGATTTTGGATATTTCATTTTTAATCGACTCTGTCTGATCCAGCTTGCTGAAAGGAAAACTCCACCCTAAAACACATTGATTCTGGTGCTAATTTGGTGGTCATTAATACTCTGAGACATTAGTGGTCACAGGGTGAAGTGTTTAGCGCAGTGACAGTGGTGGTTAAGAGCAAAAGCTTCTTTTCTAGAAGAAAATGTACCATTTTGCAGTGAGATTCAACGTAATATAAATGAGAAAGCTAACAAGGAAGAAGTGGAGACATTCGCGCAAACCTCAGACTCGTTGTTCCAGACTATATGACGTAGTTGCACCGAGCTACGGCAGAGACTCGACCCGCATAGTTAGCGATCTCCCAAATGACGAGTATGATGCTGTTGATGACAGTAATAGCATGAAAGTTTGGAAGCTTTGGAAGCTGATCTGTTTGAGCAGAGTGTACAGATGAGGAAGTGAGAGAGCTGGACAGACTGAAGTACTAAAGCGCCTCTAGAGATGAATTCCCAGTGGCAGCACTATCAAAAAGTTGTCGAGTGACTTTGTCAGTAATGTAGGAACATGTCGTTTAAACTAAAAAAAAATTCAACTCAGATTTTTATTAAATAAATCTTGGACTCCATTAAATAACTAAACCCTACAGTCCTTCTTATAGTGCACTACTTGTTGGTTTTGTATTCAGTAGCTATCATATCATCACCTCATCAGATATTAGATGAAATGTGAAGTGGGTTCTCTGCCACTGCTCTACTGTCTGTCTTGATCAATACTCTACTAAACAACATTTTAGTATTCAGTAGCTGTTTTCTGCTTCACTGTATGACTGCAGTTGGGGTGTGTGTGTGTGTGTGTGTGTGTGTGTGTGTGTGTGTGTGTGTGTGTGTGTGTGTGTGTGTTCACACTGACCAATCAAACTGGAATATTGACTGTTCTGTTTCACCAGTCACTCAAAAAAAAAAAAACCCAGTCACTTCAGCTCCATGTTTTTGTTTTGTTTTTGTTTTTTTCTGGTTTTGTTGTTTTGATTTGTTGTTTTTTTTGTCCTACCCCATGCTGAGTTAGCCAGTACATTGACATTCTGAACTAAAATGTTTGGTATTACTGCTGCCAGCGCACACCCTCCAGATCCAGTTGCTGACTCTCTCACCTTCTCAGCATGTGAAAGCGATTTCCTGAACCTTTTATTTAGAGGAAAATAAAACAGAGTTGTTTGTTTTTTGGGTTTTTTTTTTTTTTTTTTTTTTTTTTTTTAGTGGAAGTAGAGAAGCGGCACACTTCATGTGAGAGACCAGCAAATCCTTCCATGCTTCGTGAAGACACTGTGATCTCGCACGGAAAATTGCGGCTCATAACACCAATTCCAGCATTACATTCTAATCCAAGATTCAATTCACATGATTGCAGCTTATCAGCATGGCTTTCTGGGACCTAGATTAAGTCTATCCCTGAAATTAAATTTTAATTTCATCCAGACTTGTTATCTATGGGAGAATCTTGGGTGTTAAATTGTGGGTTCTTATTTAAAACAGTGCAATGACACTACTCTTTAATTGCTCTTGGATTGAACTTTAAAGTAGACCTTATGGTGTGTGTGTGTGTGTGTGTGTGTGTGTGTGTGTGTGTGTGTGTGTGTGTGTGTGTGCGCGCGTGCCATCATCAGAGCAAAGTCAGGACAGCGTGGCGGTGTTATCGGACTCCAGCTCCCTGCAGGATGTGTTCTTGGACGCCACCAGCTCACAGGACAGCACCCACAAGCTGGATTCTGGGAAATGTCAGCCATTTTCTGAAGATATAAATATGCTTACGAAAGACAAAGCAGCTGCAGTGGAAGAACCAGGTAGTGCCTTTATAGTGTTCCTTTAGATATATATTGAGGCTGACAACGATGCACACTGTGTCTCAGATCGGGTATGTTTTTAAGTCTTTTCAGCATTCACTATACAGTTGGACCTGACCGTCTGAACGCACTTTTTATTTCATCAGTTTTTGATAGAAATAACCAAAAATCAAATGCATGTCAAAATATTCATCTAATATGGCAAGGGTGGACTAATCATAAAAGCAACAAAGTGAACACTGGTTGGCTAGAAAAGGTCCATGGGGTGGAGTTCTTACCTGGGTGGAGTCGAGGGATCGGGTTAGAGTTGGGCTTACGGGAGGAGTTCCACCCCTGGACCTGTGGTTGTTCAGTGAGGAGTATCTCGAAACTGTAAACTTCACACTTCCCCAATCTTCCCCGTGCTGAAAATTGATCACCGTCTTCTGACCAAAATGTTTAGCTGACTTCTCATAAGATCAAAGATAAATTAATCTCCTCAATGTTTAATAGATGGGGGGGAAAAAGATACCCCTGAAGTTAACCGACTGAGTCACTAATACTAATGCACCAGCCGATCAGGAATAAATCACTGCTAGCCTCGCTTGGGCTGCTGATTTGTTCTTATTGTCCTTAATAAGTACCTAAAGGATTATCATTGAGTAAACGAGTCACTGTCAAATATTAAGAGATGGTAATAATTAACACTGTTCTAAACCATTTGAATGAGATATGAGGTTAAAATTATTTAAATAAATGATGTGCAGACAGTACGACACAATTGATGACTTAGTTTTAGATAATTATTGAATACTTCATAATATATTCGCATTTGAATATCATATTTTAATATTCGTATAAAGGAGCTTCTTATTAATGGACTCTTTTTGTGGCTTGTTCACATTTCACAGAGGAGAAGCACATGGACGTCAGCTCCACCACGCACTCCCAGGAGTCCTCGGACACCACTCTGTCCGTCGTCACTTCTCCCGAGATGTCCGTCCCCAAACCCCCTGCCCCGGACACGCCAACCCAGGCAGCGGCCGCCCTGCTGCGCTCTGCCCCTCGCCGGCCCGAGCCGCTCACGCCACCCGAGCTACTGGAGGTGCCCAGGTGTCTGCCGACAGGCCGGGTGGATCAGAGGAACGTGCTGGTAGAGATGTGTGTGAGAGCGCTGTTTCTGTGCCTCAACCGCTTCCCCCAGCACTACAAGAGCCTGTACCGACTTGCCCACCTGTACGCCTGCAGCAAGACGCACAAGGTGAGACACATACAGTATAAAAAGAGGCTGTTTTTACTGACACACCTATAAAACATTTCACTCTACAAGGCGGTGCACTGAAAAGCTAGAAGAGAAGTTCCTGGAAAACAATACAAAACAAAACTGAAAGTGACTAAACAAATACACATCTGCTCAAGTTTCTGGCTAGTCTTCTATAACAGTAATTGTAGTTGTATTTTTCACAGGTTTCTATTAATGCACTCATTGTCGTACATTATCATTTTTTAGCAACAAACAAGGTGAGATGGACACATGCATAGAAATATATACACACAATATTATAATTGTACAGTCTGGCTCAACACTATTTTACACCAAGACACAACCAGAGTGGTACTAGATCATGTGCTGTCCGGCACACCTGTCTCGCTTCTAGTAAGATGCTGCAGTCAAAGCACACACGCCCATTCATCGGCTGGATATTCACTGCAGACTGGAGAGCACTGTATATTTAGCAACGATGTGATTTATGATGGACTGGCAATCCCAGGATGTTGTGTTTTTAGATATGCATACATATGAAAAATCAACTAAAATAAATAGATTTTCCACCATGTGTGTAGGGGTGTGAGGCCGTGTGACCGTTTGCAATCGCTTTCTAAAGACGGACAACTCGTGCTCCGTACAATATTCCCCAAACTGCAACCTTGTGCCAAATAATAGTATAAGTAGGATAAGGAAATGAGCTGGCTAAATAAACTTGCATTTCATTCATCCCAGTACCAATAATGCCTCTAAGTTGAAAGCTGCTCTCTCGACAAGTCTGTATAAGCCTGTGTGATAATGGACTTTTTGCACAGAAATGTGAATCTGAAGACAGATAGTAGTGGTAGTGTAGCCTTGAGTAATTTGTCTGCTACAGTTAGGGTGCTTTCTCATGTGCGTTCAATTCACACCTGTGTGTGTGTTTTTTCCCCTCAACGTGGTTTGCACAATCGCGCTTGGGTGTGGACCAAAACAACCGGTCTGACAGAGCCTGAGCGATATCTCCCTGCAGTTCTCACCTGGTTTCCCACTGAAGCTAAGCTGGGTTGAGCCTGGCCAGTACCTGGATGGGAGACCTCCAGAGTAAAACTAAGGTTGCTGCTGGAAGTGGTATTAGTAAGGGCGTGGTCTGTTTGGGGCCTAATGCCCCAATATAGTGACGGGAACACCTACACTGTAAAAACAGCACCGTCTTTCAGATGAGATGTTAAACTGAGGTCCTGACCCTCTGTGGTCGTTAAAAATCCCAGGAGACTTAGTATCAAAGAGTGGGGCTATAACCCCCCGTGAAATTCCCCCCATCGGCCCTTCTTTATCATGACAGCCCTCTAATCCCCATCCCAGAATTTGCTACATCACTCTTTCCTCTCCACTAATAGCTGGTGTGTGCACTATGGCTGCTGTCACTTCATCCAGGTTGGTGCTACACACTAGATACTATGTAAAGCATTTTGAGTGTTTAGAAAAGCAAATGTAGAAAATGTAACAGTAACTGAGCGACTTTCGGTTCAGTCAGCTTCCAAGTGACCCGTAGCTCACTGAGAAAACGATTTGATTCTGAATCAACACGACTTCATGAAGTGAACCTAAATACCCTGTACATTTTGGGTTGCAGCATTTTTTTTTTTGTAGATGTAAGCTGCTAAACGGAACCTCAAACTGAACCTCGAACGGAGCTGTAGAACTACAGGAATGCCATGTGTTCTGGATATTTAGATTGATCAACACAAAAAAAGAGAAAATAAACTAGTTATGTATTGAATTATCTAATCGGTTGTGGTTATACCTTATTTTCAACCAGTGATGGAAGGAGTTTTACAAATATGATCTCAGCCATACACACCCACTAGCCAAAATTCTTCTTTTGTTTTTTGCTTTGTTTAATTGTGTGCAGTGTGAAACCACATCAAATAGCGAACGTACCAAAACTAGCAATTTCGTTCCCTGCGAATGGACCAGTAGGTGTGAAAGCACACCGTAACATTTTCTCCATCTGTGAAGTTTTTTCCATGTTCGGAAATGCACCAAGCTACCACATAACTTGCAACTATAGCATCTTGCACCATGTGCACCTTGGCATACCCGACACCCCCACTGTCTTCTCTCAGCAAGAGTCTTATCCTTAAAACAAACAATCAAACAAACAAAAAAAAAGCGGTTAAAAGTCCTTAAAGGCACTGCATATGCAGCTCAAACCACTCCGAGATGCTCTCTTCTTGTTTCAATGAACGTGTATTATCAGTTGTGGTTTTTATTTCATTTAGCTGTCATGTTAAACTAAGGAAAAACTCTAGTGGATTTTCAGCCTGTCACGCTTTTTGTCGCACAGCACATACGGTACGTTACCTCGTAGTTAAACATGTCGAGGGAGAATAATAATACTAGCCAGCCTCAAATGTGTTTTTATTTGTGATACGAGGAGAAAACAACATAGCTCACAGCCTTAGTTAGCCTAGTCCATTACTAAAAACACAGTACTGGCCAACTTCCACTTGCATGGAGGGCTATTTAATCCATTATTTGTCCGCCCCTGTCAGTAATAGCTAATATTCCCCCCACTAATCAGCATGTCGGGCAACATTGGAGCATGTCGCCAGAGTATGCTGGCCCTGATTTTGTATTCTAAATATTATTATATGGTCATGATGGGCAGAATGGGCTGATTTGGAGCAAGCCGTGTGTGTGTGTGTGTGTGTGTGTGTCTGTCCATGCCAGTTGGTTTAGTGGTAACATAAGCTGGACAGCATGAGTCTGCTCTGATACCCATGTCCTTTCTCGCTCGTTGCCAACATGAGCACAGGATGTAATGCATGCTCTGCTGTTAGATTAGGCTTTGTTCAGCGTGACAGGAAGTTGCTGTAGATAGGGAAACCCCACGCGTTGTGATCATTCTGTGTGGTCACCTGAAGCAGGGGACAGACCAGGGGCTTCCCCTCGCTCTCATTTTTCATCTGCGGTTAGGGTGTGGAACACACTCAGCTTTTCTTCCTCTCTTTGACCAGCAGATTTGGTGCCTTTGCTTTAATTGTAGGGGCTTTTATGTGGTTGCAGGTTACAGCGTCCTCGGTTAACCCAGCCGAAGTGCTCCAGTATTGTAGTCCTTCAGCAATGTGTGAATATCTCTGTTTGTGTCTGGGGAAAACCAGAGCTGTATTGTCCTTTTAAAAGAGAAACCCGCCTCGGCGATTATTAAAGTATCCATGGCTGCCGGGTGAGCAAGACAGACGGAGAGATAATTGCAGAAAAGGCTGCAATCAGCTGCACTGCTGTGACTACACACAGCTCTGTCGGAGCTATAAAACTGCTATGAACTGTGATTATGCGAAGGCTTAACCTAACCTTGGTGTGTGTGTATGTGTGTGTATGTGTGTGTGTGTGTGTGTGCGCGCGTGCAGAATCTGGCGTAAGCTAACAGAGCTTGCATCTGTGGTTTTTCTATTGACTTCCTGTTTAGCTTTTTTGCTGAAGCTGGTGCTATATAAGCAAAAAGCCGGTCAGTTTTTTCTACGAGTTATGTAGATACGTGTATATATGGGGCTCAAATTACTATTTAAAAAAAAAAAACCCAAAAAGTTATTTAAATAACTAAGACGAATATTTACCTCTATCCTCTGAGGCCTTTTAATGCTTTTTTAATGCAGCAATTATGTTCCAGTCACTCTGTCAGATTATTAAGAGCAATGAATTCAACCCTTAAATTTCTTCATCCTACCATGGCTAATGCGATTTTATATAATTAGTAGAAAAAAGGGTGTTCATTCGGTCTTATGTGGTTTGTGGTGCCGTGTGTGGGTGTGAAATCTTTTGAAACCTTTATCTTTTGCCCCCGAATATTTTTGCCACCTGAAATCTGTTACTGTCGTGATACATTTTTCCC
Organism: Ictalurus furcatus; assembly: GCF_023375685.1. NCBI lineage: Eukaryota > Metazoa > Chordata > Actinopteri > Siluriformes > Ictaluridae > Ictalurus > Ictalurus furcatus. The sequence continues at coordinate 6,041,648 of NC_071259.1, forward strand.
ATTCAAATGTGTTTAATATTGTTAACATCACCAATTATTGGTATTTAGGGGCGGGGCTAGCAGCACTGCTTGTTGCTGGTCGGTTTTGTGTGCCACATCGCACAATAAGAGACCGAATATACAAACAGAATAAAAATAAGAATAATCTGTTTCATTAGTGCTGTGTTTGTGCCATCAAAAAACATCATTGCTGTTTCAATGTAAACATAGCAGCTCCCGAAACCCTGCATGAGTGAACAGAAAATTACTTTGTGAACAGATCGTACAATTTATTTCTCAAAGTTTTTATTTCTATCTGAAAGCTGCGTGTATTCAGCGTGACCGAGAATGTGCAGTCAACGTGTATGCCCTGTCACACGTGAAAGCATGTCCTATTAACTAACCGAATGTATTTTGTGTCTCTACAGAATCTGCAATGGGCAAGGGATGTGTTGCTAGGGAGCCGTGTCCCATGGCAACAGCTGAAGCACATGCCTGCACAAGGACTTTTCTACGAGAGAAACAAAACCAATTTGTTCAACGTAAGTAAAGCGCAGTAAACGTTTACTTACACGTAAGTAAAAAAAACAAAAAAAAACGCGCCGGTGTTCAGTGTGTAGAGCAGATTTGGAAAATGATTTGCTGCCAGTTGTTTGTTTCCCAGTTCGGCGTCAAATGGCTGTTTTACAGTGTAGCCGGATATGTATACACTTGCATTTTATTTATATACACAGAAGTTGAAGTGCTCTGTGATTTCTATTTATTTATTTATTTATTTATTTATTTATTTTTAACTCGGTATCCAGTTATTTTGATCATAACTATAACATGTTATTTTAACGTCATTGTTTTCAAGATATGTCATTATCTTTCTAGTTGATTAAAATACGGTTATTTCAGGATACTTTATTGTTATTTCTACTTAGATTTTGGGGTGTTTAAATATAATCAGTAACACTAACCTATTAAATGTTAGCTTATAATTCTTATTAACGGGGCACGGTGGCTTTGTTGGGGGTTCGATACCCACCTCCGCCTTGTGCGTGCGTGGAGTTTGCATTTCTTCCCGTGCTTCGGGGGTTTTCCTCCAGGTACTCTGGTTTCCTCCGCCAGTCCGAAGACATGCGTTGTTGTAGGCTGACTGGCTTTTCCAAATTGTCCGGTGTGTGTGTGTGCGTGCCCTATAATGGGTTGGCACTCTGCCCAGGGTGTTCCCCGAGTCCCTTGGTATAGGCTCCAGGCTCCCCGCGACCCTGTGTAGGGTAAGTGGTACGGAAAATGGATGGATGTAATTCTTATTCCGTATGCTGTTTCACATGTAGTTCATAAGCCAGACGTTGTTTTACTGGAATTTAGTTTTCACGTGTGTAACGATAACTGGTAATTCACTTAAATGCATTCAGCTATGGTCAAGGATTTGATTCCTAAAAATTTTTGAGTGGTCATTTTGACCATTCGAAATTTACTTGAATAAGTAGGCTACTAAATAACAAGATGATGTGTTTAAATAAAGAGATAATAACTTGAAATAACAAGACATTAACAGATGTATTTACTTGAGATAACAACATCCTCAAATAACAAGTTGAGTCAAAATAACGAAATCGTATGTGTATGTCAAAATGTCAGAATAACTATCTCAAAATGTCAAAATGATGAGAATATAATTGAAAATAATCAAAATTTATAATAATGAAACGAAGCCAAAATGAGAGCAGACATCTTTAAATAACTTATAACTCAAAAATGATCAGATATAGTCTAAAAAATGAGATATTATGTCAGAATAGGGTCATTCTGAAGTAATGAGATAACTCTGATGTAATATCTTGAGAGAGAGATTAATGAAAGTATTTTTCTTTCTGAAAAACTGGCTGGATTTACAGACCTCACTCCAAGCTGACAGATGGCACTACTGTGAGTTGAAGTGTGTGTGTGTGTGTGTGTGTGTGTGTGTGTGTGTGTGTGTGTGTGTGTGTGTGTGTGTTTTAAGCAAGTGTGTGTATGTCTTTGAAGCACTCGGTGTTTGCGTTGGCCTAAGCATTATGCATAGATGTTGTTTGGAGCCATGCAGGGCGTTAGCCCTCTCTGGGTGGCGGACCTGCGGCTGCCTGGCACTGCTAACCTGCTGCCCGTCGTGTCCACCTGTCCCAGCTACCCCGACCAACCTTGTCTCCACCCACCCAGCACCTCTGTTAACTCTGAACATTGCAGTGTATTACTACAGAAAATCTCAAACTCATTCATAAAGCAATGGAATGTATGTTGAAACAAAAATGAACACAAACCAAGACCTGTCTGTCTTGAGTGTGTGCTCTACTGCTATTAATGTTTTTTTATTTTATTTTATTTTATTTTTTTGAGAGATACGAGAGTTATGAAAGAAGGTGGACCATCAACATCGAGCCAATTAGGACAATGAGGTCTCTGATTGCTTGTCAGTGATGTTGCCTGCCTGTGCAGAAGGTTCCCACTGTTGTAGTTAAATGAACATCTGCTAAAATCACTCACTGTACCTTTTTAAACAGTTTTTGAAAAGCACATTACTGCAGGTAGGGTGTGCAAGTTCTGCTCCTGAAGCTGACCTCTGGGAATGTCCACAAGCAATTGAAGTTGGGGATTCCCTCAGTTGGAGACAGCGAGGGCAAGTCAGAGGTAAAATAGTATTGCAGAGCCAAAAAATAAAACGATTGAATAATGCTAGTGAAATGTGACAGGTTAAAGCTTGCTCTGATGTCTTAACATCTTCTGAGCAAAGGAAAGGGAGGGGGGCTGTGGGTTAAACTGATTAAACTGGCACTCTCCATCTCCCTCTCTCTTTCTGTAGCTGTGTGCTACTTACAGAGAGTGCTGTGTGCACAATATGGGTCAGGCTGTCGCCATTGCCTGAGTTCCTGACAACACTCGTTGGTTTGGACACACACAGTTTCTCATGCTCACACTCGCTCATATGCGCTTACATATGCTTCCACCCACACACTCCCCCAGCGCGAGGCCACCCACCACACGCCACCACTGATGCCGTTTTGGCAAACCAACAATAACCAAACTGGGATAGAGGAGTAGGAGATTGTGTGATGGCTGCCTGCCTCATCTCATTTACTCTGATTCAGTTATTTCCAGGAGGAAAAAAATAAATCTTTTTTTTTTTTTTTTAATTAATCTCTCCAGTTGAAACTTTATTAGCATCTTTCTAAGACTTTAAGACCTTCTCGTGGGATTTTCAGTCCTCCTTGATGGTGGTAGGTGGTGGTTGAACTTATTTATAGCTGAAACTGGGCAGAGTGAATGGGAACATGATGAATAGTGTGATAATGAGGATCATTGAAAATAACTTCATAGCTGATTTCAAATGTCTAGTTGTGCCAGATACAGAAATACAGAAGGGATAAGTCACTTGCATGCCTGCTGTTACAGGAAAATAAGCAACGACTGGGTGGTGTGATGGAGCATTACTGTTGCCTCTCCAAAAGAGATTATTTTCCTGTAAAAGCACAACAATTTTGCCAACGATTACACATTTTTAATTAATGACAACCTGACAGCGCAGACACACCTGACCTGAAAACTTTAGCTCTATAGCAGAAAACATATTAATTGTTACAAATTGCTGACACTGGAGACTCCTTCCATACATGCTAAATAAACGTCTCTTTACCGGAAACGTCACCATTTTTTGATACATTTATATGGGGCATCTGCCATACTAGTCCTTACGAATGAGCTGTTATTATAGAAACAATAATAACTTCGAATGAGTGCATAACTATAAACCTTCTGACCATTGTGTTATGAACCGGATATTTAGATATTCTTTAGAAAAACCTAATTCATAAAATCATGACACACAAATGTTTCATGCAAATGTTTACAACTGCCCCTGCCGACATCCATTGCGAGTGTGTGTGTTTGTTTTTTTTTCTTTCTTTTCTTTTCTTCTTTTTCTCAGTACAAGGAAATGTGTTGCAATTTTTGTCTGTGGTAATCATGCATACCTAACAGCTTTGCCAGATAAACACTAGTGTATTCCTTTAACTTTGACATGGCGAAACAGTGTGTGGGTGCGCACGTGTGTGTGCACACGGTTACCAGGATGGAACCGCAAGATAAGAGGAAACGAGCTCGTATTATTTCTCTCACACACTCTTGCCCTCCTGCAGCCTGTTGCTTATTCTGTCCATCTCCGTGTGTGTCGCGTGTGTGGACGTACAGTGCTGGACTGGAGAATCAATCCTAATCTTTGATTGGCCACTACTTTCAAAGGGGGCCGGTTCACAGCTTGTGTACAGAGAGGGAGAGAAAGAAAGTAGGAGGAGGGGGAGTAGTGAGTGAGAGAGAGGTAAAAGCAAAAGAAGGCAGGGATCAGAGAGAGAGAGAGAGAGAGAGAGAGTGAGTGTGTGTGTGCGCGTGGGCGTTTTGTTTTGCGATGGCAGCGCGGCTTAGAGGCGACAGTGCGCGTGTCTGTTTGAGGCGCACTCGTTCACCGATCCTTCTGTTGCTTTTGCGCGCGTGCAGCCCGTCGCCTTAAGTCAGCTGCGCAGAGTGGATGCTTGGAACCTTGGATCACTGGAACCTTTCAGAAAAGGATTTGAAAGAATCACAGAGCGTTCACAAACCGGGTTGAGAGCAGAGTAGCCGCTCCTCGGTGATGGTGAGTTTTGCCGTGTTTCATTTGAACTCCTTGGTTTGTTTTTGCTGTGAAGAAGTGGAGGTCCATTTACACGAAAGGAATTCTTCATGCTTTACCTCTGGATGTTGGATTACCCCAGGGGAGGAGTTACAGAACGAGAGAGGGAGAGATTAAGTGAAGAAAAGAGGGAGAGGGACTCCATGATTTAAGTAAAGAATGTGTGAGTGGAGGAAACGAGGCAGAGGGGGGGCTGTGTGTGTGTGTTGTGTTTCTCATGAACCGTGATGATAGTTCGCTAGTGCTCCTCACTCGTGCTCCTCTGCATCTCATCAAGGCGAAGGGAGCTGTAATGACCACAAATGGAGTGAAGGAGTCCAAAACTGCATGAGTCAGAAAAGCCGGGAACCTTCTCCCTTCCCTGTGCCTCCCCCCCTCCCTCTTTCCCTCTCTCCGTTCTCTCATTTGTATTCACGATTTATTTATTTATTTATTTATTTATTATTTTTTACACTGTGGAATTAAACTCTTGTGCTGTTGAAGAGCTGGATCTTTTGCAAATTGGATCATTTCGAGTTTTGAGTTCCACTGCTCCATAAAATTGCATAAAAAATCTACTCTAATAGAGTTTTACATTGATTCATATTTACGGTTCCACTTGACTGATACTTCTATCCATGGAGTGCTGAGCAATTGAACGTTAAGGTCTTTGCTCAAGAGCCTACCACTGTCAGTCCTCTCAATCTTTCGCTTTCTCGCTCGGAACTCTTTCTATACCTCTGACAAGTATGGAAAAAAACGTGCATCAAACGTCTCATACCTCAGTCACACCTTATCAGGAACATCAGTTTCTACTTCAGCTCGTAGACTGTTAAAAGTGTTCTGCTGACAATGTTCTCTCTCGTGCTGTAACTTCCTCAGTGACCATGAGTTTACAGAGCGTATTTGTAATGAGGAGTTTATTATTCCCAGCAGGCCTGGCTTACTTGGCGAAGTCCGGGAGGTAGGAGAGTCTGCTCTGCTGTGCTCTGCTCTGCTCTTAAGAGCATAATGATTTTTCTGTCACTAGCTATCGATCACATTAGAGACAGGCACAACTGGGTGTTTTTTTTGTTTTGTTTTGGTTTTTTTTAAACACTTGGGCAATTTAGTGCGGAGAAACTTTATTTTTTCTCAGCAGGAGGACACCCTCATCAGTGTCATCAAGTTCATCCAAGCTGGACGTAATCATAATGACTCAATCTGTTTGGTGGATAACAGTGACAGAAAACACCAAACAGTCAACCAAAATATGGGCAGAATTACATACACGAATTGTTAAGACAGTCCAGACAACCTTTATTTTATACGTTTTGCGAATGGACCGCCGCCTTTTAACATCGGCGTGTGCTTTTACGAGGAGTTATCATTCAAGAATACGCCAGAAGGGCAATGTGTTTGTCTTCATTAAAAATGGCAGATGAGCCAATTAGGGCTGTGGAATATTGTATCGTCCAGTTATAAGATATTACCGGTACGGTTCCTCCTCATGATTAGAATTAGTCATCCCGCGATTTTGACGATATAGTTGATGACGTGTTTACGCTGTGCAACGTGGGCATTTCAGACATAGAACAAGAACAAGCGTGGCGGAAGGCGGAAGTCCAACCCTAGACGAGGAAGAAGAATTAATCCTTCCCCCCAAAAAAACGGCTTCCCCTGTAATGTGGAAGTGGTTCGGGTACAACATTTACATTTGTTTTTCCTGCGGTTAGATTATGAATCCTGCGAGAATCTGTGTTTGAATTTTTCAGTGGAATTATAATATGTAAATAAAATTCATATGCTCTTTTTTTTTTAACCTACTTAATTTAGTATTTGATGATGGTCGGGATTAAGTTTTACTTTTTTGGATCAGTGTGTGTTTGCACAGCCAATTGATCTAAATCTGGATATGATTGATTAGTTGCACAGCTGTTTTGAACTCTCTGATATTAACTGATTCTCTGGGAGCCCCGCCCCCTTCTCCCAATTTCACATTAGTAATCTCTCGTCTTGTCTTGATTTTTTCAGTTGAAAGATGCAACCCGCTCACCTTCTGTCAAGGTAAATGGAGAACGTTTTGACTTCATTTGAATTCATGTGAAATAAATTCTATCACTGTGTGCTCGACTTAGCTAACATCAGACTGCATAACTATATTTATTAAAGATTTTGCCAAAAATGGTCAAAATGACATTTTTCCATTTGAAAGAGAGAGGGAGAAAAAGGAAAAAGCAGACCTATAACGAAGTGTCAAATGATGCCGGGGGGAATAAGGTTGCGAGTATAGGCGGTGGAAAAGAGGTTCCACAGCAGGGTTACTACGCTTACGCTCTGCGACAGGGTGATGAGCTTGGCACTTATAGGAAAGCCTCAGAGTAGAGCCGGTGCTCCTCCAAATCTAGAGGAGGCAATTGAAGTGGGTTAGGCACCTTACAAGGCACATCCCACTGGACGGAAGACCCTGTGGAAGATCCCTGACCCGCTTTAGAGAATATATCTCACAATTGGCTTGGACGAGCCTGGGGATCCCCTGAGGGAGAGCTTGAATCTGACTTCTCTGTGGATAGAGAAGTCTAGAGTGTCATTTTTAATGAAGGATAATGGACAACGTAAAGAATACGCCGAACCGAAGCTTGGATCAATGGACAGCATAACTTTTTAAAGTTCAGACATTTTTTCCAGAATGTAAAATATGCAAATAAGCCAAGGCAGGTGAGTTTGCTGGCTCGGTCATTCAGCAGTTTAGCCCTCAGGATGTGTGTCGGTTGCTGTTGTAGCTGATGGCAGGATGCTGATGTAAATCCTTGCTTGCCTCATCATACTACATTTTCTTAAGTACAAGAGAAGTCACAGTTCCCTCAAGAGGAGGCCGAGAGGGAGAATCCAAGTGAGATTAGGAGATTAGGTGTATGCACACACACCAACACACACTCAACAGAACATCATGGCTCATTTTGTCCCATTGTTTTTTTTTTATTATTTATTTAATTAATTAATTTTTGGGTCAGACCTCAAGAACTTTGATATCTAATCTAGTTTCGAAACAGCCCATTTGTTCCAGGCTTCATCTCTTTTCCAGAGAAGTGTGCGTTGCTTAATGGACTTATAGAACTAGCACTGCTCGAGCCAAGCACACATAAATGATCTCAGTGACCGCCTAAGAACCCCATCACGTTTAACTCTATCAGTCTTTAGGAGCTTCTGTTCGATGTGAACCTTTTATATGCAGCTCTGACATCTTGGTTGCCCATGCAGAGGATGTGGTGATACCGTGGATCTGGCAACCCTAACCAAGCTTGCAGCTGTGAAAGCTTGTCGCTACGGTTACCTTTTTAGTGCGGTTGGAAACTTGTCTTTTTTTTTTTTTTCCGAATTGCTGCGTACAGTGCCTGCAAAACCTCAGAACGGTTCTTTGTTTCAGTTTGTAACTGTAGCTGGTTGCTATTTTAATGATCAGTTAACCTGTTGACTAGGAAAAAGTTTTATTGGCATTACAAAATTGGACAAATGCCAAATAAAAGAAATGATACATTTTTAAAAAATACAAACCTAACTATTTAGAATAATGATATAAAGCTTCACCTTAATTAATTCTGTTTTGAAAATCGACAGCTAGCCGAAGCGTTAAACCCTAATTAAATAATGGATGTATATCATAATAAACTAAAAATAAACACTGACCTATTTAAGGTGTAACAGCAGTTTAAATGAGGAATATTTTTTCAACCATAAATGGACAAAGGGCGACAAAGTTGCTAAGTTGCTTTATTTATTATTATTTTTTAAATATATAAAGAAATAAATAAAGTATTTTGGTTGAAGCAACAAAATTGTAGCTCATGTAGTACAGAATCATCCCCCAAAAAATTGCTCCAACATTTTTATCTATAGCAATACAGCAATCTATAACCACTAATTAAATCTTCCTGGTAAATTACTTGCTGACAATTTTCCATATGTTTCACAAATTACATTTTTCACAAATGAGAATTCATTATTACACACCTGTAGTATTTTCAGTCATAGTGGAGGCTGACTTTACAAATAAATCCTTTTCCATTCTGGACTTTTTTCGTTTGTATATATATATATATATATATATATATATATATATATATGTGTGTGTGTGTGTGTGTGTGTGTGTGTGTGTGTGTGTATATAAAATATTATATATATATAATAATACAAACGAAAAAAGTCCAGAATGGAAAAGGATTTATTTGTAAAGTCAGCCTCCACTATGACTGAAAATAATACAGGTGTGTAATAATGAATTCTCATAATATTATAATATATACCAGCCAGCCACAGTAGTACGATTGTAAAGAGCTGAGCATCAACAACTAATAATTGACCACTCTGAAAAATAAAAATTCGTAAGAACAGATCTTATTACTGATTTAGTATCCATCACTTTTGAGTGAGGCATTTGAAGTCATGTGACACTGGAACACATACACAATCTTGTGTATCTTCTAATGTAGAGTACACAAGCATTTCACGTTACACTCTGTAGGAGTACGGGGTAGGGGTACGAACACCTGAAAAGGAAGGACCTTGGAAGACTATCTGCAGGAAATCCTGGGCTGTAAACCTCCTCAGTTTGAAATGTGATAACCCGACTTGTAAGATGCTGGTGAGAGTTGAGTGTAGCAATGTTGATTTTCAGGAAAGACCAGGGTTGTTGGGTTTTTTTTTTTTTTTAAAAGCATGGGTGTAACCTTATTTTGAAAACTGCTGGGAATGTGGAAGAGGGTGGGAACAGAAACAAGTACTGACCAATAGCTACATTTGCATGTATAATTTAATAATCTGTTACAGTTCTAAAAATGCAGTACACATCAGAAATATGCCAATAGTGTTTTGTTTTTTTGTTTTTTCCCCCTGGAAAAAATGGCAGATGAGTCAATCAGCATATGTCTCTGGATTGAGTGACTGACTGACAGTTGCGTAACTGCTTTGAACTCTCCAATATTAACCGACCCCCCGGAAGCCCCGCCCCCTTCCCCTAGCTCACTTTAGTATTGTTTTGGTTGGTGCTCTTGTCTTGACTCCATTTTTAATCGCTCAATGGAGATTGTTTTGAGTTCATTAGTGTGAAATAAAATATTTTAATGCATGTGTGACTTAGCTAACATTAGACGAGTATATCGCTAACATCAGTTAACTATTCCACTGAAAACATTTGGAGTTTTTTGGCCAAAAATTTGACCGTAAAAATACAAGAGCCCTATTCGTATTGGATTAGTTTATCAGGGGGATATCTATAATATATATTTTTTTAATATCCCTCGCATTTGGACAGCAATAAAATTGTTTCTAGCAGGATGTATTTTCTATGATCCTGGCTGTTTCGCGGTCCATTTACAACATGGCATCCAAGTGGTCGAAGAGGCACTAGAGTAGAGCTGGCTCTTATTTCAGTTTCAGGTGAACCAAAGTTCCAGCAACAGTTTGATAAAATTGTTAAAACAATAATCGCAAAATATACGAGAAGAGTCCATTTGGCATTTCGTGACTCTGGAAGTGTTTAATATCTGGGTGAGGGTCACTGACACGAGACTAAATACAAACAGCGCTGTCAAGACCATAGCTGTAGGAACTATGTACACATACACTATAAGGGGTTTTTACAGTAACCATAAGACGCTTGGGGTGGGGGGATGGGGGAAGCCGTTGCTCATATATTTTAGTTAGGATGTAGACGCCGCTTTTTTCCCCCACAACCGCTTGGTGGTTGCTGTAAAACCCTGTACACAAATTCCGGTTTCCGCCTTAGACATGTGTTTTGTGAAAGGACCGTATTGAAAATGTACAGTGTTATTACACAGTATTCCTCTTCAGGGTTTGTAGACCTGTCGAGAGCTCAATCGGAACAAAAAAAAACCCTAATGTACACATTTAAATCGGAATAAATGGAACCAGTCGTCGTCCAATAATATCGGAATAAAATGTTGATACATTTTTATAAAAGAAGAAAATCAGTTTAATAAAATAGAAGAATAATTAGCATGTAAACGTTCAATCCGATTGCGTTAACACTCTTTCACCCTTTGTATGTACATGATGCTCGCTGACCAAGCCCCCAACAACATTCTGGCTACATCCTGAACTAACATCAGCTCTATAACAGGAAGCTCAGCAAGAACCATACCATGCGACTTGTAACATACCTATGAATGGAGATTGTAAACTGATCATCATGGCTACGAGTTTATTTACAATCTGCTGTCACAATAAGTTAAATGGTATTGATTACGGATATTAAACAGTTTCTGAATACGGTGACCCCAAGAGAGAAGGCCACACTTTTTATTCTTGGTCCAGGATTTATAGTAACAGATGCCATTTTTCTTTTTCTTTTTATATCACTTCAGAAACCGAACGAGTTAATTGTAGAATTGCCTAAAAATTAATTCCAAACAGAGTTCCTAAATAACCCACAACTGGGCCATCACACTTTTTGCACCAGATAGTTATATAAAGTATTATATAACTGGCTAACATTCTGTGCCTCTGTCCTATATAAGACACAACTCAGTGCTGAATGTTTTGACTTTCATCACTGATATCCTTCAACCATATAGTCATCTCTGTGATTGTACAAGGAGAGATTTATGCACGTATCTAGAGAATGTTTCGATACTCCTCGTAGTAGAATACGCAGGAATTTCTCTACACATGAATGTTTCACGTATTATGCTACTTGAAGGCATTTCTGTGATACCTGGATATGTAGATTTGACAAACTGCCAGCAAAACCTTGATACCAGTAAAAATGTCATATTAATTTAATATAATTAATTAATTTAATATTTTAAAATTAGATTTTTTTAAAGTATTTTTTAAAATTTAAATTTGATTATACTTCTATTTAAATATGGACAGAAATAAATTTAACACCGAAAAGGAGTAAAAAAAAAAAAAATGAAGAAAAAAATCTGCAATTACATTGTGATATTTTACAAATGTAAAGATTCAGTTTGTAGTGTAAAAAAAAACAAAAAACAATGAAAATGGTTTATTTAATCATATTGCAATTCTTACAGGAGCTCAGAAAAATGTATTATGTGATAACTTGTCACACTATCCATCTTGTATCATTTATATCACTCAGCCCTGGTCTCAAGAAATGACATCATATCACTTTACTGTCTTTGCTGGGAAAGTAGAAAGAGAAACCGTTCATTAATTTGAAGTCGTACACATTGAGAGCGTTTAGCAGGTAGCAGGCATGCAGATGTTTTATTTAAATACCGTTCACATAGGGCTTTACTGGCATTTTCTTCCCTGGGCTATCAGACAGAATTAATAGACTGTAGGTACAGAAAGCAACAGTGGTGTGTGTTTGTGTGCACACATGCACGTGTGTGTGTGTGTGATCGATTTGGACCATAGCACCACAGTTGATGCGGGACGAAGCAGAAACTCAGACACATCTGGTAGAATTACATCTGCTTTTCTGTCAGTACACCCCCCCCCGTCTGTCTGTCTGTCTGGCTCTCTATTTCTATGTCTCTGTCTCTCCTTCGCTCGCTCTGTGTCTGTATCTCTGTCTCTCTCTCTCTTTTTCTGTGTGTATGTGACATATGTCTCTCTCTGTCCCTCTCTGTGTCTGTATGTCTCTCTCTGTGTTTGTCTCTGTTTCCGTCTGTTTCTCTGTCTGTATCCCTCTTTGTCTTTCTGTTTCTCTCTCTCTGTGCCTGTATCTCTGTGTGTCTCTCTCTGTGCCTGTATCTCTCTGTGTCTTCCTCTGTGCCTGTATCTCTCTCTGTCTCTGTCTGTGCCAATATCTCTCTGTGCCAGTATCCCTCTGTGTCTCTCTCTGTGCCAGTATCCCTCTGTGTCTCTCTCTGTGCCAGTATCCCTCTGTGTCTCTCTCTGTGCCTGTATCTGTCTGTGTCTCTCTCTGTGCCTGTATCTGTCTGTGTCTCTCTCTGTGCCTGTATCTGGCTGTGTCTCTCTCTGTGCCTGTATCTCTCTGTGTCTCTCTCTGTGCCTGTATCTCTCGGTGTCTCTCTCTCTGTGCCTGTATCTCTCTGTGTCTCTCTCTCTGTGCATGTATCTCTCTGTCTCTCTCTCTCTGTGCCTGTATCTCTCTGTCTCTCTCTCTCTGTGCCTGTATCTCTCTGTCTCTCTCTCTCTCTCTCTGTGCCTGTATCTCTCTTTGTCTCTCTCTGTGCCTGTATCTCTCTCTCTCTGTGCCTGTATCTCTCTGTGTCTGTATCTCTCTGTGTGTCTCTCTCTGTGCCTATATCTCTCTGTGTCTCTCTGCCTCTCTATATTCATCTCCCTTGGTCTCACTCTCTCCATGTCTCCCTCTCTCTGTGTTTCTCTCGGTGTTCTCTCTGCTTCTCACTGTATGTGTGTATCTCTGTTTTTGTCTTCCTGTGTGTCTCGGTTCCTTTCTGCCCCTTTCCTCTCTCTGTTTCCCCTCTCTGTGTCTCTCTGTACTTTTGTGTCTTTTTCTGTCTTCCCTCTCTATGTCTCCCACTTTTTCTCTGTCTGTCTGTGTTTCACTCTTTCTCTCTCTGTCTCTCATTGTGTGTGTCTCCCCTTGTTATGTATCACTGTCTCTGATTCTCTGCGCCCCCCCAGTCTGTCTCTGTCTATCTGTTTGTCTCTATCTCTCTGTCTCTGTCTATCTCTCTCTCTCTCTCTCTCTCTCTCTCTCTCTGTCTGCATCTCTGTTTTTTTTAATCAGTCCTCTTTTCTGACTTCATTCATCTGGATATACAGATGCACATTATGTCCCTGTATCTTTATTTAGAGTACAGAGTAAACACAGTAAACGGAAAGGCTGCCAGGCATATGAGGGCCAGTAATTACTTCTCATCAGCTTCCTGTTTAACCATAACCACCTCCTCTCCCACTCCCAGTCATCTGTTCATTAGCATGGCTGATAGGGAAACTCCACTTTTTCCTTCCTCCGTTTCCTCCCTAATCACTCTGCCTCTCTCTGACAGTTTCCCCATGTGGGATCATGAGGAGTTACCCTGACCTCTTTATGATGTCTGTCATATTGTGGAAGTGTGATATATTAGCTGATAGACTGCTTGAAGCACACTGTCTGTGTGAGGTTCTGCAGGTCTCTTAGTGCAAGTATCTGTTGTGCAAAATGTCCAAACGTGTGTGTGTGTGTGTGTGTGTGTGTGCGGGCCAATGGAAAAATGCAAATGGTATGGAAAAAGTCTGTGTGCTTTGCATATGACATGACCGTAGTGCAATACGGTTCTGTCTGGCATATTTCCTAGCACATAATCTTTATTTTTGCATTTTAACAGTAAACTTTATAGGTGGTTTCATTTATTCCGATTTTAGGTGTAGTTAAATTTTTAGTGCAAGTTGTGTTTTTTTGGTTAATTTTAATGCAAGCTATCTAGTGCCTTTCTTGTGTGTGTGTGTGTGTGTGTGTGTGTGTGTGTGTGTGTGTGTGTGTGTGTATAATATATAATCTTGTGTCCACCTTTTAATATTATTGAGTCGAATATTTGTGTGGTGGTCTGCAAACTCTAGAAAAATCGGATACTGACAGATTTACTTTAAGAAAACATAAATATATAAATTCCAAAAACGATGCGGAGACGATTTTACTTGGGTTGCTTTCTAACCTCACCTTGGTGTCTGCTAGCAAAGATCATGTTGTATAAGGAGGCAGGTTAACAAACACAGCAGTAAAAAAGCAGCCATCTAAAGGTGTCTAAAACCTTGCTAGCTATGTGTGATCAAGTCGTTGGGTGGTTTCCATTGCAAAAGAATTTAAGCCTAAACCTGTCAGATACCCTCTGTGCGTCATCAAAACGGAGAAGAGCGCTTACACACGTTTTAAAATGTTTAAATGACCTACTGAAAAAAAAGAGTTTGCCAACAGAACTGAGCGAATGAATCTGTGATTATTTTATTTCCCACTGACGTTAGCATGAACAGCGATAATAAAGAATAGGTCTCTTGCAGCCACTTGCTGATCGTAAGAGGTGACAAATGGGGCGACTTGTTAAGCCGTGAGTTGCGACCCGTGTCAGTGGAAGACGAGAGCCTGCTATTTGAGGAATGAGGCATGCTGAGGCTGCCCCAGGTCCAACACAATACTTTGGCTCGTATTTCACTTAGACGGGAGGTTGGAAGAGTCCGCTTTAGCCAGTCAGCTAGTCAAGACTTGCCCTGGAAATGCTGGAAATGCTAGAACGTACTATAACACCTTGCAGATTTCCAGAAGGCGTTGGCTGAGGGTCAGTCGGGTAATGCATATCTCTGACATGCTTACCTGAGTATACCACCCCTATATCTTCGGCGCATACCCGGTGGGTGTCTGCGGCTCTGTACATCCCCTTGTTGGGCTCCGTAGTGGGTGTTGAGTAGGCATCTCAAAACAAACCATATACTAACAAAAGATTGCTGGACCAAGACATATAAGACCATAAACCAAGACATAACTACAATATTTTCTCTAAAAGTGATAACTGGCAAAGATTTATCCTACTGGAGGCCTTACTCCCTGATATTTCACTGTCCATACTGTCTCCGTTTGCTATACAGAACGGTATCTCCGGAATAGCAGGGATGGTGAAAGGAAAAAAAAAAACCTGAGGTCTGGCCAGATTCTAGTAGAACGCTCCAAAAAAAGTACAAGCAGAAACTTGTACTTTCTAAACATCTCAGCATTTTGATAGCATTTTTTAAATGAAAGCTTGGCTAAAGCTAACACTTTAATTCCTGATATCTCTCAAATATGCTTCACTCACAAAAGTCTTTAAATAATAATAATAATAAAATAAGGCCATTAGATCAGGGGTTCACAAACTTTTCACAGCCAGGGACCCAACTATTTTTAAAATAATATCTTTTAAGCTAATGTACATAAACCAACTATTCAAATATTGTCTCATTATTTAAATGTGTACAGTAATGTTTTGCCTATTCATAGTTATTTATTGTATTCTCACTTATAAAAGTTTTTTTTTAATCAACAATTAGATTCAGGATTGACATTATTTATAGGTTGAGTTATTGTTTTTGGAAATATTGAGGTTTGGATTCAATTACATTCAAATGATCAGGCTAATTACTATTTTTATTTTTTTTTATTTTTAAGTAATAAACATAATATTGATGAAGGTGCCTGGACCCCCTGGGCGTCCCTGATCTGGACAGAAATTCTAGCTTTGGTTTTGGGTGAAAATGGGCAGCACTTTGCTTCATTAGCAGGCAGGAGGGATGTGCAGTTCCAGCTCCTGTTGTAGACCTCATCGTTAGAGTGTTAACTCTGTCTGTAATCTGCTGAGGGTAGATTACCCAAACACACTTTGTGTGGAAATGGATGCATCACAGTGTAAAGAGAAGGCAGAGAGGGAAACACTAAGAGATGAGGAATGACTTGCGGTAGCCGAGCACAGAGAAGTACAGCAAGAGGATGGATTGTAGGAGGGAGATTGGGAGGGGGGGGAACGTGGGCGGATTGCTGGCACTTTTCTCTCTCTGCGTGGCCCGAGCCCAACACATCAAAATCTCATTCTGTCCAACCTCAGAACAGATGGCCTTACAACAATAATATTATGCCTACTCTCTTCTCTTCTACCTCTCATCTCTTAGTCTTTTCTTTTGTCTCCAAATCTTCCATTTTGCACCGCCTTCTGTTTTCTGACATCCTAATAATCCTATGTTTTCAGTGACTAGTGATGTCTGTCTTTGTTTAAACACGTGGATTCTTTTCTGGTGTGTAATCGATCGCATAAAGTGTGTTGGGGTTTTGTTTTTTCTTCTTTTTTCTTTATGGCTAACACTTTCTTGTTTTCCCTCTTTCCAGGGCATCTGGCGAATCCCAGTAGATGAAATCGATCGCCCGGGTAGTTTCGCATCTCATATGAACAGATCCATCGTGCTGTTGCTGGATGTTCTGTCTCAGTTAAGGGATCACGACACGCTGCTCAAGATTTCCCTCATGCTCCAGAGAACCCCTGATCAGGGAAAGTAAGATCAACCTTTATTTTATGAATGTTATTTCATATTTATTTTGTAAAAACGGGCCACGATTAAAGCTATTATTTGTGAAGTATCTTCTAGTGCAGCTGTACATGCTTGTGTCTGAATTCTTCCGTCTTTTTTTTTTTTTTTGGCGTGTTTTTAGGAAATATTTGCGGGATGTGGACCGGCAGGTCTTGGCAAAGCGCGCCTTTTTCTTCACTGTGAAAGTGCTGGAGGACAATCTGGATAAACTCACTGCGGTATGACAGCAGCTCTGCCCTTCTTCCTCTTTTCATTAGTCTGTTAGCTCACGTGGAATGCTTTTCATGCCAGTGTTATTGTACGTTCTGATTATGAGTTATGCGCCGTGACTCATGCGCCACAGGAAGCAGGGTTCACAGAGGTTCAGCAGGATTTAGCCCTGACAATTAGCCTGTCAGAACCTCTCTTTTCTCTGTTTGCATTTATTTATTCATTCTCTCACACAGGTGTCAGATCCTTCTCTTAAGCCTTCCACTTACTCCATGGGTGAAATGACCACAGCTGACGTGTCCAGCCGGCCTCCTGCTACAGAGGACACGAAATCCTCGCAACCTGCTAAACCATGCCTTCCAGACTTGTCCGCGACCCCAGCCGTTGATATCACAACCTCAGGCCCCTGCCAGCCTCTGGCTCCTCTCTCTCAACCCACTCTAGAACCAGGAAACCAGAACCAAGGCACATCAGCAACTTCTCAGACCAGAGAAGGTAACTCGATCCTGGTGGAGCCTATGGAGCTCGAACCTGGAATATGGACAGGCGTTCCAAAACCAGGTCACCCACAATCAACCGCTGACAGTGTTTCACATGAGCAAGGAACCCCCAGATCTGTGGCAGAGGGGACAGAGAGACGTCTGGAAAGTGCTCGGACTCCGGAGCTTTCTCTGGAGGAGCTGAGCATTAGTTCCAAACAGCAGCAGCTGATGCAGGTTCAAGCAAGCACAGCCCACAGAGGAACCCACACTATGACCACAGTGCGGCCAAACAGAAAGAGGAAGCTGCTCGAGGACGTCGAGTCGGGCAAGACGCTCTTACTGGATGCATACAGGGTATGGCAGCAGGGGCAAAAGGTTATGACCTACGACCTGGGGCGCATTGAGAAGATCATGTCAGAGACGTACATGTTAATCAAGCAGGTGAGTTGTAAATAAAAAAATCTTCTTTTTTTTTTGTTGTTGTTGTTGTTTTATTTTTAAAACAACTTTGTATTCTGTTTTACATAATTTGATTTATGTTGGAATATTAATGAGAATATAATTTTATGCTGCTCCAGACAGAGCAAACATCAGCAATAGCCCTATTTAAAAAAAAAAAAAAAAAAAGTGACAATAAATTGCCGTAAATTACAGACAATTATTGAAACAACCCAAATGTTCTTTGGCCCAAACATCGAGGAAGCCCATGTCTAAATAGACTTAATCAATCCAAAGCATTTCAATTATCTTTGAATATCAAAATTTTCAGACAGTGAAATCCTACCGTGTTCCTCTGATTTTTGTTCAAAGCTTTCCAACTCCTGTGTTTCTTTATTTTCTACTATGACTTACTGTGTTTTTTGCTGTCAGAGTGAAATGTTGACAATGCATCTTTATAATAGTGTAATGATGGGGGAAATCTACAGCCCTCAGTCTGATGACTCAACATGAAAGCGCTAAATGTTTTAGGGGAGATCCAAAAAAGCCCCGCAGCGTTCGACAGGCCACATGAGACGATGTCTCTGCCATTGCTAAATATACTAATGAGATGCTTGAAAAAAGCTCAAAGCACTTTGATAGCCAATATTGCCATCGAAATTAGGATGTGTGATAGGTTTTTTTTTCTTATACACAGTGACTTGCAAAAGTGTTCCCTCCATGACCTTTTCCACATTTTGTAGTGTTACAACCTGGAACTGGCATGGACGTAATTGGGATTATAGGTCTACACAAAGTAGCCCATAATATTGACGTGCGAGGATGAATCAATATAATTTGTAAAATTATTTTCAAATAAAAAAATATTTAAAAAAAAACCCTAGTTAAAAAAAAAACCCTATGTGCTTGCATAAATATTCAACCCTGTTGGTGGGGAAACCCCAAAATTATTCAGTTCTTGTGTAGCCAGTTTTCCATCAGAAGTCACGTAATCAGTTAAATAAGGTCCACCAGTGTGAAACTGATATAACATGACCTCAATAGAAATGCAATTGTTTTGGGAAGAAAACATACTTAAACAACATGAAGACGACAGTGCTATCAAAACAAGTCCAGGACAGATTTCTAGAAAGTATCAGTCAAAGTTTGGTTATAAAAATATCACAGACTTTGAACATCCTGTGGAGTGCAATTAAATCTGTTAAAAGAATATGAAGTAACCGCAACTCTGCCTAGACGAGGCTGTCCAACAAACATTCAGCGACATTGTTGCATGAAGCAACCACGTGTCAACGTGATGCTCCCACCACCACTCCTTCACTGTGGAAATGGTGTTCCTATTGATATTTGATACCTGTGCAATATGTAAACATGAAATTGTGTCTTCATTACTTTGACCGTTTAACTATTCTGTGGACTCCTATTGACCTGTATTTATTTACTAATCCTTTTAAAGAGTAATGAAGTATAAGCCTGATAATGCTTTGGCCCAACATATGAACTCAGCCTTTTCAATTTATACTAAGGGGAAAAACAAACTGGTTAAGTTTCCATTAAGGTTATATCATTACGTTGAGAGGATAATGGCTTATCCGCTAACAGGCACACACGTGTGTACACGCACAAGCAGTATAATATTCTACTGGTCCATTATCAGCCTCTACTTCAGTCGCATTGAATCACTGCTCATTTCCCCCCTGGATAGCGTAATTATATCTACTGCTGTTGTCTTTCTATTCTGCTGCAGCTTTCTGAGGTAGGCAACAGTCTGCATGATGTTCTGTATCGTGTGTTTGGCCTTTGTAGGTGGTGATTCTCCAATGAAAGGAGAATCCCCACATCAGATCTCTTCATAAATCAGTCAGTATGTGTATTACTGTGTTAGCTGGTGTTCTGATGTTGGCTGCTGCTGTGAGAGAGCAAAACCTGGTATATGTCAGTTACGCAGATGGTGTGATGATAGTATTGGTCTAAACAACAGCTTACAATTTCACCATCATAAGCCAGCTAAAATTCTGGGGGGGTGACTTAACACACATCCTCTGAGATAGCATCTTGTTGACGTTTACACACACTGTAGGGTAATTGAATGTACTCTGAGGGGCTACTGTTCTCTATGTTTGTTTGTAACTGACATTTATGGAACTGTAAATCAACATGCATCCAGAGTTCACCCATTGTTTGGAAGATTGCACAGTGAAACCCAGTGATGCCACAGCTTTCTCTAGACAGGAGTCTGAGAGAGTCTTGCTGTCTGGCTAAGAATGGTGGCCTTGCTTTCTCCACTGACACTTGCTAGTTCTACTGTAGGCATGAGAATTTGTCACCAAGGGTGACAAATCAGTACCCAAGTAACCCAATACTAGCCTATTTTGTGTCTGGGCTATTAGTTTGTTATTTGTAGTTGCCCTATCGAATATGTTCATAAGTGGGTTCAAAAACCAGAGAATGAAAAACCCTGGTCCTTTATTGACTTTTACAAAAGTTTTCATTTGGTGTTGTATGTTTAATCTTGTTTCCCTTAATCCGTTTTAATGCACTTAACTAGCTGACTAGCTTGACATACATTATTACATTAAGTCAGCAAACTCTTTTCATCTTGTCAGTTTCTAGGCAACAAAAACATGAGACTGGGTAGACCTTGAAGCTTTCATTTGCCAAGTGGGCTAGCAAATGAATTCAATTTGTCCACCCCTGTACACATACGCTTCATATGATGTTTAGGTGGGAGTGGTCAGGCGTGCCATATTGATGTCATACTACATACAGTCCCCTCTGAAAATACTGGAACAGCAAGGCCAATTCTATTGTTTGTTTCAGGAAACAATGCTGAAATGCTGCTCAACTGCGTTAAGGTCTGGTAATTGACTTGTCCAGTCTAAAACTGTCCACTTTTTTCCCCCTGATGAAGTCCTTTGTTGTGTTGGCAGTGTGTTTTGGATCATTGTCTTGCTGC
This sequence comes from Ictalurus furcatus, assembly GCF_023375685.1. NCBI lineage: Eukaryota > Metazoa > Chordata > Actinopteri > Siluriformes > Ictaluridae > Ictalurus > Ictalurus furcatus. The sequence continues at coordinate 6,062,367 of NC_071259.1, forward strand.
ATGATGTTCCTCCCAATTAGATTGCATGCATTTTTCTGTAAAGTGGCAGACAAAATGTTCCTGTAAACTTCTGAATTCATTCTGCCGCTACCATCATGAGTTACATCATCAATAAAGATTAGTGAGCCTGTTCCAGAAGCAGCCGTGCAAACCCAAGCCATGACACTACCTCCACCGTGCTTGAGCAGATGAGCTTGTATGATTTGGATCATGAGCAGATCCTTTCTTTCTCCATACTTTGGCCTTTCCATCACTTTAGCCACGTTTCCACCGAATTTACCCGGAACAGTTAGACCCAGGAACTTTTTTCAAGGGATCATTTGCTTCCTCCAGACCTTTGTTGTCTGCATTTCCATCATGGTCTAAAATACCGTGAAAATTAGGCAAATTAGTCCGGTGACGTATGACTGCACGTGACAAGCCCTTGGCGAGGATATGAAGCCTCGAAGTATGCTACAATCAAATTGAGAAAATGCTGGAAAAGAGACGAGCAGTGGTAGTAAAGCGAATTCAGAGTGCTCATAATGCTAAGTAAGCAAACGGATTTTATTGCTGAGGTGACTGGGACGAATGCGCACATGCATGTGTGAACGTTTTCCTGTGTGAACTATGAACAGCTTGCTTAACTGACTCACTATTTTTAAGTATAATTTTTTTATTGTGGTTCACCATTTCCAATTCCCGGTATATTTCGTCCTTGGCATAAATATATAATAAGGCCTGAACCTCATTGACGGTCCATCAGTCGTATTTTTTAAGAAACTCCATTGTGTTGTTTCGAATCGAACTGTTACTGCATGCAGCGTAACAGAATTTTAAAAATGGTGGTTGGAAAAAAAAATGTAGCATGCACTCAACCAATCGGCATGTTCAACGCCCAAGTAACGCCACCCCCCCCCCCCCTCCCAAGTCCTGAATTTTGAAAAAGTACCACCTCCCGAGTAGGAACTTAATTTAGACCCTGGTCCCTGCGGTGGAAACACACAGAGTACCTCCAAAAGTCCCTAGTTCCTGGGGAAAGTTCCTGCAGTGGAAACGGGGCTTTTGGTAGAGGTTAATCTTCGTTCCAGAACTTTTGTGGCTCATCTCTGTATTTCTTTGTGAGTTCCAATCTGGCTTTCTGATTCTTGCTGCTGATGAGTGGTTTGCATCTTTTGGTATGGCCTCCGTACTTCTGCTCTTGAAGTCTTCTTTGACTAGTGGATTGTGATACCTTCACCACTGCAAGTTTTTCTTCACAACTCAAAGTTTGTCATCAACTGCTGTTGTTTTCTTTGGCCGTTGTGGTTGTTAGTATACCAGTGGTTTCTTTCTTTTTCAGGACATTCCAAATTGTCTTATTGGCTATGCCCAATGCTTGTGCAGTGGCTCTGATTGAGGTTTCCCTCTTTTCTCAGCTACAGAATGGCTTGGTTTTTTTTTTCCCCCATAGGCAGCTCTCTGGTCTTCGTGTTGGTTTAGCCTTTTTACAAACAAATGCAGTCTTCACAGGTGAAACCCGGGGCTTAAACCAAGAGTAGACTTTCAGAGCTATTAATTTGTTTAAACAGTCAATCTAACAGGGCACATCTGGGAAACAAGAAACACCTTCCAGTCACGTGTTACGATATTTTTGATCACTTGAAAAATAGGTGGGTGTTTTTGGTGAGGGCCAAATTCTTCATCACGCTGTAATTTATAGTCAGCCACATGGTGCAGTTTCTTCAGAAGTTTGTTTCAGGCATTTATCATAGTAGGAGCTCCTTCACCACCTCAGTGAACTTGACTTGCATATAATATGGTAACACTTACTGGCAAGTATCAAGAGATTCTCTTCTCTGGAAAAATAAATAAAGTGGTTAAAAAGAGCGTTCCATTTTTGGATCAGCGTTCCAGTTTTGGATCAACCCTGTGTTTTACACTGCTATCTCTTCCTCGGTATTTCTCCTATTAGCCTTTTTAGCTTAGTCAGAGGCATTAGGCCCATTATAGCCGGAGTGCTACTGAGAGCGCAGGGACGTGCGCCAACATGTTTGCATTCGTTTTGTCTATTCTCTCTCTTCTCGCTTGCTCTCTTCCTCCCACACACCGTTAAAGGAGAGAGCACCACGCTCCCGGTAGCTGACATAAAACAGGCACTAGGGACGCCCAGTCATGCCCCCCTCCCTCCCCCATCCCACTTCTCCGTTACCATGGACACATGAGCTCCAATAAGAGGTCTTATTAGGTCAACATGCTCCAAAACTTATTTGCCCCATGCGTCAGAGTGTTTGAGAAAATCCAAGGGTTTTTTTGTTAAGTTTTGTGTTAATGATGTACTTGGTTATGCCTGCCGAGCTGCAAGATCATACAGTTGGGGGAAATACGTATTGTACACATCAACATTTTTTTCAGTAAATATATTTCCAGTGAGGTTATTCACATGAAATTTTCACCAGACATCTGTATTCAATCAAGAAATCTGCGAATATAAAGAACTCACAACATTAAGGTCCATAAATAAAGAAAAGTATTGGAGAAATGGAGAAAAGTATTGATCATGCTAAGAAAAAAGCAGTTCTCCAAGGCATGGAACCAGTTGAAATCCATAAGTAGTTCGAAAGTAATTATACTTCCTATCTGTGCAAATTAATATCAGCTGGGTTAGTAAATTGATGGTCTATAAAAAAGCTTTTTATTACCAGGGTGTCACACAAGGGTAAAAGCAAAGAGCTCTCCCAAGACCTTTGCAACCTTATGGTTGCGAAACATATTGATGGAATCGGGTACAGACGCATTTCAAAACTTTTGAATCCTCCAGTAAGCACCATTGGGGCCATTATCCGCAAGTGAAAGCAGCATCACTCCGTCATCAACCGGCTATGTACAGGTGCTCCTCGCAAGAGGAGTTAGAAGAATAGTCAGAAGAGTAGTCAGAAGAATAGCCCAAGAGCCAAGGACCACTTGGAAAGAGCTCCAGAAACACTTGGAGGCAGCAGGTGCCATTGTCACAGAGAAAACAATAGGTAATGCACTCCACTGCTCACGCTCACCCCGCAAGACTCCATTACTAAAGAAAAGGCATGACAAAGCTCGTTTAAAGTTTGCTACAACTCATTTGGACAAACCTATGAAATACTGGGAGAGTATAGTCTGGTCAGATGAGAGCAAAATTGAACTTTTTGGCTGTCATACTACACGGACCTTCCAGCAGGACAACCATCCAAAGCATACAGCAAAGAAAACTCTCAACTGGTTTCAGAGGAAAAAAATCAAGGTGTTAGAATGGCCCAGTCAATCACCAAAGTCGAATCCCATTGAACAAGATTTAAAGACAATATGTGTAGAAGAATGGACAAAAATCACACCTGAATACTGCGGCCCATTAATTTCTACATACAGGAGGTGTCTTGAAGCTGTCCTTACAATCAAAGGCTTCTCCACTAAGCATTATATAAATTTCAGTTAGCGTGTTCAGTACTTTTTTCCTGAGTTATTCTTCTTTATTACACATAACTTCAATTATGGACTTTAATGTTTGCATTTCTTTAGATTTTCAGATTTCTTGAGTTAATGCCAAAGTATTAAAAAAAAAATTCATGTAAAAGTCTCATGTGAATCACCTCATTGCAAATATATTTACTGAAAAAAATGTTGACACGTTCAACACTTATTTCCCCCACTGTACATTTTAATGCAGCAGAACCACTGTGTAACGGTTTTAAGCAATCATGATTAATACCAACAAAGCATAACATTAACACTAACTAGTAGATCATGGTACATAGTCATAATTCTGTATAGTCAGCCCATGAGCTGTAAAACCATGGTTTCTCATGAAATGCTGTCTCTGGCCTATTTGGGTTAAAATGGTCACTTCACATCTTATTGAATTGATTGCAGTCCTTCATTAGAGTAAGTGTCCTGCAACTACAAGCCTTCATCAGTTGATTACGAGGAGCATCTTTTTTTTTTCTGAACACCACACTGAATCACAGTGTTCCTCGCTTCCTGAATGAATGTTTAGAAAAATGGACCATTTCACTATAGCCATGTTGGGCAATTAATACTTTTCGTTTGTTAATAAATACAGAACTCAGACAGATTAGGAGATTAAGAGCAAGTTGTATTAGTGAGATATTAGAAGACGTATATCAAGACAGAATTATAAGGAAAATAAAAGCAAAGAATAGCTCTATATAATCCATATCTAAATATCATGATCAGATATTTCAAAACATGTTGCAAGTTGGTTGAGTTTGAAGCTCTGAAGTGTCCTGATTGTATTTTAAACCCTGCTTGGCTCACACACTCGACCGTTTGTGTTTCTCTGCAGGTGGATGAGGACGTGGCGTTGGACCAGGCTGTGAAGTTTTGCCAGATTCAGATGGCAACATCAGCACAAAGACAGGTAACACATGCACATTCAAATTTTCCAGGAAATATCCCACTCTGTGTGTGTGTGTGTGTGTGTGTGTGTGTGTGTGTGTGTGTGTGTGTGTGTGTGTTCGTTCCCCTGTGCAGTGCAAACCCTTGACTCTACGAGCTGAGCTGCTCCTCCTTCAATGAATTCCTTTGAGACACTTTTCCCCTAAACAGTCCTGTGTGTCCTCATAGCGAGCTGCTTTCCGTCCCTCTGTTCCAGACTAACACCCCGTCTGTAGCCACATCACTCACGTACACTCTCATCTCATCTAGTTAAAGCGATCACACATCCCTTCTTTCTGTCTATCTGCCTGTCTGTCTTTGTGTCTTTGTTTCCTTCTCTTTGTTTCCATGTCTTCTTCTTGTTCTTCACCCATCTTTCTGTCTGTCTTCATCTCTTTATCTGTCTGTCTTTCTTTGTCTGGCAATGTCTTTCTTTCTATAGTCGTTCTGCCTGTCTATGACTTTCTTTTTGTCCCTTTCTCTCTGTCTGTCTGTCAGTTGCTTTCTGTCTATTTCTTTCTCTTTCTTTCTGTTTTCTTCTCTCTGCCTGTAATTCTCTCTTTCTTTGTCTTTTTATCTGTCTGCCTTTCCAACTGTTTTTCTTTCTTCCTGTAACTCTGTCTGTCCATGTATTTATTTCTATAAGTCTTTCTGTCTGTCTTTCCTTTGCTTCAGTCTTTCTGTCTGACGTTCTTTTTGTCCCTTTCTCTCAGTCTGTCTCTTTCAATTTCTTTCTGTCTCTTTATTTCTCCTTGTTTCTGACAACTTCTCGCTTCCTGTCTTTCTTCGTCTCTTTATCTGTCTGCCTTTCCAACTGTCTTTCTTTCTGTCTGTCAGTGTCTAATGTTTGTCTGTTTCTGCCTCTGCTTGTCTTTGCTTTCTGGCTGCCCGTTCTTCTGTCCATCTTTTCCGTATACCTTTCTTGTCTGTTTTTCTGTCTCTGCATGTGTTTCTTTCTGTCTTTCCTTTGGTCTGTCTCCATCTTTCTGTCTCTTTCTTACTGTCTGTCTTTCTTTCTAACTGCATTTCTTTCTGTCTGTCTTTCCTTTGGTCTCTGTCTTTCTGTTTGCCTTTATTTCTGTCTGTCAGTATCCACCTGTCTTTCTTTATTGCTGTCGTTCCTTTGTTTTTTTTTCTTTCCCTTTTCTGTCTGCTTCTGCCTTTCTTTGTCTTTTTCCTTCTGTCTGTTCTTTCTTCCACTCTTTCTTTGTCTGTCTTCCATCTTCATCTTTCTCTCCGTATTTTCTCACCCCGCCACCCCGTACTTTAATTTCTGTCATTCGAGTTCCTTCGATATCTCTGCCCTTGTTTCTTTCTTTCATTCTCTTACTCTTTCTCTTTTCTCTGCCCTGAGTCCTGGGCATTCATTAATGCTTCATTAGCATGCAGCAGCCAGTTAAAGCAGCTCCCAGGATGTCTCTGTATCTCTCTCTTACTCAGTGCCTCACTTTAATGTCAGCCCTTATATCAGCTCTATCTCCGTCTAGAACTCTGTATAGAAAACAAACAGAAGACTTGCCTCATGCTAGCGTCGTAGCGCTCCCATGCTTCTGCTTGTTTGTCTCAGTGGAGACGCACGTACGGTCAAAGTTTCATACCATGTCCTACAAATGTCTGCATTTTGATCGTGCCTAGATTGCACCACTTCTGTTTTTATTATGAGTTCAGAGTAAAACGTTGCACATTGGTGAATGTTTGTAAACTGTTAAACAGTGCTTGGGATTGTCGTATTCAGGTAATTTCCTCTCGACTGTCACAACAGGTGCTTTTTTTGCCTTTCTTTTCTTCTGAGTGTGGAGAAGGAAGTTCAACAGGAAGTGCGGCTGTCGGTGGCAAGCGTGGGCTTGGAGGTGGTTTGACTGAAAGAGAGAGTCGTGTGGGTGTGTGCCCGTCGGAAAACGAGTTCTCATTGACAACGCAGAATATATTCTTCAGTTCATTATATATCAGTTGTTACAGAATATCCCTCACAGCTCTTTAATGCTTTGGGCTAATGATTAGAAGGTTGCAGGTTCAAATCCCAGCACCACCAAACTGTAACTTTTTAATCCTCCCCTGTATCCAGTCTTAAGCAGAAGTTAAGGAGTAAATGTAAATCACTGGAATTCCACGCCTGGTTTTTCCTGTGCAGTAGACATAATAATCGTGCCAGCTGACATCAGCAGCTTTTAAGCCTTTTTAAATCCTCATCTCCGTAATTGCTGGGGATCTAACGATTATCTCACGATCCGTCCCGTTTCTGTTAGTCGCTAGGTTTCTTTCTGTGCTGCGCCGAAAGACGAAGGACTTCTGTCTCTCTCAGGTACGGTGATTTTTGTAGTGGGAGCTGGCCTACCGAAGTCGCTCGGAGCGGAGGAGGCTTTGTTTACTGCGTTTGTCACTTTTCAGCTTAATGTGATCACGGATGTGTTGGTCTGTACTTTTAGGAGAGATTTGTGTGTGGGGGGGGGGCATATGGAGGGAAAAGGTCGTCGTTCATTAAAGAACAGATACGGCTGAGAATTCGCTACTATGTGTACAATCTGTGCCTGTGGAATCATTATTTGAGTCCAGATGTAGCTGTATATAGAGATATCAACTGAAAATAGGGTTTTATTCCTGAGACTTGACATGTTACCAAGAAACAAACCCCTCCATCCTGAAGACTTTCCTGTATCAGATAACTTCACCTCTGACTGTGCCGACACTGGAGACTCCTTCCAAAAATGCCAAATAAACAAGTCCATGTTCCTGTATGAAGTAGATACTTCCCAAAAGGTAAGATGACAGATGGATGCTTTCTGAAGGTTCAAATGAATAACAGCGAAGTAATAATTCCCAAGATACAGATAAATAATGATCGATACAGCGGTGTTGTATCTAACAGACTAAGACTTGAATCTTCTTATGTTCTTCCTGCACAAGGCGCATACTAAACACAAAAAGAACCGTTGTTGTGCAAGTTTGACGTATTACATAAATCCTCCAGCATTTTTTCCCTCATAACACATACGAACGTGTCCTACCGAGACGTTTTGTTTACACGAGACATTGAATCATATCAATTCGCCTACGTACGTGAGTATTAGTACATTACATCATTGTCGAGTTTCTGACCCGATAATGATTATGTAAGCATGAAAACACAGCCGTGATGCTTCTACCTTTACTGTCTCCATAGTAACAGGCTGGCACAGGAGATGTGTAGCATTGCTCCACATTTGTCTCTGTACCTCGAAGCGAATCGTACGCGTCTAATGCAGGGTCTCGTCTGTAAAGTTTTAGAGATTTAGCCTCGTTTTAAATCTAGGTTCCTATAAATCACTTTCTCCAGTACCTGAGTTTAACTACCAGGCCCTCTAGTGGCTGAACATGAGCACAGCTGTTGTGTTCAATTTTTGGTCTCTCTAATGCCGTGTGACTTCCTCCAAAAAAAAAAAAGTGTATATCTATAACAACAAGGCTTAACATTTTAGTTGTGACTATTAGATTAATCATTGGATTTCAACCAGTGATTAGTGTTTAAGTCGTTCCCACGCTCTTATACTGGTTTTCGCTAAAGCTCGGGCTTCTGTTCTCTAGCCAGAGCGTGAAAGTCGGACAGGGGGAGGAAAAAAGAGTGAGGAAAAAAAATCAAGTGCGTGGTCGTTTGATCAGCTATTGGCTGAGTTGGGCCCCGGTTGCCGTGGCAACGAGCGGTCCTGTTGTTGTCGGGCTTGTTTGTGGTCCTCTAAAGACACACATTCTTCCTGTTCCCCACACACACACACACACACACACACACACACACACAGCGCCTCAGGGCCCTGGTACTGATTTGTCTGCGTGATGTTTGTTGAGGCATTGTAGCGGGACTTGATGAAAGAAAAGCAAACAGGTAGGCCTCGCGGCGAAAGCTGCTGATTGGTTACTTTTAGCGAAAAGATTATCTTTGCTTCAGCGGGTTATTTTGACAACATAGGCAGTTCTGTCATCTCCTTTGAGAAGTTGTTTACTTCGACAGGCTCACTGAAATACAAGCTTCACTAGGTTACTTCTCTCTGACTGTATGTTTGATTATTTTTATTATCTATACTTGTTTATGGATTTCTCTCTACCTGTTAACCTTTATATCTTTCTTTTTTTGTAGAAGAGAATAATCTGCTCTTAAAATCCACTTTTCTTTTCCCATGGTTCTCAAACTGGGTCTTGGGGACATCCAGGTTTTTTTTGTTGTTGTTTTTTAAAAAAAAAAAAAGATTTTATTTTGTATAATATAATGACAGGAAAGATTCAGTCGTTATTGTTTTTGTAACGTACTGTGTGTTCAAGTCCTCCTGGGATGTTTGTATTTATGAGTTGGGAAATCGTAATTACGACGTCAGGTGCCTTCAATTCACTTTGGTCTGAGCAAGATGGTGGTGTACTTTCTCTTAATTAACTACAAAAAAAATGCAGCAAGGTTTTTTTTTATTATTATTATTTATTTTATTTTTTTAAACTCTACTTCTAGAATATGAAGAACAAAGAATGCGCATCTGGTGTGTGTTTTTTTTTTTTCTTCTTTTTTAATGGTTTTTTTTTTTTAATCAGTTTATGAAGCCGCTGTAAACTTTATCATTACATATTATATCGTAATTGTACAATGCTATCGTATCGTAATTAGGTTCTGAGACAAATAAAGATTCCACATATTTACCGTGAACTACAGACATTGCATCCGTTGATTCCACCATGTTTTCTTACTGACACGCCCCCAACTCAGGGCTCAAAGAAAATCCTGAGTTTCCCCACTCGTAGTTACGACTTTGTGGTGCCGTTCGTGTGCGTTCGACTCGTCAATACGACTCGAATGCACCATTTCATTCAATGGGTTTATCACTCGCATTGATGCGCTTCTTACAGGCAGTTGTTCATTTTCTAATGTAAAAGTCATTCATTTAAAAACAAGCATCCATAATGTCGATTTAAATCTAACTGCAGTTTTCTTAAAACTCTGAAAGGTGCTGTTGATGTCATCATTTATTTCTGATATTGTTAACAAAATTGTAAGAAATAACACTTGGAGCTGTGCTGTCATAGGAAAAATAATCCACAACCACGTGGTGTGATGTGGCCTGATGTGAAACGGAGTTATCGTTACCACCCTGTGGCTGATTATTTTCCAATAACAGCACGTGTTTTATTCCTCGTAAACCACAGTAAAGTGCCAGTGAGTACAATTTTTAAGTTTTTCAAAAACAACATGATGTACTTTTCATCCGTTTATAGTTACATATTTAATGTTGTGGACCGTCTGTGAAACACGATCGTTCCTGTTATCACTTACGTTATAGCAGCTATAAATGGTTTATAAAACTCTCTTAAGACTGAAATGCAGCTTGTTACTGAGAAAGCACAAAATTCTACATCTCGCGTCTGAAATACAGCTGAGATACAAAGGTTGTTATAGTGCTGACACTGGAGACTCCTTCCACGAATGCTGAATAAATATCTTCTCAGTATTTCGTTCGGTTATTTGGAGCGTCCACCGTAGAGAACAGAACGAGAGCATCGATGTAAATCTGCTGTTATAGAAAATGAATCCGCTTTCTGACCAACCAGATTTGAGAATTCAGCAGCGTAACTCATTTCCACTGTTTTGCGGACGGAAGGTTTCATCTGCAGATTTTCCGTTTTGGATTCGCTAACGATACAAATGTATGCTGTGTGAATGTCTTCACACTAAAACATGGCACAGATCCGTTTCCTCTCGTTCTCTCTGTTTTAATGAAGTGATGATGCACATCCATTTGAATTGCTTATAATGTAGTTGATTGACACATTTGATTTTCTTGTGATTTCCCAGAATTCCAGTGATGCCCCCATCACTCCTAAGTCCAATAAAGAGCACAGAGACATCTTCTTCCCTGCTTCTGTCTCCACTCCATGCCTCCACACACACTCGCAGCCTGTACCTGTCCAGGAGCATGAGACCAAGCTGAGCAAGACTCCACGGCCTCTTCACACACACTCACAGTCTCATACACCCAGCACGCCGACGCAGATGTATTGCCCGTCTCCGGGCCAGCAGGACCAATCACAGCCCCGGACGACACCCAGTCAGCCAATAGCAGGCATGGCGTTCTTACCCCACACAGGTAAAACGACACATCACTCATAATCAAGCATTAAGTATTTCTACATGTATAATAATATTGTTGTTGTTATTATTATTATTATTATTATTATTAAGTACACTGCTTAGCTCCACCCCTTTTTCTTTAGAGGATGTGGTTTTCTACTAAAAGCGTGGGTTCAACTAATGCAAGTTTTGGTCAACTATTTATGAACGCTGACTCAGTAGATGCCGAGACCAGTAGTGGGCAATGCCTCCATAATCTGCTCACAACTGATGTCATGTACTAGGGGGCGTGTGTGTGTGTGTGTGTGTTACTTCTCATCTCACATGCTTTCCCACTTTCCCTTTTACACACACACAGTGTGTGGATAGTGAATAGGTGTGCGAGAGTGAGAGGTGTCTCCCTGAGACCGACCGCAGTGTTCTGAGCTCCATGCTTAGTTGCTAGGGAAACAGAGATGGAAAGGGAGTAGGATATTTCATTAGGTGTTTGTAAGAATCCATGATACACGCTGTGTGGTGTTTTCTCTCTCTGTCTGTGTGTGTGTGTGTGTGTGTGTGTGTGTGTGTGTGCATTTTTGAGGCTTATTTGAAATGTGAATGTGACACAAACAGACAGGAACACAAATAATTACAGTTGTGGTTACCATGTGATTACAGTTAAACTGTGCTGTATGTGTCTGTGATGCTCGAGTGTCTCACAATACACAATATTTAGCAGTATTTAAAGATTTTTGGTTTCTTTACTGTCCTAGCTCAACAACAAAAATCAAGAACTTTGTGACATTCTTGGTACTTTTTCACCGTATGGTACAGCTCAACTCGACTCGCTTTTTGGGGGCTTTCCAGTGTAGATAGTACCTGGTACTTTTTTAGTACCACCTCGGTCGAGGTTCCAAGTGAGCCGAGCCGATACAAACGTGAGCCACGCGCTGAGGAAGGAGTAAGGATTCTCCCTAACGAGTGGTTCTGTATTATGCCTGAATGAATGTGTGTCATTTAATAAATACTTTGCGTACGCTAATATTCTATTAATTGAAAATGATGCATCATTTCTCTCAGTACAGATAAAATTACAATAAAGGTTTCTGTCTTAGATTTTTACGTCTCGCTTGTTACCGATTTCCAAACAGGCGTTTATCGAAGTCACTCCTGTCTCGTCTGAATCTAACTTTGTCATATCGAGCACTACGTAGGTTCTAGAGCGCCGTTATTTTACATCCTTAATAGGGTCTGTGTTCAGTGAACAGGAAAGGCGTTTGGAATACGGCCTGACCGTGTATTTGTACAGGGCTTCGATAATACAGCATTATTCCTGAGTGAAGGTGAGTGGAAGATGGCACCCACGCCTGCAGTGGAAAAGCAAGCTCAGAAAAGTAAAGCGAGCCGAGTCGAGCCGTACCGTGCAGTGGAAAAGTGGCTTCTGACTCACACCACGTCGTCACTGATTATTTTCCTATAACAGAACATCCTGTTGTGTTTTTTATTCCTTACATAATATTCACGCAGCTACTTAATATTACGATTAATATTTATACGTTTTAACGATGTCTGTGATTTACTCCAAAAAGTGTATCGCAATAGTGCTATTATGTGTAATGTCCTATTGCTCAGCCAAGGCATGAATTGATGGTATTTTCATAATAGTCCTAGAGATATGATCTCTAGTTATAGAAAACGATCTGCGATCCCATTTGTATCCCGATCTGAATAGCAGTCAGATCATAAATGTCTGTAAATAGACTCTATGGTTTCTTCATTTTTGTCAAGTAGTTTTATTTCACGCGTTTTTAAAAATTTGGACCCAGAATCTCCTTCAGTGTTTTGAACTTCCTTCCTTCCTTCCTTCCATTGTTTTCCCTCCTTTTATTTGTGTTTTTTGAGTATGATTAAAGCATCACTACTCTCACATGCTCAGGCATGTGCACCACGAGGAAGACGGAGCCACTGGCCACCTAGTGGTCATTTTATTCCAATCTGCGTTCATACTGTTGTACACTTTAAACCGTCAACTCAAAGATTATATTCTCAGATACAGCTACTTCATCAGTGACAAGAATCTTAAATGCAGGTGTTTAATATTTATTTGCTGTTTTATATAAAAGTTCTGGTTAGTTTTCAGCAGGAACAGAGGGAGACAATCTATGATTATTGAAAATGATGTATTTATTAATGACTGTGTTTGTGTGTGTGTGTGTTTGTGTGTGTAAAGACAGAGAAGCCTCTGCCCCAGAAGGTCTGGCGTATAGACAGCAGGAGTCTCATTTGTGTCAGCAGATGAAGTTGGCCACAGTTTCACAGAGTCACAACACACAGGAGTGGAGCAGTCACGAAGCCGCTACCTGCTCAACTCACACAGACACTGGTAACTTGTGTGTGTGTGTGTGTGTGTGTGTGTGTGTTAGGGGCTGTAGGCATGAATTATATTATACTTTTTGAATACTGTATAGATTCTCATATTTATTTGTTTAAAGACAAAATCCCGATTTGAACATTTTAAAATGTTCGTATTCTAAGAAATGTAAAGTGTAGGAAAAATATTAGTCACAAGAACCCATTCAGTTTTAAAACCAACAGTTCCTACGTTGTCTTTTGTACAATGCAATAATAACACAGTGCAGTGCTTCTATGCTCATCCCGTGTGTGTGTGTGGAGTGTTAGGCTGTAAACAACGTTACGAGTGTCATTTTTCCTTCCATGCAGAAAGCGCTGATCAGTCGAAGCAGGCCGATTCGAGTCGGATCCGCTCCCGGATCCCTCCCAATATGCCCAAGCTGCTCATCCCCTCCACAGCCACCAAATTCCCCCCGGAGATCACGGTCACGCCTCCGACTCCCACTCTGCTCTCACCCAAAGGCAGCATCTCAGAGGAGACCAAACAAAGGCTCAAAGTAAGTTTGCGCCTGGACTCTGACTGACTGGCAGAACAGAAACTAGAGAAAATGTTCTTCACACATCCTGCTGTATTAAAGCTGCTGAACTTGTCAAACACTCGAGTCGAGGGCATGATTTTATAGGAATATAATCAACAACCGAGTGGTGTGACGTGGCACAACGTGAAGCTGAGTTACTGTTACGAATCCAAAGTTGATTATTATCCAATAACAGCATGTCACAGAGGTGGTTTTTTTTTTTTTTTTTTTTTTTTTTTTATTTAGCCAGGAAAGTCCTATTGATGTACAACATATCTTCTTCCAGGGAGTCCTGGTCAATAAGGCAGTTTCACATTAAAAAAAACAATTTCACACATTGAATTATATACAGTACAAAATAGGAAATGGTAAAAGAGAAAAGATATCATAGAGGCCATACCAGCGACATCCATAACACATTTCACCTCAAGCCAAGAATTATGTAAAACTATAAATTATGTTTTATTCCTCTTCTAATTGTTCAAATTGGGACATTAATCCGATTTGCCAATGGTTACAAATCGTGTTGTGGAACATTCCCAAAACAAATGAGTTCCGGTCAGCAGCTGTAACTCTCCACCCACCTACACAAACCGTTGAGTCAGTGTTGTCGCATCCTGAGCTCATGCGTAATGCTCCCTGAATGAGTTTTACACAGCATTGCTGAGTGCCTGGATTCAATAACAAATAACACCGTCGCCCCGTATCCGGTTCTATATGATTAATTCAACAGGACTTCCTTTCTCACGTCATTTCCCTTTTCATCTTCTCTTTTCTAGAACGTGATTCTGGCCTCTCAGTCGGCAGCTAATGTAAAGAAGGACACTCTGGCTCAGCCGGCACTGGAAGTCCAGGAGACGTCCAGCCAGGAGTCGTCACTCGACAGCGAGACGGACGAGGAGGACGACTACATGGACATTTGAATTAGAAAGATTTCTGACTGTCTCTCTCTCTCTCTCTTTCTCTTTTCTAATCTTTCTCTCGTTTCTTAGCTCGTTTTTTTTCGTCTTGAATCGATGAAACGTTTGTGTCCATGCACTTGGTCTCTTCAGCAGTATGCACGTTCTTTAAGCAAAAGGGCTTTTTCCTCGATGCTCAATGATGTCCTCTCGCTACACATGCACTGTGTTCTTTTTTTCTTCTTTTTTTCTCTCTCACTTTTTGCCTTTTTTTTTCTTTTTTCGCAACGATGCTGCAAAGTCTGAACAACGATCTCTGACCAGCAGCTTCTAAATGCCGGTGCACGAGTCGAGTTCTGTTTGTTTCATGCACCTACATCAGCGGCTTTAACAGCAGGGGTCCTATGCACACAGTCAGTTTAATGCAAGGCATTTATAATTACAGTCACGGGGGCATTAGATCAGAAAGTGTTTCCCTTTTCCCTTTTTTTCCCCCTCTTTAAATGAAATGAGTTTACATCTGAATAAGGTGCTTAAACTCATGACATATCAACGTGGATATTTACTCCGATGCTGTCCGCATGCAAGCACTAAAACATTGCCGGAATGTTGTGCATAAATAAATATATATAGTGTGTGTGTGTAGGGTGGATCTTGTGCTACCCACAGTGAAGCTTTGCTTTGAGCATGGCTGCCTTGCTTGTGCGACGTGTCCAGTCCAACAACAGCATGTGTTTACAGTTTCCTGTAGCGCCAACCACTTTTTCAAAATGAATTTCTACACTGTTTTTCACCGATGTTTACTTTTGCCTGATGGATCAGTTTAATTATGCTTATCGTAGAGTTCATAAAGTGAGCCACTTTGGCCTCTTGGTACTCCTATTATGAAACCCCCATTTTCATAATTGGACTTTATTATTATTTGTATTTTTTATTTGGATTTTTGTCATTTAAATGTTTGTTTTTTTTTCTGATCAAAGCAGCTCTCGTAATGACTGTACTCATGTTTGTGCTACGTGGAATCGTGTTCGGTCTTCATTTGTAATTTCTTTTGTACTGAATTACGTAGCTGGGCGTGAGAGTTTTAGCACGCAGGTTTGAGTCCTGCCACCAGCATCGAGTCGGAGACTATATGTACCTTAACTAAATGTACTTATGTAATCTAATTACGCAGAGGTATCCGGTGGGTTTGCTTTAAAGCAATGCACCTTTTCATAGTCAAGTGTCCAGCATCATACCAATGTCAAGATCTTATCAATAGTGGAATATATATTTTAAAAACAAGAGCGAGACGGACCTTAGCATGATCCTGGACACGTTGCGTTGAAAGCGGGTGCATCACTCTTCAAGCTGTAGAGTATTGTGTGCATGTTTTAAAGAGTAAATGTATATTTTTTTGAAGAAAAGAAAGCACAAGATGTGTTGTGCTTTGCCTTCCCCTGCACATAACTTCTGGAGATCATGTGGACCTCCTTCCTAAACAGCCGAATGTTTGTTTTGTTTTGTTTTTTTTAAATCTTAAACAGTACTTTTTCTACAAATGGATGGATTCATTCCCTCCTGTATTTTTCTGGTTATCGAATAAAAGAAATAATAGTTTAAAAAAAGAATTTTTGCAAAATAAGGAAAAAGCTTGTCAAGAGATACAAGATGGACGTTCGACACAAACGTCGGACCTGTAAATGGCTAAAGATGTTTGTATTTTTCTCTACTTTGTAAAAGCATGGTGGTTTGTTTGTTTGTTTGTTTGGGGGGTGGGGTATGGGGGGGGGGATATGGCTCTGCTTGGGCTTGTACTGAGAATGTAACTTGGTGAAGGACGGATGGTACGAGCATTGAGCTTGCCCTCTCTCTGCTCACACTTGTTCTCCTGAGGGTTCATATTTCTCTCAGTTTTTGACTTGCTGCATTAAAAATTGTCACAAAACCAAAAATAACACTTGATGACACTTTCACCCTGCGCCGATTTCTGTCTTTTTCTTGTTTTTTTTATTTTTTTATTTTAATGTGTACTAGTAGTAACCTGTGCCTCGGGGCTTTCTGCCTGGATTTATAATACTTATCTCTGCATTTGCAATGCTTATGAGCTGTGGGTGGAAGATGTACAAAAAGATCATCACAGATCTTGAAGACGCATCGATACATGACAGGTATGACATGACATCATATAAACCTATAATTTGGTTTGCTGACAAAGTGCTACAGTAAATAGTATATGGTTTTAATGTCTGCAGAAACAAAACTGTCTTTTTTTTCCCCCCCAGAACGTGGCATATTTCTGAGTGAACAGGATATCCACGTATGGAATAATATAGAGCTAGACTTTGGATTAAACAAGTTGACATGATTACATTGGTTAAGATTATTTTGTCCTCTTCCTCTGTGTGGACGAGGGCCATTTCCAAGAATCACTATGACAGAATCAAAGAATTTAACCTGTTAATACTCAAGAATCATGTACAATATGACTAAATAACATGGAAATTAGGAATTTCAGACAGGACTTTCATTCATATGGTTGTTGGTGTAACTGTTATTTGTACCACGGTGTTATTGAAATTCTTGAATCTGATATCAACTCCTTCACAAGGTCTTAAATGATAGATGCGGCACATAATATAATCTGATAATAAACTGGTTTATAAATGTGCTGTCATTTAGCAAAGAAAAACATAATAGTTGAAATTGTGAAGGCTTCTGTAAGGAGATATTTTTCTTAACATTTATGGAAGGAGTCTCCAGTGTCAGCGTGTTTTCCACCACAGGAAACTCTCCAGAAAAGAGGACTTTGAGCTTTGTGGTTTTTCTGTAACATGACTATCTTAAATAGTTTTAGCCTTTATGTCGGTTATGGAAAACGTCGAAGTAGATTTGGAATACTAATCAAACAAATTATATAATGATCATTGTAATTGTAGTCATTTAAATAATAATTAAAAAGGAAAAATTAGGTCAGAAAGTGTGGGGACCTGCTCATGTTGTAAACTTCAAAATGTTTTTGGTTTAGCTGTTGTTTGTTTTTCTTTTTGCAGGGATATTGTGATAATTACCAAGGCGATCACTTTAAAAGCACAACCCTCTTACCTAAATTAATGATGGAAAATACATTTTTAACTTAAAAAATTTAAGTAACTCACTAGCAATAGCTAATTCTATGACAGAAACCCAACCCTGTTACTTTCAATTCCATTATTCACTTAAAAGCAAAATGCAAACATTCTCAGGAAAGTAACCTTTTAACAGTTAAATGCATGTTTTCTTAGATTAATTAAATTATTTTTAAAAGTTGTTAATGGCACCCAATTGTGGAGTCACTCTACTGAAATGGGCTACAACATGGCCTGTATATATACAGCAGCTGAGTCTAAAATAGTGAAGACGATTATGCCCGTTTCTAAGTTGTAACACTACAAAATATGTTCAAGGGGGTTAATACTTAAGCAAAGCACTGCAGCTTCTCTGAAATCTTTGTGTGCTACTTGCCAGTTTTTTCCTAATGATATTAATGGTTCCAGTGTTAAGTGTTTACTTTAAAACTTTTTGCTGCATCATCCTTCCACATATCCTTCCCCTCTATTCCTGATTCAGAAGCAGAGCTGGCTTTTTGGCATGGTGCCAGTGTGTAATCCTGGAGTTCAGCCACATGCCTACAACATTGCATTCTCTTTTTCCTTCGGTTCTCCTATCGTACACATCATGAACACTCCTGTGGCCACACCACAATCTCATTTAGCAAACACAGCTCTGTTTCTGGAATCACTCCCTGACCTTTCACTTAGTAACACCAAGCTGCCATTTTCAAAGATGCCATCATCTCTGATTAAATGTTTGTGTAAGGGCAAGAGCATGCACGCGGTTGAGTATTTATAGATTTCATACTACTACTGGGAATTTGTTCTTTGGTCTGATGCAGGGGTCTATAAAGTGATGGTTGGTTACGAGGTTTTTTGGGGGTTTTTTTGCTCTGAATGAAAAGGGGGATGCGCACTACCAGATGACACACTATGGGTGATTGATTACACCTTCCTCTAAGCTCACTCGCAAACACACCCAGAACTCTGACCTCTGAGCAGTGAGAGTCAGCAGCAGGTGGTGACACAAGTTTACATGAATAACAGGATCAGCTCGGAGTAAATGGTTGATCAAAATCCTTGGGTAAAATCTTTCTGAGGTCAGTGGCAGCCTGAGTGGTGGTTAAACTTACCTAGCTTACGACATGTTAATTTATGAATGTAGTTTATACTTCAACATCGCATCCTTCTCAATTCTTTAACTTCTCTGAAAGGGATTGAGAGAGTTCAAAAGGATTAGTGCTTAAATAGAGGCATTTAAACACCTCGTCATTCTGCTGCCAACTACAACGCTCTGTTGGCATCGTGCCTCATGTTTATCCTCTTATTTTAAACAAAACTCTCTCAGATATTATGAGCTCCCTGAAATTTATACTGTAATCGGATGGTTCATAACTGTTTTTGAAAATCAGATGAATGTAGAATGTGATTATCATTTTGGAGGCGGTTTGTGAAGACAAATGTCATATTTATCACTGATGCTCTCAAAATTTTTTTTTTTTTTTTTTTTTTTTTTTTTTTTTTTGCATTTTGAACATTTCACTGATAAATATACTGCCTTTTAAAGGAATAATTTAAAAGTGAATCTAACAATAATGTTTTAGTGTCTGAACATTTCATTATCAGAACAGGCCAGACCATAAAACCTGCTAACATATTTGTTCTTAGAAATAGTTACAGGTGTTGTAATAGTTGCCAGGTGAAAGTCTTATATTTTACTATAGTCTTACATTTTATTACAGTTTATGCACTACTGGGAATCAAATGAGGAGGGGGGAAGGAAATAAGCAATATGTCACGAAATACCCAAATCTCTGTATTTAAGGACTTTTTAACTGACTTCATTGTCCACTGTCAGATCCTAATGGGATTCTAAGTGAGTGCTATAGGACATATTACAGTGTATGCTTTGTGTGCCTAATTAGAGTGATCCAGATAAATTTAGTCTTTTCCAGTTAGTTCTACATTTTTTCCCAATAAAATAAACAAGCGTTTCTCAGACAAATTCTTCTTTGTTCATTTACACATATTTCCTGCTTAGATTTTCTCATTCTAGAGTATTGCACTTGACCCTGATATTTGTCATTTAACTTAAAATGTTAATATAGGGTGTTGGTAAATCTTTTGACTGGCAGTATATGTTATAAGAATTAAAATATTGCAGATATGACCTAAGCTACAATGCAAATTCCAGCATTTTCCTGAGAGCACTTGTATCCCAGGAGGTTTAATATGGACAGAGAGATTGGCACGTTGTAAATTCACCTTTGAGCCAATACAGTCACTAGAGTATGATTCCCATAGGTTCTAGCAGTATGTATTGTTTGATTGACTGAGGAAGTGGGAGTTGCTTAAGGCCTGATTCACAGGAGCAGCACATTGCCGTGCGGATGGCAAATCTGGCCAGGTGTTGCAGAGAACGTGGAGTGGTGCAGGCAGCAACCAGTGAGTCATAAAACATCCCGTGTTTCTAATGAAAGAAGGAGAAAAATGTAAGGTTCATAAATGATAAAGAATATACTGTACAGTATATGTAGATAATAATGCATAAGCAGTCTGTTCAATGCATCATGGCATAATGCTCACGTTCAACTGGCTAGGTTGGTCAGAAAATTATGTTTGTAGTTCAAATATTAGTATGTACCCACTTTATCAGTGTTATTTATGATCTATTTGGATAGTTAACAGGTTCAGCTTTCTAAATAGCTTAGAAAACTTTTATAAATAAGAAATCCTCTGTTAAACCTTTAAGGGTTCTCCCACAAGGACAAACCTTAAAATGCTTTAGAGTGACAGATGGAGCCTTTTTTTCAGTGGAGTAAATAAAACAATATTCTACAGTCAAGGTCTTTTCACACTTGACCCAAATACCTGAGTGTGTACCCTCAGTTTTCACACAAATTTCCTTCCAATTTGCAAAATTATCTACTAAGTACAATCACATTATTCGATGCCCAAACCAGGAAGTGGAATACTGTCACTAACGTTATAGTTCACACCCGAGTTCACTTGAAATGTTTAGGTGGACCAGATATCAGTTGCCTTAATGTACTTGCGAACAGATGTACTTAACTCTCAGAACAAAGAATTGGTTCAAAAAGATACCCAATTCCAAACACTTTAGGCCTCACTGACACACCTCGTATGTTTCCTTAGGAACAGCGTCCCTCCATTTTGGGGTACTCATGAGATGCCCATAGGAATTTACCATCACCTCAACTGTCCTAGGGTCATCATGGTAAATCTCCAACAGCTGATTAATAGAAATGATAAAAGTAAATAATAATAAAAAATAATTTTAAAAAAACACTAGATTGAGACATTTTTCAGTGGTAAATTTGCAATGGTGCTGTAACCAAACTGTGTAACTTGTACCTTGTAGAACTGATCTGGGTAGACTCTGACTGCTCCGTAGTTAAGCACCAGCTGGAGGCAGCGATATGGTTCACAGTAAGGCCGCATCTGTATCATATTTGATGTGTACTGAAGGGCTGGATTACCGCTCATGTCCACGATCTTGGGATCGGCCCCAGCATCGAGCAGAATCTGCATCAGTGTTTGGTCGCAGTTCCATGAGGCTTTGTGCAGCGCTGTTTTTTGGTTTATATCCTGGAGGTTTGGGTTGGCCCCATAGTCCAGCAGCATGCGGCACACAAGATGGTGCTGCTCGCTGTAAGTCTGCACATGGTCATCCATAGCTGAGAATGCAGCAGTGATCAAAGGGGTCTCCATATGGGCATTGAATGCATTCACATCAGCACCATGCGTAATGTAAAGGCCAACCAGCTCAGAGATACCGTGGCGTGCGGCTGTGTGTAGTGGAGTGTCTTCATCAGTGTTCTGGCTTGGCATGTTCACGTCTGCTCCTGTAGAAAAAACGACTGTGATGTGAATCAACCTACACGTTTTGGCCATTTTATTATATATACTTGGCATAAAGGTCACTTTGTGTGTACAATTCATGACTGTAGGCCATTTGTTGCTATGTACAATTTGTCAGCCCACCTTTGCTCTGTTCAAGGGTGTAAAAAGACCACTATGGGACCACCACTAACCAGGTATTACCAGAGGCCCAACCATCCAATGCACCAAATTCTAGTGTACACTAGTTATAGTCATTGTTTCAAAAATCATAAATTGTTCAGTTGAAAACTATCGACATTTAATTTAAAAACTAAAGAAAATGTAAAAACAGATCGAGGCCACTTGGGCTTACAAACCCAAAGGCAACAGCGCAATCAGCTCTATAGTTAATGCATCGGTGGTGGTGGTCTATTCTAAGTGATATCACTATTCAAATGTTTTCCATTAACTATTAAACAAATTATGCACCTTAACTTGAATCTGGACTTTTGGACATTCTGTGAGTACTGGTTATTTTCAGACCTTGGAGTATCAGCTGTCTGGCGCAGTCCACTGACTCCTGCGTGATGCAGTAATGCAGTGGGGTGTATCCACTCCGGGACATGCTGTTGACCTTAACTCCCCAGTTGAGCAGCAGAGCCACGCAGTCAGCATGAGACATTGCACAAGCCACATGCAGTGGTGTTTTCCCATTGGGCTTCCTGTTTACTGCTGCTCCCCTCTGCAGAAGCACCAAGGCACTTTCTATTGCGTTGTTCATCATGCATATATGAATGCCCATCGCCCAGGAGAACTTCGGTTTAAAGTTACATAGCCAGGAACCTGAGGTCAATAAGGCATTAAATAAAACACAGAAATATTAGGGATCACCTAACCTCAGAACACCGTAAGAGTGTTTGGTGCTAGGAATAGTTAACAGAGATGTGCTACAGTGTTTAAAATAGGGTTTTAGAGCATTTGACTACTGAGATTGATCAGAAAATGTGAAATATGTCCTTGACCCCAGTCTATTTATCAGCAGAGGAAAAATTTCAGAAGAAACTCAAATTTACAAAAATATTTCTTCTCCAGTTTTGCAGTGCATGTAGAAAACCCTAATAATTAATGAAAGCGTCTCATCATTAGTTATCATGCTGCAAAAATGCATGTTGGAATCATCACACTCAACATTTCGGGTTTTTCAGTCATCTCAGATATGTAATATCTATGAAAATGAGCAAAAGTATATAAAAAGTAATGTGTATAATGCTAATAACGATAGCTGTTGTGGGATCTATTTTAACCCACAGTCACAAGTAGTTATATATTAATTACACTCTGTAAGAGCATCAGCACTTATAATTCAATTTCGGAATGAAATTTTCTAAGTTATTAGGTGAAAAATGTACTTCCAGTGTATGATGATATCATGCAGTTTGATGGTCATAAGCTTTTGTTACTTCCACTAGTCAGGCTAGATACCTTAGTCTCTTTGGTTAAACTCAGACACAAAGGTGTACTGCCTGTCTGACTACATATGAAGTCTCAGAGTAACACCTGTACTGTTCATTTCATTTAGAAGAACTCATTATAAATTCTGGAGATTCTGCTTCCCTTAAGGTTTTTACTGCAAATATAATGAAAACATTATCATTTCCAGGTGCTTAGCGACAGTATTCTGGCATTTTTTCCATTTATTTCCACCATAAGACATTTTTCATGACCATATTGAATATTTTCTATTGCTGAAAATGTTTAGAAAATAACTATGCTCAGTCCCTGACTCAGAAAGTGAGACGCAGACTGAAAACACTGGAATAGTGTTGAGTTACAGCGCTCTGCCGCCATCTTGTGGCAGGGCTCATTCACCGCTCGTCAGTTCCACAGTAAAACGCCAGAAGTTACCTTTATTATAGGAGGCCAGGACACCGCTTTCGTCTTCCACTTCGAATATGGCGTCTATATCTAGGTTACTGGTGCGGAGGATTTCGTCCACCTCGGCGGCATCGTTGCGCTGCAGCGCGGAAAGAAACATACGCATCATGAACGCCACACGTTACTGTATACTTGTGTACCAGAGCAAAATCACCTCAGGCCTGAACGTCACAAAACAGAATCAGAATCAGATTCATTCAGATTCTGATTCTGTGTTGTGGCATTCGGACCGAATGGGATTTAATGCCAAGTAGGCTATGTTTACACACACACACACACACAAGGAAGTTGTCTTGGCGACAGGAGCTTCCAGTGCAGAAAAAACGGAATATGACACAATATTTTTTTTTTTTAAAACTGAGCAATAGAATTAAATATAATACAATAAAATACTGTAAAGACATAGCAAAAATAGACAGGATTATGGATGTACAGATATGCTATTTACAGATGGAAGTACAGAATGTACTGTGTATGTTAAATAGAGTTATGTGCAATGAAGGTGGAATGAATGTACAGAGGTATATAATATAATAAATATTTGAAAGAGTTAAATTGTCGTTGCATCATCAGTCCATCTTTTTTCAGTCCTTATCACAGGTTTAGCTGATTTCAGTTTCTAGACCAGTGACCAGATTTCAGAACTAGACCAGTGGTTTTCAAAGTGGGGGCCGCCAGGTGGCGCCCCCGGGGGGCCTCAACAATTTGGTGTGAAAAATAAATTCTCACTCTCAGACAAACACACACACACAATCAATTCCTAATGTAATGTTAAGATGTAATTATTAATAAAAAAGAGGGATATATTCAGAAGTCTGTATTGTTAATGTGTTTTAAAGACATCTTGCAAAAGGGGGGCCTCGGTCAAATGTTAATGCCATTTGGGGGGTCTTGCCCTGGAAAAGTTTGGGAACCCCTGAACTAGACAGTGGTCAGAGAGCCCCAAAGCTGTGCGTGGAAATGTCCTGTGCTCATCCCAGGATTCACAATATATGCATACTGAACATCCTTTCAACATTTATCTTTATAGTATACATCCTGATTTCTATGCAGCTGTACTTGTTAGAAGCATTATACACACTCAGTCTAACTGAATTGAGTATATGAGGGGTTCGGTGTAGTCTGTGGAATATCCTATATTGGAAAGGAACATTGGGTTTGGAAGGAGAAAGTTAGAAAAGTGCATTTTGAGTTCTCTTTCGCCGTGCAAATGCTGGCTGTTTATCCTTTTGCTGCTGGACCACCCCGTCTGCATTAGGCAGGCCATGTTAAAGGGAATGGCTAGCCGAGTGTGAAGCCCTCAGACCTGAAGCAGGACATTAGGGCCCATTAGCAACTCCTAGAGGATTCTTATAAAGTGCCGCCAATTTGTCGTTTGCTCTCTTTGGCAAGCACGCTAGAATTTATATACACCCAAGGTCAAACGTGCAGCTCATTCCTTAAAGGAACATAATATAATCTCTTGCGTTGTGTTAGGATTCGTGTATTCAGTACTGATTATCACACTACGCCCTTAAATGTCTGGAATCTTGACCGGTTCCTCGTTTATGCTTTCTCATTGCGTCTTAAACCCCAGGAACCTTCTTCAGCATTACTGTATGTGCTAGTTTATGTGCCTTCAGATGCTGATTTGACTTGATTTCCAGTGTCCAGACATAGCCAAGCTCTACATTCATGTTGATGGCTCGTACCTGAGAGCTGAAAGTGGCCAATTAGAGCATCAAAAGGGAGTGTTGCATGGTTAATGCCAGTGAAAGGTGTGAGATTTCTCGTCGGGCCCTGGCAGGGGGGGCCTTTATGGAGGCCTACAGCCGTCTGATCACGGCCCAGAAGTGCCTGTGTATTGGCAGCTGTTAAGCTATTGAGTACTGATGGTGTCCATGTGAGGCATAGCAAATGGTGAACCTGGCTATAACTCTACAGAGTTAGCAAGAAGGAAATGAAATGAAATTTTTTAAATGTGTTTTGACTTTTTTAGTCTCTTAACAATGGTCATTTTTGTAG
Source organism: Ictalurus furcatus (assembly GCF_023375685.1). Classification (NCBI taxonomy): domain Eukaryota; kingdom Metazoa; phylum Chordata; class Actinopteri; order Siluriformes; family Ictaluridae; genus Ictalurus; species Ictalurus furcatus. Next base: position 6,087,496 of record NC_071259.1, read on the forward strand.
AAAAAGGAAAAATGCTACAGTTCTTAATTTTAGGAATATTAGCCGTTGTTTTATCTGCTACACGTTTCATTTATTGGAAGCAATGACGGCACTTGAAGTTAGAAGCTGTAACGAATTCACATGACTAAAAATGTGCCTACAATAAGCGGCGTTATGAAGCGTTGATGGCAATGGCTTTGAACCAAGCTGCCGATCTGAGATCAGCTTTTCCTCCATAAAACCAAAGTTCCTAAACAGCACAAGACAAAAGCTGAGTTGGACTTGGGTTCAGGCTGTGTGTGTGTCAACTCTGAGCATGGTGTGGGGCTCGGTAGGGCTCTCTTGATCTCTGTGGGGTCTTCAACAGGAAGCCGCTAGTAACGTTTATATACGACACCTCGGACAACCTTACATTTCCTCTAAAGGCACGCCATGTGTTTTCAGCAACACATTAATGATATTTTAACCACATCAAAGAGCATATGCATAATTTTATGACGTGCTTCACAACTTGATGAGGTTAGCTCAATGTCAACTAGCTGAAGGACCCAACTTTGACCTTTTGGAGTTTGAATTAAGATTCGTGAAGATTGAAAATCTTGATATGAGATTTCTGAATAGCCATCGAGATTTCCAGAATCATGTTTATACGTCTTATATAACCACCATTCTCTCATATGCATTGTCATCATCATCAAATTCCATTTTGGTCGCTAAATCATTCAGAAAATTGCATTTTCCCCCTCCTCTTTACCCTCATGCTCCATAACTGTAGAATCGTGTGTAATTTCTAACTAGACAAACACCTCATAGGTGTTAATAAGCTCCTTAACGTGGTCGAGTGTCCAAATCATCAAGCCTGAGCTGCTAATACTGACAGCACTGCACACATTTCAACCTTTGTACCACTTCATTACTGTTTTAATCCTGGATTTCTGTTTCTTGTTTTTTTTTCTTCCTCTATTTCCTTCTTTTAGCTTCATCAATCAAGATCATCACTACCACTTGAAACGTGCTGTTGAAACGTACAGTACTGTTCACCTCGCTCCATCAACGTCTTACACAACTTTCATGATCTCGTTTGGTGATGACTGATTCAAATCTTACACGATAATCACCGACAAACATCAGGTATCTAAATCAGGAATGATTAACAGTTCTCGAGATAATGTTCCAAGTGAATTGTTCCAGCTACTCTGCCATGTAGAGTCATCATGTTTTGCCATTTTGAGCATCAAATATTCTTTTACTATTCTCATACTGGATACTTTTAATGAAATCTTTTTTTTTAATTCAGTTCAGTTGTAGTTTTATACATATAAACATTGTCAAAAAAAAAAAAAACATTTCTACAGAAATCTGGACGTAGATTTAGATCCTGTGTTACTCAATGACAGCGGTGACAGTGGCAAGAAGAACAAAATTCAACCAAAATGGCATACGATAATATTAGATGCATACAAGAGTGCGGTAGTTCTATGAATGTGATGCTGCAATGACTGAGTGATTATTCAGAATCTCATATCAGGTACTTCCTTGATTGAACTCCAAAAGGTCAAATTCCCTGAGACGGCCTGAGGAAGAAACCTTAAGAGGAACCAGACTCAAAATGGAATCCGTCGTCTTCTGGGTGACACTGAATGGTGTGATTTATTTGCTCATTTATTACTCTCATACAACTAAGTGTGTTGAAATGATGTTATGAATTCAACTGCAGGTATGAATCTACAGTATCCAGGTAAGATTATCCCCCTCATGGGTATAAACATGTTTAAGACATTTGAGCCTTCTTTTCTAACAATAGGCAAAATTAGAACGAATGAACTTCAACCATGTCCTACATTACAATTTGAACAATCCAGTAGGAATTTAACACAACACTTCTACGCACCAGGATGGAAGTGTGTGTGTCCACAGTGTGGAGTGACGCCAACAACGCATTACGTGTGCTCATCACCAGCTTCTCTCAGGTGGAAGAACTGAAACCATCACACCTTCATTAGAGAGAAAGAAACTGGAAAGAAATCCTGTCCCTATTTTTCTCCTTTCCTTTAGAGGCCACTTCATGAAGTCTGTCACAGAGGTGTGAGAGGATCTGTGGCCATTCTCTTACACTCTGTATGGATGAGTTTGAGCTATAAGACCAATATGCATCCACTCAGCCTGGCCTGCATTCAATACTTTCGCAGCTAGAGCAGGCTTTCAACTCATAAACACACAATCCTGTTGTAATTGGGACTCCCTTTATGAGTAGTTTTAGTCTCGTTTCAGTTATATAACCTTCACAAAGACACAAAAATACATTTCCATCAGTCTCTGTATGCGCTATTGATTGAAACTGAGAGGAGCACTTAAGAAACCAGATGTATAGGGCTGAATTCCCTAAAGGGCATTGAAGCAACGCCAGCAGAGAGCTGTCAAAATGTTAACCCGCTAAATTTCACTTTATACTAGACCTAAGTATGTCTTTTAAAGGCTGACTTGAATCGCTAAACCTAACCTAAACCTGTGTTGAGGCCCTTCAACTTAATATATAGTGCATTACACCAAGGGCGTAGATTTGCATATGGACGGTAGGGACATGTCCCTACCCATATTTTGGGAGGGCAGAATTTTAGAATTTAGAATCTTTTAGTCTTTGATCTGTTGCTTTGTATAATTTGTATTTAAATATAAATACAGGTCTTAATGTAAATATAGATGTTATATTTTAATAAACCATTTGGTTGTCAACATTAAACAGTCCTTTTTTTTTTTTTATCAATATTGAGACCAAACCTATGCCCTTGCATTACACTATATATTACAAATGTATTTTGTAACTCATTTGGAGGTCATTATTGTTACCAGGTGAAAGGCTATGATCCGGCATTATGCTACACTCTTAAAAATGTTCCTCAAAGGTCCTTTGGAAGGTTTTTGGTAAAGAGGGTTTACTTGAAAGTGAAACGTCACATAGTACCCTTTCTGGTGCTAAAATTAGTGACGTACAGTACATGCCGTGTCAGTAAGTTATGGCCTTTATAAAAATAAAAATAAAAATACATGAATTTATATATAATTTGCAACAGAGTTTTAAGATGAATTATATGTTCCTGGGCTTTATAAGGTGCTGTTGACTTTTTCCCCCCCTCTTAGCTCTCTTTATCTGTCAACCTCATCACCGTGTGTAATGGTCCTAATGTAAGTGCTGTTGAAACGTACACCTCGCTCCATCAACATTTTACACACCACAGCTGCACTTTGGTGTTGGGAGATCATTATCTTTGACTAATAATCTACAGTATGTACATCCGTTACGTAAACCAAGAATTATGAGCGTTTCACAAGGAGAGTGTTGTAAGTAAATTATTCTTACTACTCAGTTATGCAATATCAAATTCTGCTCATTTTCACACCTAGAAAATAAGGTTGTATCTAAAGCCACGGTTCTCAATGTGACGCACAGCCTGCGATGTTTATTTCATTTATTTTATTCCATTACATTTGTCACAACCCACCATTGTTTTTACATGAATTATTGAGTTCTTATACTTATTAGCCTGGTCGCTTAAGTTGAAAGGGTTTAATCCAAATCTCAATAACTCAAAAACAAGCAAACTATAAATAACGGCAAATGACAATTTCAATAAAAGTGTGCCGAGTGAGAAATTAAGGAATAAAAAACTCTATGGAACCAATACATATCCAAAAATATATTTTTTAAGTTAAAGTTTAAATTAAGTACACTTTTAAATAATTATGAACGATATTTCAATAGTTGGATTATGTTCACGAGAGTAATTTGTTTTATGGGGTTGCAAAACATTTTGAGAATCCTGTTGTAAAGGATTCTTTGGGTTTGTCTGTTTGGGGTAATGTTTAAAGATTTTATGAAGAAACCCACAACACCCAGGGTTTCCAAGTAAAATTCATCAAAGAACCCCTGGGGGACTGTGTTTTTGTTTAGTTTTTTTTTTCTAATAGTGTAGCTTTAAGAGCTTTTCATGAGATTCACGATAGAAAAATCATAACCAGAAGGATTTGAAGGAGTTTTAGAAAAAGTCGATCAGTAAATCAACATGTCTATGAAGAGACTCCAGACTCCAGACTGTCTCCAATGCTTATTTCCTCATTTGTGCATACAGCAGGTCAAGCACACACATCAGCTCGCTTTCATTCGCAAATGAACATGGATAGTTAGTAATTCCCTCCAAAGATTATTCACCCCGATAAACCCACTTGTGCTGTTTGTGTTTGTTCTCTGTAACTGGAGACCCAATTGTGCTAACAGCCTATGAAGTACCGGGCCATACAGTCAAATTCTTTCACTGCCTCACTGCCATTTCCTCCCTCAACCTTCTTCCACTCTGGCAGTATCTGTTTCCAAATAATTCTTTGAATTTCATTCAGCGTCATCCACATCTCAGTCTTTATCTCTTTCTCCAAATCCATCTCAATGTGATCTCTTTAGTTCTCTGCATGATTAGAAAACATGAGGAATGTGGTGGTGCTCCTAATGAGATTAAGTACTGAAGCATAGTCACGTCTAGACACATTGAATCCACAATACGCATTCCCCCCCCCCACACACACACACCCTAGAGTTGTAGTTGTCCCTCAGGTAAGCTCACCTGCATTTTTGCCTGAGGGCCTGCATTCTGTCATGAATCTATTAATGCTTTACATTCCTCTCCCTCAGTCCCTATAATGGACGTGTTCTTTCACTCCAGCTTTGGCTACAAAGTAAAACAATGGCCCGGGTACATGTTCTAAATAAAATATTTAAAGAAATAAACAAATAGTATTACATATAAAATGTTAAACTAGAAACATGGATCTAGAGAGTCTGTAGTAGTAAATATTTAGAAACTGATGAAAAGATGTCATTTTCCTTAAGACAGGGAAACCAATTATTTTTAAAAGTGTCCACTGATTCATGACAACAGCAAACAGTGTGAAAAACTCTTGTATTATAATATTAGCTTAATCATTTCACATAATTTTCCATATAGTTACTGCATAACTTACCTTAGGGTTTGGAAATAAACTAATAAAGTGTATTTAATATGCATGCTCACTATCTTCACTGCTGATATAATGACCTTGTATCTGTTGCTCCAGTGAAAATGAATGGATAAGGCTGTGTGAATTATCAAACATTTCCCAAGTGTACACATTATTCTGTGAATGTGTAAAAATGCCATTTAGACCATGGCTATGCCCTCACTCACTTTAACTAGCAGCATTAGCGAGATTTCATTGTTGACTTGTGCTCTAGGAAGCCCTGTGAATATTTGCCTAAAAGTCTTTTAGCAGTTCATAAAGACGGCCTGGTCCCCTTCCTGTTGGGACTCTATCAAGGCTCTGCTAAGTCTCTTTGATTTCACCCATCCTCCAATCACATCATGACATTGACTCATCCCTGGGCCACTTCAAAGGCTGAGAATGGGGTCCCAGGCTCCGCCCACTAGCAATGTCCCCTTAAATCTGCCCGATGTCCTCGGTGCTCCTCAGAAAGCTGTATGCCCTCATCCTCTCCATATCTCTGGACTTAACTTGAGTGATTGCGGATCTAACTGGAGCTTCGGGAAATCATATGGAGAGCTTGGTGCTGTGATTGAAAACAAATCGAGAAAACACTGATTATCCTTCTTGGTTCATCTTGATTTTTGTTGCAGACGAAGAATCTTGAGAAATGCAAACTATTCGAGGTAAGTTTGATCACTGTTCATTGTGTTGAGTGTTTCTTGTGAAATTTAGACTTACCTTCTTATAGAAGTTTAAAAAAAACACACTATCATCCTTCATTGAATGCTATAAGGGCTCAATCTCATGCTGTCTCTTTCCTTGTTTCCTTTCACTCAGACCTCAAACACAACTTCAGTATTCCACCTCCGTCTGCAATGGCTGGAGCAACAGACTCCTTTCACCAAGGGAACATCAGGATAACCCTGGAGGACCCTGAGCTCTGGAAGTCCTTCCATGAGATTGGTACTGAGATGATCATCACTAAGCCTGGCAGGTAAAAGACCCACCTTAATGGGTAGACCCTTTTGAGGTTATGGATACACCCAATGAAGAATGATGTATAAATGCTGATCAAATTGTATGCTTTGTGTGTCTATTGCAGGAGAATGTTCCCTCATTGTAAGATAAATATTTCTGGACTTGTGCCCTATGCAAAGTACATCCTCCTGGTGGACATTGTGCCTGAAGATGGCTTCAGATACAAGGTAAGATTTTACTTTTTCTCTGTGTCTTTCTCAAGCTCAAACCAGTATGGACATGTATCCATATCCTTATCAATGGCCTTGTTTGGTTTTACATATGTCTAGAATTTCACCAGTTTATAAGATGTAGAGACGTGGAAAAGGTGGAAAGACTTACCCAGAATGAAATGACCACAGAAAAATGTTCTGTCTTGTGTTTTTTGTGGTACACTGGACATGCTAAAAAAATTGTGGAGACGGTAAAAAGTAGTGATTGGGGCAGTTGGTGCTTGTCTGTGTCCAGAGTCTTCTCACCACTGATTACACAACTCACACTCCACTTCAAAGGGCCCAAACTCTTCCTGTTTTTACAGGAGCAACTGGGGGTCCCCCTCCCCAAAGTCACACCCCCCTCCACCCTTAGCCCTTCTGTCAGTGGCAACGGCAATGCAGTCTATCTTCTTGTCCTTGACGGTTACCTTTGTACTCAACAACATGACCATGAACATTTATTTGCTGAAACCAATAAGTTTCCTTCTGTGTCCAGTGGAATAAGGATAAGTGGGAGGTGGCAGGTAAGGCTGAGCCACAGCCACCCTACAGGACCTACCTGCACCCAGACTCACCAGCTCCAGGAAGCCATTGGATGAAACAGTCTGTCTCCTTTCTCAAGCTCAAACTCACCAACAATGCCCTCGACCAACATGGACATGTAAGTATCTTATTCTTAACAAAGATCCTGGGATCTTTTCTTGAAGTCCTCAGAAATGGCCTTATCAATAAAGTTATGATTGGCATTTATAACATTTGATTAAAGCGGTCTTATTCCAACATAAGACCAGGTAATTCAGCTGATTTGTTGTTATGGCTGCTAAAGTGATATTGATACCAAATGATGGATATGCACAATATGAAAGTTTGGAGGTGAATAATGACTTTTTTTTGTCTGTGGTGCAGATCATCTTGCATTCTATGCATCGCTACCATCCCCGCTTCCACATCGTGCAGGCTGATGACCTCTACAGTGTACGCTGGAGTGTGTTCCAGACTTTCACCTTCCCAGAGACCTCCTTTACTGCTGTCACGGCATACCAGAATACCAAGGTTTGTCTCTCATTACACACAGTAATATCAGGCATGGGTGCACACAACTGTTTTGTATGTGGCTCATGGTTGTTGTTCTTCCGTTTACAGATTACCAAACTGAAAATCGACAACAACCCCTTTGCCAAGGGATTCAGAGATGAAGGCATGAACTCAAAAAGGTGAGCAACGGTAGCAGCAGAACTGCATGAATATCTTTTCTGTTTTTCATAAGAAAAAGACAATTCTGAAGATTTTGGTTCCTCTTGCCCAACATAGACGTGCAAACAGAGGCCCAGCTGATACGGAGCAGCTGGCTAAGAGGCTGAACTCGTTGGTCAGGGACTCGGATCAAGATAGCTCACCAGGTATGGGTTTAAGCTGTCAATCCCAATGGACAATTTAGTTTCCTTCTTTATTAATTCATTATGTAAGTTGTCATTTACAGTCGTAGCATTCTGTGGATACTAACGGGAAGTTTTAACAACTTTTAGATTTGCGCCGCTCTTCCTACGAGGGACTGGCAGAGGCACAAGCTGGATGCAAGGAGGGGGTTAAAGAGGAGCCGAATTCTCCATGGGGAGGGGCATCTGATAGGGAAAACAGCCACAGCCTGGGTAGAGACTCCCCACTGGGCTCTAATACTCGAGACATATACAGCTCTGAACAGCTTGTGCCAGGCCACGGCACATACCAACCTTACAGGTACCTATTGATCATTTATTTATGAAGTCACTGCTGCAAATGTATTTGTGATGGCTGGCTGAATGAGCAGAAGAGAATAAGCTGTCTTGAGCTTTACTATTTGGATTTTAATCAAAGGGTATCAGGAAAGATTTTTACTAAATGTTTTTCTGGATCATTTCTCAGATTTCCTGATTACAACAAGTCCACATCACCAACCTCCTCCAGCATGAGCAGCAGTGCTGGGCGCTCCAGCTTTGAATCACGAGTGCCTGACATTGCCACCGTGCCTGAGCAGGACAGCAAAGTCACTGATCTGGTTGTCCCACAGTGTCCTCCCCCTGCTACGGCTGGTGTGCAGGACTATGCTGGGGTGCTGAATGTAGCTGTGGCACAGGCTAAGCCAGGCATGCTGGGACATCATGCACTCTATGCACCCTACAGCACTGATCAGACCCTAAGCCAGTGGAGCGGGACAAGCTCAGCCCAGTACCCATCCCACCCGCACCATCACCACCACTTAGCAGCAGACTACGGGACCCAAGCTGTCCATCACGGCTACCATCATGCCAACATGGCCGACTGGAGCCAGTACCCGCTCTTCTCATACTCCTGTTGGTGATCAGAGAAACAGGACAAAGTGAGTAGACTCGAGGCTTGCTCAGCCTCCTTGGAGGCAAAGTGGAAATCAGAAAAGCGCACAAGAAGTTTGGAGAGAGACCGAGATTAGTCAAACTTCAAGACAAAACTAGTGCTGACTGCATGATGGTCAAATGATCTAAAAGAGATGTATGTTTAGCTAGTGTCGTGCTTCCAATTTAAAATGTATTAGCTGCTTACTTGGCACCCGAAAAGGACTGAGTTTCTTTCGAAATGGCTGAAATATGGGTGTGTTTATTTATTTAGTGAATGGTTTCACTGCTGCTTAATATTATTTTTGTAAAAAAAAAAAAATTAAGTGTTTGCTGAAAATGGTACTGTAGAAACTGGATGTGTGGGGAAAAAGTAAATATTGTGTAAAAATCAGACATTGTGGTTTCTTTTCTGCACTGACAGTTGTGTGTGCTCATTTCATGTAAATGTGAAGAGTCTTAGTTGCTTATGTTGTCCTATTTTTAGGGGGGAAGTGGAGTAGACAGGCGAGTCAGCAGGTAGAGCTGGTGAGACTAATTAGAAGGTCTGTGTTACATCCTTAACTACCTACTCTGATCTAAGATCGGATGGATCAGAACATCATCAACCAGGTTTCTGCTGCAATATTTATGCTTCATTAGAAAGATTCAGTCTTTTGCTAGACATTTGCATAATTTTTTACAAAAGATTTATTTGCATAAACAGGCCACACCACATTCTTCTCAATATGTATATGCTAATGAAATTAAATAATTAAAGGGTTCATCTTTTTAATTAAGTTTTCAAAACAAACAATTACACAGTAAGGTCATTGTAAAGCGATTCTGTTTGCACTCACAAAGAGAAACACTTGTTGTAAACACATCTCTCAGGTAATAAATCTCAAGGTAATAAAGAATCGGATGCAACACGTGATAAACGATTAGAGAACAGCATAACTGATAAGAGGGCATTTTACTTTTCTCAAATGTACATTATTTTACGGTTCCCCTGTGGTGTTGGTTTGCTCGTTTTTGTTTGTTTTTTCTCATTTTCCCTTTCTTTTGTTGACACTAATGAGGCACCCACCCAACTCCACAACTCTTTCTGTGCACACAATCCTACTGAGAGCTCTTCTGTGACACTGAAAGACTCTTAAGCAGCGTGAAAATGGGGGATGGCTGGCTCGTTTCACATCTCAAAAGAGCAGACACTGATGGCTCCACCGTCCCTGATCTCAGGTGCTAATCACTGCCGTAAAGGGGGAGGGTCTATGTGTCGGTGTGTGTGAAACAGAGACAATCTCGCATGTGCAAAGATTGGCCTGTTCACTGTCCATCAATTGAGACAATATAAGAGCAATCATCATCATCATCATCATCAGGCTGGCCAAGTTACTGAGAGTTGGATTTCCATATTTCTAGTGTGCTTTGTGCTTCGAAAAAGTCTTTTTGTCTTCTATTTATATACTTTTCATACCAAATTGTAAATTAGGGATCCAAGCACCTACTTTTTTTTGAGAAAGATTGACGTAAAACCAGGAAAAAGCCACAGACGGATGGATTTTAAATCTGATGAACAATGAACTGTAAAAGTGATTTTTGTGAGGCAAAATAATGTTCTGGCTTAAATGTAGTGTGCACACTGAAATGTCTTGATTGAATGAAACTCATTTTCAACCGCAGCTGAATTACATCATTTTCATCCTCCTACAACTATAAGTAAGGGTGCAGCAACGTAGAGAGGTAACTACGATATGATCTGAGCAATCTTTAACAAAACTGTATTGTCAGTGTTATATTTAACCAACTAATGTGACTGTATGTTGATTAATTTGGCCCATTAAAACTTGCAAAAAATACTGCAATGGTCCATAGTACATACTATTCAACACTTTCACACTACACCAGTAATATCTACAGTTTACACCAGTGACTGTTAGCTTTCCGTACCATAAAAATGAATAGCCATAGGTTATGGCTCTTCAAGGGCTCACAAAAATGCTGATGTGGCCTGGGGAGAATTTGAGATCGGCACCCAGATATGACTATATTCTCATTTAAAAGTAGAGAAGTAATAGAGCTACACATTTATGAGCAGCAATGTTAATAAGATACATATATGTTTCATTTTGGGTTCCCAATTTCTCAACTAGGAATTCCAAGTTGAGGGGCATGCTTTTTGTTTTTCCTAGCTGGAAGTTGGAAATAGTAAATTTACTTCAGTTTCAGTTGAAAACAGAAGTATATATGGGACATAAATGTCTATATTAGTTGTGCATATGTATTGTAGTAAGCTTTAGAATGTTTTATAACAAGCACAAATTTGGTAATGTATCAACTGAAGAGAAAAGACAAGGGAAAATATTTAGATACCATGGCAACTGTTTGTTTGTGTTTAACATACTACAACATAAAACGAGTCGAATCCACCAACAGCTGTGTTGTATTGTATGTTAATTGGTTGTACACCTGAATGAATGCAATTTAGCATAAAGGCATTGTTTTTTTTTTCTGTGTCATGTCCAAGCAGAATGCAACACTGATATACCAGCTCCAGGTTTCATGGTGTACTATAGGCTGCATGGGGCCAAACTCTTCCAACAACAGCCTACTGGCACTGTACAATAAGTTGCTGGTATTACTGTAGTTTATACAACAAATTTTCGGTCCGAGGAGCATTTTATAATTTCTAAATTGGGTCAAAATTCGTTTCTCTATTAACAGCAACACACAGTATGTAAACTGTAAGTAAATTACATATACACTGCATGGCCAAACCGAACATATGTTGACACCTGACCATCACACTTCCCCAAATGTGGGCCTTCCCCAAACTGTTGCCACAAAGACTGAAGCACACAATTGTCTAGAATGACTTTGTATGCTGTACAATTAAGATTTTCTTTCAGTGGAATTAAGACGCCCAAATATGTTGCCGCATGATGATACCCTTGTGCACGAAGTGTGGCCCATAAAAAAATAGTTTGCCAAGGTTGGAGTGGAAGAATTTGATTGGCCTGCCTGATCTCAAACCCGATCTCAACCACTCATTTTGTAGAACTCCAGTGTTGTGTTTTTTCAGCCCAGCAGTCGTTCTGAGTGCTTAAAATGGCCCATCATCCGAAAGCCATTCATAGCTGATCAGTAAACAGCCCATTGGTGAGAAAAGCTCAGATGAATGGTGCAGGATCGGTGAATGAGTTACAGCTGGTTAATGGACAGTAAGTTAAAAAAGGAGTGTTATATAACCTTAGTTCTTGAATGTTGTGCAGTCCATGCAGATTTCATAGGTTCCATTCATCTTGCCCTCAATCATGACCAGTTTCCCAGTCCTTGCTGATGAAAAAAAGCATCCCCACATCATGATGCCACCACAACCATCTTTTAGTTTCTGCCAAACATAGCACTTTGTGCTAAGACCAAAAAGTTGAATTTCTCTCTCTGAGGTCTAAACACACTCATAACACAAGATTGTTCCATTTCAGTGTCCCCTCGTTGGTGAAATATGTCCTCCACTCCCAAGTCCATACCTCCTTTGTTTTCACAAAGACAAAGGTTTTCAGATAATATCTAGTATAGTGTCATGATTTTTTTTTCTGCACTTTTGAATTATTTCTTAGCATGGCACAGTCATTTTTAGTGTTATCACTGTGAATGTTGCATTATAAATGAAGCAGAACGCCAAGCTCTGTTATTTCCCATTTGGGCCACCTCCTGTTGTTGTTGTTGTTGTTCTTTTTTTATTGATGTATAGTGGAAAAAGCAGTCAGCATTTTCAAAAGTTCTAAATGGTTCAAAAAGGGAAATTTTGAATTTCTTTGAACTCACTGGCATGACCCCTAATGTTAAGAGGTCAGTGAGGCTTTAGTGTGTCTGGAGCTGATAAGAAAACAGTGTGTCCTGGTGATGTTGTGCCACTAGATAAATACAGTGGTGTGAAAGACAGGGTCATAACAAGCAAGATCAGTGGGCTTGTGTGAACTTGGAAGCAGGGGTGAGTTCAACAAGAGGGCAAAAGAAGATCATGGGAATATCGGCAGAGTTTAATGTAATTTAATATATCTACTGAATGCTTAAGATGGTAGAACATTAAGATGGTTGAAGTTGGTCACAGGGAATGATTCAAAGTGTTGACATCTTCCACATCTGCTCCTAAGTTCTGAGGCAATAGTTTACAGCTAACCTCATGGTTGCTGGTGATGTTGAACCCTCGCTCTGAATGGTGTTTCTATAACTCGCCTCCAAGAGAGAAAAACTGCACAGGTCTGAATGTGTGAGTAAGATAGAAGTCAAGCTGCTATGGAATTAGTCCTCTTCCAGCAGTGCTTAAAAAAACATGTTTTCAGTGCAAGAGCCTTTTCAGGAACCCAGAAATTTGTGTTGCGTTTCTGCTCTGAACCAGGAACTATTAGAGTAGGCCTTTTACTATACTCATCATCACTGATTGGTCCAAATAGAAGCTTCAAACCTCCAAAGCAGAAAGTTTAAGTCAAGATCAGGAGAGTTCTTGAACACTTTAGTTCCTCAGAAGGTTCAAGAACCTCAGTAAAGTCTGCAGTGGGTCATAGAAAACTAGACTCCATTGCACTTTTAGATTCCTGTTCTGGATCAAGAGGTACTAGAGTGAACCTTGCTGCGCTGTACATCACAAATTGGTCCAATATACAGTCAGGTGAAAAAATAAGTACACCCCCATAGAAGTTGTTGGCTTTTTTGACATATTTGAACAAGCAAACATTTTCTTGTTTCAAAGGTGATCAAACGTTTGCTTGTTCAAATATGTCAAAAAAGCCAACAATTTCCCTGGGGTGTACTTATTTTTCCACATGACTGTATGTGCCACAGAATGACCAAAACATCTTACATGACATCCTGACATCTTCAAACTTTTAGTGGACCAGCAAAGCAGAACATTTCAGTTAAACTTGCTTTCACACAGGTGGCAATTCAAAATGTTTTGCAGGAGGGTATTTTGGACATGCTTTTTTTCATGCTCCGTGTAGCAAAAAGGTGCAAAAAGCATGAAAATTGATCACAGGTTTGAAAAACTACATTATTGTTGACGTTATTTCCACAACTAGGCAAAACAATAAATAACAAGACAAATTCAGTCTCCATCTCCTTTACGGTCAGTACAGTGCTTTTACAATGTAATAAAAGCTCAGATCTGTCACATCACTTTTGTTATTTTACGCAACAGCAGTGGAAACGCAGACCAAAAACTCTTCCAACAACAGTGCGGTTCTCCTTCAGAAGAGTTCCTGAACACGACTAAGAAGGATCCAGAACCTCAGTGGAAATGTGCAAACTAAAACAGTACACACCACTTAATTTTTAGTTTCTGGACAGTTTTTTTTAGTTCTTGCTCTGGACCAGGAACTACCGGTGGATATATGTTGCAGGAGGGTATTTTGTACATACTTTAGGCCCTGCAGTGAAATTGCAAACCAAATACTTATCCAAGAATGAAGTGGATCTGTTTCACAAGATTTCAGGGTCACTTTACTTCCTCGGAAAGCTCCAGAACCTTTTACAGAAAAGCCAAGACTGCAATGGGTCACAGAAAACAATAACCACCACTTCATCAACAAAATGGAAGCGTGAATACAGGTCTCTTTGAAGCACATTTGTCAAGTGAAACCCAGACACACATTTTTACGGCCATCTCCTCCTTTTTTGGCTAATTGTATCCAAGCAGAAGGGGATTGAGGTGGCAGGCCACACTGCAGCTACACATGTCATATGTCATGAAGACAACGGGGCGGGGGGCTTTTCAAGTGCAGAGTGACCACGCCAGGGTTCTCTTAACTCTCCTGTCACACTCTGGCTCTAATGACCTGCCTTGTGCTCCAGGAACCTCAACACACACACACACACACACACACACACACACACACAACCAAATGAGACTGCATTTGGACACATGGCTCTAAAGAAATTTGTGTTCTAATGAAAGAGAGTGTGTCTTATAAGATGTAATCACTCTCCAGACACCAGTACAGCAGTAAAGTCTTGCATGTAAAATGAAGTGCTAAGAGCTCCCCTGGGCCGAGTTACACACACACACACACACACACACACGTGGGATAATGGCGCAAAAGAGGTTTTAACACGATACAATACTTCTACAGGGGTCTGTAGCAATAAGGTCCAGTTGACCATGCGATTAAAGTCAGTCAATTGAGACAGCAGTGTGGTCACTGTCAGTCTCTTCTCTTCTTCTTCTTCTTCTTCTACTTCTTCTTCTTCTTCTTCAGGATCCAAGCACACAGTGCTGGAACCCACTGGTTTTTGTTTTTTCATGCAGATCAAACTGTTAGTCAGAGACGTGAAATTTGGTCAATAGGTAGTACTCCCTGAGATGGGCAAAATCAGTGTAATGGTAGCGCTATAACACAAACATTTACATTTTGGCCCATATCTCATGAAGTGTAGGTCTTACACTCAAAATTCTTTTTGGCCCGTATTCCTTGGCCCACCAATTTCTCGAAGATGGATTTTTTTTGGCTAATTTACAAACCTCAATAATCATGAAAAACTGAGAGCTTTTGTACTTTTAGTGTGTCTTCTAGTAAAAGGTTTGGTTTGGTATTTAGGTTTTTGTTTTCCATGATTAGACAATTGATCTTTTTCTGTATTCATTTAATATTTATAATAGCTAGCTTACAGTATTACTGGCTAAGAGTTGATTCTATATGATTCTGTCATGTAGCAGTGTACACTATTACACTAATGCAGAGGTTCCCAACCCTGGTCCTGATGTAACCCCTGTCCTGCACAGCGTAGAGTTTTCCCTGCTAATTTTTAGCATTTATTTCTAGAAACAAATTAAATTATGAAAGAGAGTAAGGATTAAAATGAATAAATATCTCTAGAAGGTTTACAAAGGTTTAATAATCTAATATTTGCTTTATTGTAATCTTATAATAGAAAATACTAGATAAATGTGAATGTGTTGAAGGTATTTTCACTTGCTAAGACAGCCCTTTTTGCAGTGCAGGCTAATTAATCCTTAAAGCAGGTAATAGGTGTAACTGCCACTGATTTGCTTGGAGTCAGACAAATTAGTTCTAGTAATTTATTCGTAACAGTCCAGGAGCTCCAGGAAATGTGTCACACGGAGTTGGCAACCCTACTAACAAAACTTCACAGCAGTAAATTTACTTGACATTATTGTTGAATTACCTGAGGGACCACTCATCGTAAGTCAGTCGTAAGCTCTGGGTTCCTTCTGTATTTGACTACACATGAGATCCAGTTCCAATCCTGAGAGATCATATTCTGTATGGGAGACTTCCATAGTTTCCATCTGTATTAGATTAGACGAGGCCTATTGAAAATTCACTAGTCACTGAGCATGGCTATACACACAAAACACTCTTGTGGATGAATGTATAAGTTAATTAATTAATTAATTAATTAACTGCGCTCAATTTCAATATAGACGTGATTCTTCCTCAAACAGGTACTCTCTCTTTCTTTCTTTCTCTTTCTTCTACTCAGCTATACATCTGAAAATATGAGCTACCATCTCTGATTTCATTCATTATGTCATTTTTAGAGCATTAGCGAGCTTAATGAATTAGAATGGACATCAACCCGATCTTTTTAAGCTGTTTATAAGCTGTCCACATGGCAGGGATGTAAGGGAGAGTCAGCAGAATTGTAACACGCTTGTTTTCTCTAAACGCACGCATACATGAATATACAAGTAGATCACAACACTGTTTTTTTCCCTTACATGCTGAAAAACAGTTCTGCATCATCAATCAATTAAAATACATGTTTAAAATGTGCCTAACGGAAACGCAGTGATCTTTTGAATATCTTTTCCACGCCACTTTACGGGTACATGTTGTAACATGGCGCTCCTTTTGGCTTCAGTGAAAATGTGTAGCACTTGATGAGGATATGGGGAAACTTGCACATGATTTAAAAAAGTAAACATGTGCATGATGTTATGTCGGAAGGTATTAAGTCTGTAATTGAAATAACTGTTGAGTAATTTAAGTTTAAAAAATGTTAAGTGACAAATGTGCCAGCTTTCTCCTATCTGCTTTACATTTAATTGACCTGTTCTCCTTTTCTACCGTCTCTATGTCTATAATTTATAAACTACATGCTAGACGTATACTGTTCCTAGGCAAACAATATTGTTGGAGAATCTGCCACTGTTGATGTTGATTTTTTATAACCGGTACGATACGATTATTTGCATGTTTATATGACCAATAACCGATATTCAGAAACGATCTTTTTTTATTGTTTTACTTCTGTTTTTGACACAATGATAACATTGAACTGAACAAACCGTTTTATTTATAACAATTTTGTCAATTTCACTTGCATACAAAACAAAACAAAACCTTTTATTTAAACACCAATAAATAGAGAGGTCTGAAAGAGTGCAAAAAATAAAAAAATAAAGTGCACTGTAACTAAAGTGTCTTTTTTAAAAAATTTTTTATAAAAGCTTCAATGAGGTAAACAGATTATGTGACTGAGTTTGGCTTAGTGGTTAAAGGCTCTGGGTTACTGACCAGGAGTTCAAGCTCCAGCACTGCTAAGTTACCACTGTTGGGCCCTTAGGCAAGGCCCTTAACCCTCAACTGCTCAGTTGTATAAATGAGATAAATGTAAGTCGCGCTGGATAAATGCCACAAATGTAATAAATGTAAAATGGCTGTTATGGCGGTCCTGCGGCGGTCTCTGTTCTTGAGACTTTGACCGTCTTTTTTTTTGTAATTTTTTAAATACAGTTTAGCTGCCTCTTTAAGGTGGCAGTAGAAAGGGCTATTGAGAACAACCATACATCCATGCACCATGCATGTTCTACAAAGGGTCATGGTGAGCCTGGAGAACTTTGGGAACAAGGTGGGGGACACCCTGGATGGGGTGCCAACCCATCGCATGGCACAATCTCACACACACACACACACACACACACACACACACACACACACACACACACACACACTACAGACAATTTGGAAATGCCAATCAACCTACAACGTACGTCTTTGGACTGAGGGGGAAACCCAAGAAGCACGGGGAGAACATGCAAACTCTGTGCACACCAGGTGGAGGCAGGATTTGAACCCCCAACCCTGGAGGTGCGGGGTAAACGTGCTAACCACTAAGCCACCGTGTCCCCCCCCCAAACAATGCACCAATGACACAATTTAATATTTTGCAATGACACATTTAATGAACATTGAATTTTTCCAACTGTTCAGATATGAAATTACAACTCAAATATTTATATAAGTATTTAGTCTCCCACACAGTAAACAGGATGAGACACATTTTTAAATATGGGGGAAATTCTTAGATTAACTGCATCTCATTTCTACACAATAGAAGTATATGGAAAAGAGTTTTCCATGCAATATAACTGCAGATTTCAAATCCCTATTATTACTATGACTGTATGCTTTTGGGATACATTGTTAACATGTTGGTAATGTCATAAGTACTTTTAGCATTTGATCAATAAGGGCTTTTCATTGCAATTTAATTACAATTGAAATAGATCATCATAGAATTCCTTAACAAGAACTGCCAAAAATCTCTGCTTGGTTTGGAATTCGAATCCTTCATGACATTTTCAGTGCTGAACAGTTTGTTTTATTTTATTTTATTTACAACCAGAAAAGCTACACTTTTTACAGTCTCTCTGTCTACACCCATAGACTATAACCTTTATGTACATGCATAGTTAGTTCCTTTTTCGTTCTCATGAGCCACATGAAACAATGCAAACTTTCAACCCTTTATCCGGATTCTCTCATAGACAAGCCACTTGCTGCAATTCTTTTGAAAAGGCAAAAATGTTAAGAGCTCAATTAAAAACCTTAACACTACGTAGTATCTACATTTTATTATTTCTATTTCTATTATTTCATAATTTCTCTGTGCAACCCTCAGACTTAAAAACTCTATTCAAAACTTCAACAAATTCAGTGAAGAAGGAAGGCGAAAGGCACGGTCAGTACAACAACAACAACAACAACAAAAAACTGTATGTACAGCAGTTTCATCAAAACTGCATTAAAAACACTCTCACAAAGTTACTGCTGGTGAAGTTTTGGACACAACAGAAAAATCACAACGATACATAATTACGCGTCATCGACTTAAGAAAATCAGGAAATAAAACATGTCGTGCTATTTACCTGCATGTAGATCAGAAAAACAAAACAATGAAAATGCAGACTCGAAATCCTTACCTCATAGACGATGGCTCTGCTTATTGCTCTAGAACGAATGAATGAATGAATAAAGCCAAATTGTGATCATTTTGCTTGTGTTTCAATAAGGAACCTCCACTTTTCTCTCTCTTTCTTGAAGTTAATAATAAAAACAAAAACAAACCAAAAAAAAAAAAAAAAAAAACACTCCAGAGTCATGTTACCGAGAAACCGTCCTGAAGACTTTTCACTGACACTGGAGACTCCTTCCCAAATAAAAGCTAAACAAACATCTAAAAAAAAAACAAAAAAAAACAAAAAAAAACCCCAATACACTCAATAAACATAAAACTATACAAGTCCCTGTGTAAGCTGTTAGTATAGAAATGATAAAGTCCTAGAACAAGTGCATTCACGTAAACCAGCGTTCTGAAGTACAACAGGAATTACTGTCAGAGCTGCTGTTATGGAAAGTTAATCAACACCTACAGACCAATGAGAATGGGGAATTTAACAGGACTATTTAGTTTTGGTACAGTGAGACATTGTTGCTGGAGAAAATCTGATCGTTGTATTGATTAGTACATTTTGTTTGTGTGAAATAAATCAGTGTTGAATATAATGCTATAGAAACTGCTGATTAGAGCAGGTTTATAAATGACTTTTTGGCTGAAACTTTGCTAGCAAAACCTAAATATCGTGCGACCTGATTGTGCCTATAAGTACTGTGATATGAGATCATATTTACCGCATTACCCACCCCTAAAGTACACACCAGTACATACTCACAGCATGGCTTTAGAAAACGAGGCGACATCCCAACAACAAGTACTGAGACAGTGAGATTCTAAAAACCAGCCTCAACCGTCCTCGCTCGAGTGGTCCGAATCATCCCAGTACACTTCCTCCCATGATGCTTTGGCTCGGTCTGCATTGGTGCGAGCCTGCGGGAGTGCGTTTCTAGGCATCAAGGCCATGCAGGCAGACAGGCCCGACACTCGGCTATCTAGAGCAACGCCAGTCTCCCAGCGGTCATGCTCAGGATCGTATATGTGCACATACTTCATGCGGCTGCCTTTGTCATGTGACCTCCCACCCAGCACGTAGATCCGCCCGTCTAACACGGCCACGCCTGGCTCGCCATGCCCTTCCGGGAGAGGACACACCACAGACCAGGAATCTTCAGCCGGGTTATAGCAAGCCACCTGCAGGAATGTGAAAAGTATTACCATCTTGTTCAGAGAGCACAATAAAATGTCTTTTGTTAGGGGGCTCATTTCCATATTTCAGCTTTCTGCCATATTGTGACTAGATTTGATCGAATCGATTTTATCAAGCGTACTTTCCGATGTCAGTAGAAAGATTTTGAACATCTGGAATTTCTTATGTCTTATTATAGTTTAACCACTTTTATTGCCACAGAATTTAATTGCTCGCTCTCAGATCCTGATTTTCTTCATTCATTGTTATTACATTGAAAGTCATAACCGCACATGTAAGTCCGAAAGTCAGGGAAAAAAAAAATACAGAAAAAAAAATATATGACCGGCCAACAATGAGAACGTACAGTTCAAGTCTTACTGGACTGAATAAGTATGGTTTTATTTTATTTTGTCAGACGACGTAAATGCAAAACCGACGTGTTTTCTTTGGCGTGGATGTGAGCACATTTGTGTCTGTCATCACCGATGGGGCTCTGTTTATGATGGGACAACACTAGGCTAGCTTCCGTTAACCCAGCACTCACGCCATTTCACCGTACCGTTCCCAAAGCAATGCTGAGCACTAAACCGTGTGGGAGAGTGAGAGATGTTGTATGAGAGACACCAGACCCAACAACAAAGACGAGCTGAAGGCCGCTATCAAAGCAACCTGGGCTTCCAGAACACCTCAGCAGTGCCACAGGCTGATTGCCTCCATGCCACGCCGCATTGATGCGGAAATCCATGCAAAAGGATTAAAGCCTCGACTGAGTATTGAGTGCATAAATTAACATACGTTTCAGAAGGTCGACATTTCTGTATTATAAATTCTTTACTCTTATATTTTGAGATACTGGATTTTTGATTTCCATGAGCCGTAATCATCAAGATTAAAACAACAAAAAGGCTTGAAATATTTCACTTTATGTGTAATGAATCTAGAATACATTCATTAAATTACGGAAAAAAATGAACTTTTCCACCATATTAAATTTTTTTGAGATGCACCTGTAATGTGCCTGTTAATGTATACTAGCCTTCAGAACGTCCCGTCTGTAGCCGCAGCCGTCATTGCTTCCACCGATGACGTAAGCACGCCCTCCGTACACCGCCATCCCGTGCCAAGCTCGCTCCACAGGGCCCTCAGCGCACGCACTCCACGCGTTGGCACGAGGGTCGTAGCAGTAGGTCTCCTTCAAGTAGTCCATCCCTCGCCGGCCACACGTGACGTAGATCTTCCCATCAATCACTGCTCCAGCATGGGCGTACACCTAGAGGAAACGAGTGACATCCACAATCCGTAAACTACATCATTGAGTATTAAAGTAAATCTTTCATTAGGTCACACGAGTTTACAAAGACGTGCCTGCAGTGGCATGATACACAGATAGCAGGCGTCACACACGTGTAGTTGCAACAAATTCATGGTTACCTCATGTTTGAGTGGAGTCACATAGTCCCAGGTGTTCGTTTGGGGATTGTAGCGCTCCACACAGTCCAGCTCGATGCTGTAGTCACGACCTCCGATGGCGTAGATGTAGCCGTCCACGACACACACACAGTGATCAGCATGCTGGTGCTGAAGAGGTGCAATATCACACCAGGTGTTGTGTCGAGGATCATATCTGGTAAAGTAAGCCACCCTCAGGATGTCACAAACACTTAAACAGCAGACAGTGAAGACTATTCAGCCACAATGTGCCATTATGAACGTGTTTTATAGACTCGTCCGAACACACACCCTGCTTTTACATTACTGCAATAACACTGACATATTAGAGTAGTCTGGCTGAACCTTGACCTTAAGCCTTGTCAAGAAGAGGTCATAATGATTTCATTATAAACTTTTATGAATGCATAAATTGTTCTAAACTGCTGTTGTTACTTGCTCACCTCCAGCACCGTGACTCAGCTCTGAACCCGCTTGTGTTGTTGTCTCCGCCCACCAAGAAAACAAAGTTATTCAGCAGAGCGATGCCCATGTTGGACATGCGGGGTGCGCCGTCCGCCCTGAGGTTGCGCCACTCCCCCCAGGACGGGTGGAACACCTGGAAGCGTTTGTCATTGTCGGCCAGCACGCCGGACGAGAACATGCCTCCGAACCCCAGAATGCAGTGGCAGTTGGAGCGTAACTGGCTCATCGGGCTCTGCATGACTGGCTGCCAAAGTGTGTTGTTGTGGTAGCGCAGGGCAAAGGAGACGATGTTACGCAGCTCGCATGGCTCCAGGCGGGTATAGAGGCGCTGCAGGGCGGCTTGCTCCATGAGACAGAAACGCACAGCTTCCATCAAGTGCATGGGCTCCTAAACACAAATAAAAAATAAAAAAAGTTTTATTTGTCTTTCATGTTGCCTATACAACACTTCTAAAATATAAATTAACTATCATGTAATAACAGCACAGCTCAGGCTGCACAACCACAGACATATACAAGAGGTTTTGTGTTTTCCTTGTTGTTTTTCTTCATCACTATGTTGTTTCTCTACCATCACAATGCCTTAGGAGTACAACTGTGAAACTCTGTACAAAACTGGACTAATCTGCCTACAACATTATGGTATAATACAAACCTTGACCATCTTGCAACCACAGCAGTGGCTAGGACTCACGCTAGGACTCACGCTACTCAGTTAAAAAATAAACATACCACATGACAACACTACATCATTTTCTTTATATTTACTTTGTAATAATTAAATGAGTTAATTAACACGCCAGTTAAAATGCACAGTTCCTTCATCTCGAGGTATAGACCTTTTAATTAAAATGTTATCATGGGGATGGGAGACATACTGACACTGCCATTGATGGCAATTTGGCAAGCAAAATAGTACCGTACCATTCCCACTAGCCAATCACTGACTTGTTGATGTTTACTTCAAGTCTCTTTGCAGTTTACACTGGAGCATGCAGTTCTCTCGTCTGCTTGTTTTAGTCCAGTTGTCAAATAACCAAATTTGGACAAAATATTATATTTGTTAAGGAACATAGAATGAACAGGGCCTTGGTTCTTAATATCTAATGCATTCTGTTCGTTCTTAGTGTGCATGGAGCAGCGTGTCTCACCTGCAGGCACACTTGTTCCTTCTCCACCTGCTCAGGGCTGTAGTAATAGTGCAGTGCTGCCTCGAACACCTCGCTCTCAGAGCTCACCTCCAGCTCATCGCTCAACAGCACTTGCAGCACCTTCTCAGCCGGCAGCTGGCGATATACAGGCGTGCGTGAGAAGGTCTGGATGTTCTTCAAGAGGTATGAGCACACCTTCTCACCGAGCTGCTCCAGCCCGTAGGCGTCGGCCAGCTTCTCCACCTCCAGGACGTTATCGTTGTCCAGCCAGGAGAAGAGGAACTCACAGCAGAAGCCAATCACATCCTGGACCTGAAGGAAAGGAAGTGAAAGAAAGAAACGATTTTTTTATCATTCAGTACTGTAAAACTCTTATTCTGGGTGGAATAAATTCCTTTAGGAACTCAACATTTCTAGCTGATTTGATTTTTTTTTCCTGCGTAGGGTTTACGCTCTTCTTTAGGAGTAGGTGCAGAGACAGACCAGTGCGCTGAAGGCTTTACCTGCAGGAGTGTGGCAGCACACAACACCTCCTGCACCGTATCCAGCTCCAGCTCCAGCTCCGACGTGTAGATGAAGTCTAGCAGTTTGGTCATGGCTGTGTGCGTGACTCCATGAATGGTGACCTCAGTCTGCTGCATCTCCCGCAAACCCCCAGCAAACATGCCTCTGGAAGAGGAGGAAAAATAATATACAAATGCAGTGCAACTTCAGGATCCAAAATGTTATATCCAATTTTATATGCAGTGTTTCGTCCATTTGAATGAAACCCTGGTGTGTTTCCCCCCTGGCCGCAGTTCTATAGGTAGGCGAGAACAGGTGTAAACCAAAACAACTAATCCGCCAGCTAATAACCCGCTGACCTAAAGTAGTCACAGGAAGCAGCAAGGAGGATGCGGTGAGCTTCAACAGGCTTCCCCTCCACCAGCAGCACCACGTCAAACAGTATTCCTCCTTCACGCAGAGCCAGGAGTCCATCCATCAGCCCTTGTGAGTGTTTGCTGCTGCGGTACTTTTGCTTGACACACCTCCCAACCGGTCCTGACCCAGCCGGGGCGGAGTCTATCTCGTCAGTCATCTCTGCACCACCAGACTCAAAATCTCGTGCTGCTGATCACATAGCCTGAGCCTTCCTGTGGTATGCAAGATTATATGTTATTGAAGAGAGGAAGATGATAAAAGCTACACAAAGAGCAGTGTGAAGTGTCATGGTTTGATGAGCTGGGGAGCATTACAAATATTATTACACACACACACACTTTCAGATAAGCAGCTGCATTATTATTATTATTATTATTATTTCATGTTCGTAATGCTCTACTGGTTTTATGTCACATTTCCTCTGAATAACAAACATTCAAAACAGAAATGTTGTAACCCCAAATGTAGAGTCCTGTGTAATTGGTGTGTTCAGGCATTTTGTAGGGAAATGGATGAGTAAACAATAGGGATGCACTGAAATTTTGACCAGCGAAAATTTTTGGCCTAAAGAGAAAAAAGGCTGAAAATATGAGCGAAAATATATGCCGCCCTGCCCCGCCCCGACCCCCAGTTCTCACCGCTCAGATTTCACTCTCAATCTAACCGACGGTTATGGCTGCATTGCAACATTACTAGATGCGTGGTTTAAAGAACATTACTTCACCGCAGAGAAAAAGCAGCATGCATGGGAAATGATACAGGCAGAGATGGAGGTGATGATGAATGCATCTGCTAAAGAATGCGCAGCACAGAGCAAAGTGTACCAGAGAAACGGGTGTGTACAAGCTATGAGGCGCAAACTCCCTCGCTTTCTGACACGTTTGACGAGATTGTACAGGAAAGCGCCCCGATACACAGCAACGCCACAACAAGTGTAGCTATAGCACGCAGGTATTTATCTGCCCTGAGCACCAGCACAGAGAGCGAGAGACTATTCAGTGCAACATCTCATGTTCTTGATGAGAAGAGGAACTTTTGTTCTTGAAGACAAACCTGCCCCTTTTGCTTAAATAGAAAGCAGTCCAATTTGCTATGTGTATAGCAATTACATTAAAATTCTTTTTTTTTTTAAATGCATTTCTCTTGAATTGTTCTTGACTTAAGGCTACATCTGTTGTTTACAGTTTTAGGTTGGTTTTACTTCTATTGCTGCTGTTTTGCACAATAATCTTTAATTAATATGTTTACATAAACAGAACAGAGGGCTAGCTCAACAATTGACTGCTGTTTTGCAGATCATAATAGTTTTCTAGAAGTTTACATTATTTGGACAACTGGATAAAAATAGCTGTTAAATTTGATTGTTACAGAACTGAATGAAGAAGAATATATTTTAATATAGTTTTAGATTTGGTGTGTTCATTTTAATAAAAGTGTGATCATTTTATTGGTTTGTAGTTTTTCAACTCGGATTCATTAAACTCATGAAATAAATTAAAAAGTCGAATATCAATACAATTATACAATTAAAATGGGTTTTTTTTTTTTTAATTCTCGGTTTCATTTTCGGCCAAGTGTGTCCTGAATTTTCAGATTTTTAGTAACAAACCATAGATCAAATTTCAATTCCAGATCATTTTATTACAAAATTGGTTTTTAAAAAATCATTACATCACAGGCTACTATATTATGTGTTGCAATTTGTTTACATACACATCATTTCCCTTTAGAACATTTTAATTTCCTTTTAGAACAATAACAATAAGAGACGACCTTTAGCTATGTGAAACTCACCAGAAATTACTTGCAGTCAAGCACGGGTGAGTCACGGCTGTCAAATTTAGCACTGCTCTGCATAGAAAGTGAAATTGACATTGACACGGTCAGATTTGTCAAAGAAAAGGGAAGGAAGATGAAGCTTTAAATAGCCTAAATGGCATTTGTGTTGCCTATAAACTGGTTCAGTAATGCGTTGTTCTCATTTGAAAGACTTTCCCCTGTTTGACTGTATTCAATGAGTTCGTTCAGTTGCTCGTTTTTCTTAATCAGACTGTCTGATTTGTTTAGATCGGATAACATTACAGGTTGGAGCCATCAATGGATTTTTAAGTTATCTGTTTGTTTGTACTGTATTTTTTTTGTGTGAACTATTTTGACCCTAAATGGAATGGAATGTTTTTGTAAACAATAAACCCATGATACTGACTGTTTGTGTGTACTATGTGTGTGATTTCAAAGATTACGGAACACAATACCCAAGCCTAGCCTACATTGTTTTGGTTTGCCGATCCAGAATATTGAATAGCTACATGTGTGTCTGTTCATGTTTGAGATTGCATTTACTACCACAATTTTTTATTATTATACAACAAGATATTAATAATAATAATAATGATGATAATGAGTCTTTATTGATCGCATATACATTACAGCATGGTGAAATTCTTTTCCTCACATATCCCAGCATGTCAGGAAGCTGGGGTCAGAGCGCAGGGTCAGCCATGATACAGCGCCCCTGGAGCAGAGAGGGTTAAAGGCCTCCCTCAAGGGCCCAACAGTGGCGGCTTGGCAGTGCTGAGGCTTGAACCCCCGACCTTCAGATCAGTAACCTAGAGCCTTAACCGTCAAACCACCATTGCCCCCCTCATATTATTAATAAAGGGGCCCTGAACATTTCTTGCCCCCATCCCCAAAACCTTTGCTCCACCCCTGCTACAATCCAGTTCATTCACGTTCATTACACATTGCAAATTATCAGCTCAAAATGTAGTCAGATCTCTGATCACTGATTGGCTGCATGAATCTACAGTCTGGGCTAAAAAGAAATCAGCCCGAGCCCGAGCCCCACTTCTCACTTCTTCATACCATACTGTGTATTTTTCTTGTGACCATGGGTGGTGCTGTTACACATGTCATCCTTGAGACATTTATTAACAGCAAATAATCTGACATGGATGCAGAAAATGAAACCTTATAGTGATGTATTTTTATCTCTGAAAGCCACAAAATTCCCAGCCCTTCTATCACATTTACACCAGCCACCCTGTTCCAAACAACCTTTATGCCAAGTTTAGTCAAAGTTATCTCTTATACTCGTACACACTGAATGCACAAATGCCCCAAAGTTACATAAAAATGCAACCGTACCTGTTAAGGAAACTCAGCATTTCAAAACAACGCTGCTAGGTTAGTACATTAACTTCCTGTTTATCGCATGTAGCCGTCAGTGCTTCTGCTGCTAAGCTAACTTTTATTTTCAGGCTTCCGCGTGACGTCACGTACAAAAATAAACCTCACTTCCGGTGTGACGGAAAATAAAACATCAAACCACGCCCCTTCTGAAAACAGCATGCTTTAGTCAGAGTTGATTAGTCAGAAGGTCTGAAGAGTGAAACGAAAGAAAGAAAGGCAGAGGCAGACCAAAGGAAAGAAAGACAGACAGAAAGACTTGTCGAAAGAAATAAATAAAGAAAGAAAAACAGAGGCAGACCAAAGGAAAGCAGACAGGAAGAAAGAAAGACAGAAAGACTTATAGAAAGAAAGAAAGAAAGGCAGAGGCAGACCAAAGGAAAGAAAGACAGACAGAAAGACTTATAGAAAGAAAGGAGGAAAGAGAGGCAGACGCAGACCAAAGGAAAGAAAGACAGAAAGACTTACAGAAAGACATAAAGGCTACTCAACAGAAGCTTGAATAAAGACTTATACTTAAAAAAAAAGAGTATTATATAAAATTCATACTCAATGAAACAAGGATGTTCCACACATAATATTTTTAGAATGATAATTATATGTATAATTATATTTTATAATAATACTTATACTGATTGTAAATAAAGTTTATGTATTTATTTATTTATTCATTGGATTAATCATTCATTCATACATTAATCTTCAATGCTTTAATCTGGTCTGGATCTGGAACACTGGGTGTGAAGGTTTAATATACTCTGGAAGGGACATCAGTCCATCACCATGCACCACACCCACATTCACACACTCATTCACACTTAGAGGCAGTTTAGAGTAACCAATTAAGCTGCTAATATATATTTTTGGTGAGGTTGGAGGAAACCAGAGAACCCAGAGGTAACCATGGGCAAGGAGAGAACATTCAACACTTCACATAGACAGTAACCTGAGCTTGGGATCAAAGTGGGGACTCCCGAACGCTACCCACAGCGCCATCATGCTGCCTATACTTAAATATAAATGTAACAAAAAGTTAAACATAAATAAAAGTAATCAAAGAAACACGTAAATGATTATAAGTTCAAATATAAACCCAAACCAGTTCCAGGAAGTGTGCTGCAAATAATCATCAGTCTTTACACTAAAAGTGACTGGGTAGTTGTGAATTTGTATGAATTTCACTGGACAATTTAAATGTAGTTAATAAATAAAATGGCATCAGTGTGTTCTCATTAGTAGCTTGGAGAAAAAGAAAAATAGTTCAGTTATATCAGATGATGAAAGCACTTTGAAGATCACAATCAAAATTCATCCATGCATTCATTCATTCATTCATTCATTCAGGGTTGTTTATCGCATATAGTAGAGCAGGAGAACATGGGGGCATTTGAAATTGAAATATCATGCATATTCACAGATCCTTACAGATAAAGACGTGGAGATCTCCCAAAGCCATTTTATTACATTTAATTGTCATTAAAATGAAAGACAAGTTAGACTTCTTAGATGGTTAAACATTTTGCTGGTTTCCTTGCATGCTCGTGCATTTGACTGCCTATTTGTTGGTTCATTTGTTTGTTAGTCTGCCGTTTGTTTGTTGTCGGGGGAGTGAAATTGAGAAACGTATTTCTTCTCTTTGTCCAGCAGAGGTCACTCTTTCCATTTTTAACCCCTTGAACAAACTGATTTACAACATATAGCAACAAAACGTGGAAGTCTGTTTTCCTGATCCAAACCTTTCTCATCTTATACCTATACAGCATGATGAAATAATGATAATATAATATTTTGCCAGTAAATCTGATGGATAAACGATATAAATTGGCACTTAATTACATACCTTACAGAATGAGGTATCACAGGGGACAGGGTTCAGATGGTCAGATCGTCTTAATAGATGCCTAACCAGTTCAAAACACATTTCAGCACAAAAAGACAGAAAGACAAAATTAATATTAAATGAGCCGTAGGGTTTTGGTTTCGATAAACTGTTTTGCTGTTCGCCTCATATTCTCATGTTTAAATGCTCTGACAGTAAACATTATTCAAAACTACTAGCTACTTCATTCTTTTCAAAGCACATTAACAGAAAATCACTTTCATTAAAACAAATTTTAACGGTCATTAAACATCCATTGGTAGCATAAGAAAACATTTGGGGAGCTCATCTAAATAAATGGCCTCATAAATGCATTTATTGAATCCTGGCAGAGAGAGAGAGCACATGGGCGCACGATAGTGATTTGTTTGTTTCTTTTACAATAAAAGAAACCATCCAGTTTTCAGTTGGTCTCTTGCATTTAGATTGTTCTTAAAACCATCCCAAGCAGTTGATGTGATTATTGGTTGTACACAGCCACTCTGTGGGCTTTTATTGCCCCATAACTAATGGGCCATGGTGCTCCTATCAGCCCAGTGCCTACTCAGAGCAGTTATAAAAGCTGACATATGTCCCGAGCTTATGACAAGTCGGAAATCAATAAAGACCACATTGAAAGTGGTGTTTGCTACAAAAACAGGTTGAGGGAGAAAAAAAACACATCTCTAGAGGTTTGTGCTGAACCTGAAATGGCTCTATTTTAGCTGCCGGCTATGTAAAACGAGCAATCTTTTTTAATCTGTGTTTATTGCTTCAAGCTGATTGCACAGAAAACTCATATCTTCTTCCATTTGTTTAACTGGAAAAATGGACCCCGAATGACTTTCATATTAATCTTTGTAATTAACAGTGGCATCCAAGATTTATTTTGTAATGAAATTGCCTTTTTTTTTCTTTCATCAGCATGCTGGTCTATTTTCACTACATTACCCACAATGCCATTTGACTACTTGCTGCTAATGGTGCCAGTAGGATTTAGCCCTCAAGTATTCACTATTTAAAGAGTGATGCAGCAGAGCGTTAGAAACGCTTCTCTTTTGTCAGCCCATACAAGACTTCGTTTAGTTTTTTTTTTGTGATTGTTGCGGCCAAAAGTGCTTGATTTTGCTGTGCTTTAAAAAAAAATTCGATGCAATTTGCAAAGTTTTTTTTTTTTTTTTTCTGAAAATGACTTGAATTGGCAAATTGCAATTGCACGAAATTGTTTTACAGTCTTTCACAGTGATGTTTGTTGGTAAATGAAACCTTTTTTATCTGTACTCATGTTCGATACATGTGAATCGAATAGGGCTTTGGCTGAATGCACGTTGCGACGATGCATCTTGACCCAAATCTGTGGTAATTTTGAAAAATTGCAAGCTCCTCCAAATATTTTGAGTTCATTTCTGTGATCGCAAAATCACAAAATCCAAAGGATCTGTTTCGTGTTGTCCTTGATGTTTGAGATTGTTAAAATTTGCTCCTATTAAACATCGTTGTAACTGTGCTAACAACGTCCTCCGGTAACATCCGTGTGGCACACCAACGCTAACTTCTCACAGGAGTAACAGAAATACAGCACCAGTAAATTAACAATGTGGATCACTAATCACATTGTATATATTTCAGCATAAAAATATTTCATGTGTTTCAGGATGGACTTTTCCTTTGATGAGGCATCAGAGTTTGAAGTCTGGAGTACAGTATGTTCACAAACCATAGTTTCAAGTCTGTCATTAAAGTCTCCTCATGAACATCTTCACAGCAGAAGAGCAGCTAATTTGCCTCAAAATGCGACTCAAGAGAAAACAGTTCTGAATTAACTCTACGTGAGATGAAGCTTTATGAAGCATTGAAGCTTTCTAGTCAACTGTGTTGAAGCTGTTTTAGATGACAGCACTGTTACAATGCCAAAGCTGATTATTTTCCAATAATAGCACAAAGCTTTATTCCACTTATACCACAGCAGTTTGCCAATAGTTACCATTTTTATTTATTAATTATCACATCATGCTTTTTATATTGTTTATACGGTTGCATTTCATGTTGTGGAATGTCTGTTAAACTCGTTAGTTCCAGTTATCACTTAGGTAAAGCAGCTGTAAAGAGTCGTTCCCTCACCAGCTTCTCTTTTATGTTAAACACATGTCTCCATACAGAAAATGGTTATGCTTTACTTTTAGTCCCTGAGAATGGGCTGTTATTGATATAATCATGTCTGTAAGATTAATATTTACAAAAGAATAGTGTGCTTCATGTGGACCATGACAGTGAACAGGGCAGTAAGATTGAATACGCTTGTACATTGTTGGAGTACAGACTATCTGAAACAACCTACCAAAACTGGGTCCATCCCTAAACGATGCTTCAAGTCAGGCTTCAGTCTGACTGTCTCTCTCTCCTGTCAGTCACAGCAAGACTAGTCAATCATGGGCATCTGTGAGCTTATGTATGTGGAAGAGGGTAGATAGCACTTTCCTCCAAATGTGTTGCTGCATGACCAGGTAAAAAAAAATTGCGATTGGCTGACTTCACATGTCTTGGCGGATGCACTGTGTTAGTCTTCATCCTCCTATGTTGAAAGCTGTATGATAGGAGAGAGCCGGGGGAAATTTTTTTGTGTGTTTATTAGGTAAACTTTGGTGAAAAATTGTCCAATTAAAAAAAAAAAGATTATGATACAATTTCACGGGAACCGTGGCTTATTGGTTAGCATATTTGCCTTGCATCTCGAATTCTGACTCCGCTTTGTGTGTGTGGAGTTTGTATGTTCTCCTCGTGCTTCTGGGGTTATCTCTGGGTACTCCAGTTTCTTCCCCCAGTCCAAAGACATTTGTTGTAGGCTGACTGACATTTCCAAATTGTCCATAGTGTGTGAATGTGTGTGCGATTGTGCCATGCGATGGGTTGCCACTCCGTCCAGGTTGTCCCCCGCCTTGTGCCCAGAGTCCCTTGGAATAGGCTCCAGGCTCCCCATGACCCTGTGTAGGATAAGCAGTATAGAAAATGGATAGACGGTTGGATGGAAACAATCTCAATATTTTTTGCAGTTATTATGGTTTATTCATTTATAAAACTTGGGTTGTACAGATGTCGTGAAGCATTTGAGGATAATCAAAAAAACGTCATCATAGTAAGCAAACATACCAAAATAGGCTCAGGGAGATCATTTCAATTGCCAAGTATAAAGGTTTAATTAGTAAAGATAAATGAGAATGGTCTGAGTTCATTCAACAGGTTGCTCTGGCTCAATTTCAGTCAATCACCAAATACTTTATTGGAAACCCGTCACATTTTATAGCACCCTGATCACTTCCTATCCACATAACACTTCCCCATTAAAATGGCTTATTTGCTGCGTGTAATTTGATGTCTGTTAATTGTGTGTTATTGCAACCCATTTACTCTTAATTACTTCCAAACCATAATTTGTAATAACCAAAACCCCTTGTTTTTTTGTTTTTTAACCAGTATGACAGTTAGAAGCCTGTACTGATGTGTATGATTATAGGATCTGATTGCAAACAATTTCAGTGAAAAGGTAAATATAGCATAATCATTTATCTATCCATATTTTCCTCTCCTCTGTAAGCTGTCAAATGACCCTTTTTAAAGGAGAGTGATGTCAACAGATTGAACAAAGACACTGGTACGCTGTGTAATGAGTTTTTACAAAGATAAGCATTGTGCTATTCTGTCCTACGTTAATGACCCAAGAGCTCATTGAATTAGCTCAGTCCATGGAGACTGTGCTCATAAAGGCAGAGGATAAAAAAAAAACTTTCAAACGGGTTAAGCAGCATCAGGAGAGTGTTATGTTTTTGTTCACGTCACCCTCTCACCCTTGAAATGAATGCTAGGCTAATTTTACATGTGACTAGCTGGCTGTTTGAACAAAAACTGCGAAACTGTTTTCCCAGTGGGTTTTTATTGTCTGACTGTCACTCGAGACAAATCTCGCTTCAATATTAACTTGGCCTCAGGCTTAAGAGCACCTTGTGAACCTTAATCACTGTTTATTAGCATGCGGAAGACTTTCCAGAGTGATACTGTCTTCTGTCTTTGTCCTGAAATGGAGGTAGCTCTTGGCTCTGGCTTTTGAGTTTATGCAACAGCTGTGATTAAATAGTTGCAACATTATTTCAGACACAGGTTTACTTCAGGCGCTAAAATTATTTGGCATACATGGTCCTGTTATGCAGCTGGAAATCTGCTTTATTGCTCCTGACTGACAGAAAACAGTCTGTTTTTTTCTCTCGTTTGTTGGTACATTCCTGCAAATTCGACATCAGGGGATAGTAGCTAATGCATGCTACAGAACATTATTCATTGTTTTGCAATGTTTTGCGAGAGAGAGAGAGAGAGAGAGAGAGAGAGAGAGAGGAGAGAGAGAGAGAGAGATGCCAGAAATACTGTATATCATGATACTTTAAGACAAGCAAATCATTACTTTAACATTATTACTTAAATAAATAAATAAATAACACGAAAAAATGTTTTATGCATACAAATTGATTTTAACATGAAAACAAAGAAACCAATCCATCCTTTTTCTGCATAACTTATCCTACACAGGGTCGCGGGGAGCCTGGAGCCTATCCCAGAGGACTTTTGGCACAAGGTGGGGGGAACTCCTGGACAGGGTGCCAATCCATCGCAGGGCACAATCGCACACACACACATTCATACACCTCTTCACACACTATGGACAATTTGGTAATGCCAATCAGCCTACAATGTATGTGTTTGGATTGGGGGAGCAAACTGGAGTACCTGGAGGAAATATATACATATACATATATATATATATCTATATATATCTATCTATATATATATATATATATATATATATATATATATATATATATATATCTATATATATATATATATATATATATATATATATATATATATATAGTTTTCAGTCATCTGATCTAATCAGAAATCTGATCAGTCACTTGTAATCAGTAACAAAATGTGTGTGTGTGTGTTTTGTGTGTTTGTGTGTTTTCAGCATAGGTCAGGGCACAGCAATCCACTATCTGGTACCACTCATCTTCCTCAGGCAGGAAGGCCGACACTTCTGTTTTTTATTATGACCTTAGATGAATTTATATGTTTATTGAACTCATAAAGTACAGCTTCCTACAATGCCCTTGGTACACCAGCGTATCAAACATATTTTATATGCTTCTGATGGGACTGGCAAAAAAACACCGGGGACACAAGTCCCTTTTCACGTGTGATGGGGTTATAAATTCCTCTTTCACGTTAAACTGCTTTCGATTCACGCACACCCACTCCTCTGGACAGCCTGCACTCCTGTAATACATCACAAACCGGGATGTAATTGGTTTTAGATGGAGCTGGGCGATTACTTGTTCCAAACACTCTGGCAACTTCTTTCAAAAGCTCAGGTTCGATTGAGCAAACATGGAGAGCTTTTGGTTTTTTCCCCAGTGTTGAAACAATTGGACATTCTCTCCTGTAAGAGGATTTATTTTTTTTTTATTGGCATTATATTGCTGTTGATTTAATGTTGACAGATAAAATCAATACCCGACTCCCAGTTATCTTGAGACGCTGTCATGCTACACGTTTTCTTATATTGTAGGAATTCACAAGTATTAAAATCTAAAAGCAAACTCAGGAGTTAAACTATTCACTGATGCTTAAATTACAAAGATTATATCCTTATTGTATGTCTAAATTTGACAATTTATATATGTGAATGTAGAATAAAATTCTAAAGCAGCCTAAATTTGTTGAATGTCCTCATTCTTAGCAGTTCTTGCTAACATCCACCAGACTCAGGGATTCAAATTCACAATTTGATTACAAAGCCCTACACAGTCAGAGTCTTTTGTTTAAAGCTATTTTTAAATATTATATAAATACAATTTTTTTTCAATCTATTTTTTAGTACCTGTTTTAAGAATAGTTCTCAAAACCCAGTATGAAGAGTTATTAAGAATTGTGTACAGCAGCTTTAAGATTTTATTTATATTATTTATTTTTTTTTTTTTTGTTCAGCAACACAATGTTACCTGTAGAAAACACATGACGTGAGTCGTGTTAATGTTACAATGAAAGGGTGAATGATGCAGAAAACTACTTAAATGAATATCTTTCTCCACAGATGTAATTTACACCACCTTGAATGAATGCCGTATACATAGCTGGAGAGGGACAGGAGCATTAGATAATAGCAGTCTTTATTGGTATGTACACATGGTTAATACTGACAAAGACTTGTGAATCTGAACCTGAAAAAGCAGCAGGTGAAACAGATGTCTCATGATGGTCTCCATTAAGAAAGAATGCGCATAATTAGGGGACAACAGCATTAATTAGCTCATAACCAGCGTTGACAGTCATGATGGCCCAGGAGGTGCACAGTTTCCATGCCAACTGTTCCTTCTGTCACAAGCTGAACCAGGGGGTCACCCAAGAAGGGAATGGCCTCGGGCCTGAAGACCTCGGCTGTCACGCCACTGATTATTTTGAGTTGGCGAAACAACGTGCTATAATATGTGCTATCTTACCCGACAGCCACTCCTCATTTTCATTTTATCTCTCATTCGCATTTGATGAGGCAGGTGCCCTCGAGGGCATCCTGCTAAATCCAGAGCTGTATTAAAATCCTCATAAGCGCCTTGATCTGTTCATTTCTATTCATAAAAGTGGTTGTATTTAGGAAAAGGGTCCAGAGAATGGACTGGAAGGAAGTTGAATATACATAATACAATTAATTCAAGTTTAATTCAAAGTGAGGTTCTTTAGTCAACTAACCAGAATATGTCAAGTTTTTAAACTTGACATGTTTTCCTTCACATTTGGAAAATATTCTACACTAATAAAAATGGTTCCTTAAGGGTGGTGTGGATAGTTAGGGGTTCTGCGCTGCCTAAAGTGTTCTTTCACTTTCTTATCAGAAGAGGATTCTAGATTTGATCAACCCATAGTAATTAACCACTATAGTAATTATAGCCATGTATGAAAAACTAGTAAATAGAAATTGTGATTGTTTGACGTTTCAGTATACACTCATAACACAATACAAACATAATTAGATGCTCCTTTACATCAGCATTTACAAAGAGTGTAATTAACATCTCGCTAATTACCGTGAGCTGTGTTTCTCTGATCCATCCCAATTTATCATCTTCCCACACATCATCTTCACTGATAACTGTCATGTTATCTCCCATTGATATTTGTGTTTCAAACACATTAAGCTTTCTATCGATTTACTGAGGCATTTATTACTGAGAGAAGCTATCTCATGGCCTCATGTTTACTGCACTAAAAGGGGCCACCAATTTTGCACC
Organism: Ictalurus furcatus; assembly: GCF_023375685.1. Taxonomy (NCBI): domain Eukaryota; kingdom Metazoa; phylum Chordata; class Actinopteri; order Siluriformes; family Ictaluridae; genus Ictalurus; species Ictalurus furcatus. The sequence continues at coordinate 6,123,804 of NC_071259.1, forward strand.
AATCTGCAGTGATGTTCAATTTTAAAGTATTGGAACAGCAAGGCTAATCCTATTATTTTTGGTATACATTGAAGACATTTGGGTTTGAGATCAAAAGATGAATATGAGACAACAGATCAGAATTTCAGCTTTCGTTTCATGATATTTACATCTAAATGTGTTAAACAACTAAAAAAAAATGGCACCTTTGGTGGCAGATAACCCAATTTGTAGATCAGAAAAATTATAGGAACAGATAGTCTTCACGTAAATGAAAGTAAATGTCCCTTGCTTGCAATAATTGCATCAAGCTGGTGACCCACTGACATCACCAAACATTTTTCTTTAGTGTGGTTTTTCCAGGCTGTACTGCAACTTCTTTCAGTTGCTGTTTGTTCAATATCTGGCTGTTAGCACACCAGTGGTTTCCTTCTTTTTCAGGACATTCTCAATTGTTGTATTGGCTATGCCCAATGTTTGTGCAATGGCTCTGATGGATTTTCTCCTCTTTTCTCAGCTTCAAAATGGCTTGCCTTTCTCCCATAGACAGCTCTCTGGTCTTCATGTTGGTTTATCCTTTTTAACAAGAAATACAGTCTTCACAGTTGAAACCTAGGGCTCAACAGAAAACAACAGAATTGGCCGTGCTCTTCCAGTACTTTTGGAGGGGACTGTACGCACCTAAATTAAAATAAAATAATGTCAGATTTCTGATCCTGGTGCTTTCAAAGACAGATAAATGAAACATATCTGAAATCTCTTACATAAAAATCACATACGTTTCTAAAGTGATAATATGTTTTTCCTGTGCGATTATGTACGTAATATGTATTATGTATATTACACATGTATTACAAGTGTGTAAAGTACACACTTGTAACATCATGTGGCTAATATGATAACAAAAACCACATGTCCTAAATGTGAAAAATTAACATATGAAAATAAGTGATTCATGTGGGAAAAGCACAAGAGAAGATAAATCAGTATTGTTAAAAAAATAGATGTGAAAATAAATTAATTGTGAATAAAAATCATGTGGAAAAGAAATTTTAATAAAGCATGTGAAAACAAATAAATCTTGTGTAAAAGAACACAAAATGAATCGCAAACAATCACATGAAATTAACGTGACTCGTGTATAAAAATCACAGGTGAAAATAAATGACTCATTTGTAAAAAGTCACTTGTGAAGAGAAATGAATGGTGAAAAAATCAAGATCAAATTAATCATGAAAAAAATGGTGAAAATAAATGAATCATTAAAAAAATCAAATGTAAAAAATCAGTAGTATAAAAAATGACAGGAGAATGAATGAAAAGTCTAAAATGGATTATGTAAAAAAAATCACGTGTAACAGATTAAAACACCTGCACTACAGAATGAATGAAACAACATGTGAAGGGTCTATAAACTAAATGTGTAATGTTTGTGAGACTTTTCTGTCTTTCTGATTGGAATTTCAAAATATATTCCTACACAAAATGAAGCAGATGAGTCAGTTCAGAAGAGAACTGATTCGTTTTTGTGTTTGATCTTACTGCACTTTATTAATCATGTCTGGAGGTGGCCTTGATGGCCGAGTGACCCTGACATGATTTAGTTTCTGCTTTTCATCCAACACCACCGTGTGATCGATTTTCAGCAGCTGACAGGGGAAAAACTAAATGGTTACAGTTCGGAGAAGCTGACATTTGTCAAGGGTTCGATACTTAGTCTTTTCTGGCACTTTTATACCAACATGTAAGTCTTGCTTTCATAATGACTGACCAAAGATTTTATTTTTGCTCTGTTTTTTAAAGCCCCCATCTTCCTTTTATTAGGCTAGGCATGTTATTATCAAAAGCAGTAATCGCCAGTACTACCAGTTATGTTTATTACTGGACTAGGTTGAAGGCAAAATATGTCTTTTTTTACAGGCGAATATGAAAATGATGAGCTTCCCAACAAAGGTTCGGGTAACCTCATGATAAAAATGCCAGAGGCAGAAGTGAAATGATCATCTCCACCCACAGAAAAGCTCTGATATTAAAATAATGGGCATGCAGTGGGTTGTTCCATGCTGTACTTCGATGCTGAAAAAGCTAAGCAGAGGTCGGGTAGTTCAGCTGTGTGTTCCAGCCTATTTAAAGACAATAGAAGAACAGTACAAAGACAAATACAGATCCTTCTGCATCTCCCAGTTGATCATTAGCTGTCTTGGAAAGCTGTGATCTTAATCCTGAGATGCACATATGGTATTGTGGATCTACCCATCATGAACTTTCTAACATTCTGTAGTATTGCAACCTGGAACTAAAATGAGTTGGGATTAACTGTGATTATAGGTCAGGAATCTTTGCAAAATACACCATAATAGTGAAGTAGGGGGAGGTTATATACAGTTTAATATTATTTACAAATAAAAAATGTACAAATTGTGATTGCCTTAAATTCGTTCTTAAATTGGTTCCTAAATTATTGTGCAATTGATCACACACAAACTCACTCTACATACACCTATGAAGAGCTAGCAAAGTATCTATATATGTATATATATGTATATACGTGTATATATATATATATGTGTGTGTGTGTGTGTGTGTATGTATGTATGTATGTATATATATATACACACACACTTGTTCCTACCACCACCATGCTTCACTGTTCAATGCCAAGCCAATGAAGTCCATTTTTGTTCCAGGTTCTTACACTACTAAATATGGAAACATTTAAGCCGGAATATTATTATGCAAGTAAGTATTTAAAAAAATCAAAAGACAGATAAATTTGTTTGAGACAAGGAAACACAACCTAATATTCAGTTTACAGGATCAGACGGTTCAGAAAACAATATTTTGTTTCAACAGTGTAGCTCCCTATTTATGGTGACAATTCACTTTGTGAATGATCATGAGTGTTATTAAAATTTTAATCCATTTACTGCCTCCTTTATGGTTATTGCAAATAATTACATAGCAAATTAAAGGCCTCTCTTGAATGAGTTCAATGTTTGTATACAGTAATTATGTAATTAGCAAGAAAAATGCAAAACAGCTACTGAGAACTATAATGAAATGACTACGATGAGCAGTGAAATGTATGTCTTTTTTTACAGATGGCACAAAGGCACAAAATCATGGCAGATCTATAACAAAATAAAAAATTCTCCAGGGTTGGGGGTTCGAGTTTGCATGTTCTCCCCATGCTTCGGGGGTTTCAACTGGGTACTCCGGTTTCTTCCCCCAGTCCAAAGACATGCATTGCAGGCTGATTGGCATTTCTAAATTGTCTGTACTGTATGAATGGATGTGTGAATGTGTATGTGATTGTGCCCTGCAATGGATTGGCACACCGTCCAGGGTGTCCCTCACCTTGTGCCCAATACTCCCTGGGACAGGCTCCAGGTTCCCCGCCACCCAGTAAGTATAAGCAGTACAGAAAATGGATGGATGGATGGATGATCATAAAGTAAACGATCAATGGTAAAAGATCGAATAACAAGTAAAAGTTCACAAGTCAATAGAAAGAAACAGCACAGATATCAATAATCACCTGTCTGCTCTGTGTATGTGAGTAATATTTCATTATTGTTGTTTAGGATATGAGAGCAAGCAGAAAATAAATTCCACATACTGTATAGTTAAGTTTTCTTATTTAATTACTAATATATTTGGACCGTAGAAATAACAGTGATTTAGTTTTATGCCATCTTTATTCCAATCAGTAAGACACATGACTTTGCTTCCAGAGAGGCAGAGGACTGAGGTCTGACCGTGAGAGCTCTGGCCCTCTCTGTAAAGGCCAGGGTAATTAAGTAGGACACAAGAGCAGCAGAGGGGACTTTGGTAAATACCAGAGTCATTCTTAAGCGAGTCTCCTGACCACAGAAATACCACCACACAGAGTAGTGTTGTCAGGTATGAATAAGAAATGATTAATATGAAGTGGCTGTACAGCCAGTCAGCATAAGACCATTGTGTTTAAGAGTGGTGTGTATACTGACAACCGACATAAACCTCTATGTTAGAGATGTAATGTAATGACACTATTTGTGTCTGTATCTGTGTCTAATTCTGGCTCTGACAGTACCTCAGCTACATCAGTCTAGTTCATAATTGGTCTCAACTAGACAAGTGTGTGGGTTAATTTGTTTGTACTTGGCCACAATATTTTGAACGAAGCTAGTTGGTTCTATTTTCCAAAATACCAGGAAGAAACTAAGGATGAATGAGCATTCTTGTTAATGTTCATGGTCTTTGTTTGTTCCACAAGCTTATAGCTGCTATCTGACCACTTGCTCATGCTGGATTTCCCAAGGGAAAAAAAAAATCTGAATAATGTATTTGTATTCGGTTAGATCCCTAATATGTAGCTTTATGAACTACCCTTAAGTAAGGTGTTACCCAGTTTCGTTTCCAAAATCTTCTACATAAGACAATTTGTTAATCTCGCTAACTTTGTTTGACTCTTTTATAGTCAGATAAATCTCTGCTGAATCAAGCACAGCTTTATTTGGACGTGTTTAAAATATGGCATGTAAAATGGATTTCACAATGGGAAAAAGATGATGATAATGATGCAGGCTACCTCAAAATATAATTTGGCATGGGCAGAATTGGGAAGCCAAAGCTCCATTACCTTCTTAATCATGCATATCTCCTTTAATATTCATAGAGCATAGCCTGGCTGGCAGTCGGACCCAGATTCATTTCTTACTCCCCCATCCCAACTTTCCAATGCTGGTCCAATTATGAGAAAGCTCTGCACTATTCTGAGCTACTATCTATCTGTGGAGGTAAAGTAAACCAGACATGCGTTAACAGCCTTGTTAGCTGTGTTCCTCTACGTCCGTCACTTACTGTCTTCTCTGTAACTCGCCACTCATCAGACTTCTGCCCTTTTTCCATTCTGGTCTGATTAGCTCAGATTTGAACTGTGGGGTTTAAGATTTGCCAGTGGCCCACTGATCTGAGCGTGCATTGTTCTGATTTATACAGTCGGTGGGAAGGACCCCTTCAAGGCTGGGTAGGTAATAGCATTTCCCCAGTGAAGGGAGAATGGGAATTAGAGCCAGGCTGATGCTGGGGTTTAACATGCTGTATGCTGAGGATGGAGCAAGGATCAGGCTTTCATATGGGAGTCAGTTTCTGCTGGGCGAGGAAATATCGGCCGCTGGGAGGTTAATGACTCTGCAGGTGGGGTGTGCATGAATGAAAGTGGATGTGAAGGAATAAAACAGTGAGTGAGGCTCAAATCCATCTTTATACACAGCATTAAAACCACCTTCTCAGTGCACAAAAATAAAATCCTAACGGACAGGCCTCTGAAAATAAAAAAAGCACAAATCTCCGGTCCAAAATCCAATAGACACCTTGATCCAGTGTTATATTCAATCCTGCTGTTTGATCACAGGCTTATTTCAAGGATCCCTCAAACCTGCAGATGCATCAATAACTACTTTTCACAACAAATAGTGTGTATGTGTATAGCTATGTATAATAGAACAGCCTGTACTGTGCAAACACAGCATGGAGTCTTTTCTGTCAATTCCATCCAAAAGCAATAAAATGCTTTTTATTATTCAGAAGCTGTCCTATAATTCGGTCTGCTTCAAGCTTTTTACATTACATTATATTACCTGTCTTTCTGCACTACATGGTATTCAGGTTCTATTCAGGCCTCTGTCACAGCATCTCATCTAGATCCATGAGCTGTTGCAGCACATCTACTCCACCAAATGAAATCAGCTTTTAATAAGACTGTAGTAATGGCTGAGGCAGGCAGTAGCAGCACACCAGAGACTCTATCACGCTGGGATTTGTCCAGACACATAGGCCTGTTCCTGCAAGGCCATCAAATTTGACACTTTAATGCTAAAACAGATCCTAAGAGGTCTTTTACATGTGTGATCTGTTAACAGTTCGATATGTGTTGTATAAAATTTTCGCTTTTCATATAAGAAAGTCTGTTTTTAGTGATGTTGCATTGAAAAATATATTAAATTGTTCTTATTTGTTTTAATTCAGTGTTTTATATGCAAAGATTAGATGGCACAATGGGTTTTAGCATATCTAGTGTCATGTGATCTCTGGATTTATTTTGACTGACAATTTAAAAGTGGTTAATGTAACCCAAAACGTTGTCGTATTTTTTTTTTTTATTGATTGGTTTTTTTTTAATTTAGGGAATTAATTTGATTGTGCAGACTGGATAAAGTGTGAAAGTGCATCAGTTGTCTAAGGCTGCTTTCACATATGCAGCATTTAGTCCATTTGAGTGGACCCTGATGCATTTTCCCTCTCACTGTGGTTCTTTAGGCAGGTGAGAAAAAAGCAGTTTCACTCAGACTTGGACCAAAGATACGACCCGAGAGCGTCTGAGCGAGGTGGTCCCGGTCTGCTTCCAAGTGAACTCTGGAGTCGTTCAATTGCAGCAAGAATACAGTTCGAGTTTCAATCAGCCAGACTGCGAGGAGTGAATTTAAAATGCGGTGTATTTTGGGTTGTGGGCTGCATTTTTTTTGGTTGCTGCAAACTACTAAAATTAGCCATGATACTCAAAGGTCAGAGCTGAAGCGCTGCACAAAATGTGTTCTGGATATTTGTACAGACGAAAGAAAAGATAAAATAATGTCCACATGTGATACACAAAACATTTTAATCTTGTTATTTATATAATTACATTTATATTTAAAAAAAAAAAAAAACATCTTAGCAAGTGGAAACACCTTGAATGTAGTCAAATTTATCTAGTATTTCTTACTGAAAGATCACAATAAACCAAATTTAAAGCTTTAAAAAGATTGGCAGATAATTTTACTCATTTATGCATTTATTTCTAAAATGAAGCAACATCTGCCAAGAGAATAAAATAACTATAAACTTGAAATACGTAATAATGTCCAGAAATATGTTTAATAATCTTATAATCAGAAATACTAGATAAATTTGATTACATTACAAAGTATTTACACTTGCATACAGTAGATGTAATTTTTTTGCAGTGTATCTAACCTACTTTGTATAATTATCTAATGTATATCTGCTTTATATAATTATCAAATTTACTTCTTGAATACTTCTTGCTTGCACAGTCTAGTTTTTGCTTGCTGCTGTAATTTGTGAATTTCCCTTTGGAAGTAATTAAGTTATCTATCTATGTGTCTGTCTGTCTATCTCTCTAATAATTTATTTAGTACCTGCTCCATGTTCTCTACTTTTTGTGATTTTCTACTTTTTTGTGTGCTTGGTAAATATTTGGTTTCTTTTTTGCGTATTTCTAACCAATGAATGAAATTTTATTAATTTTTTTTATTTGCATTTTAGCTCCTTAAATTATGTGCAGTGTGAAACCAAATCAAATAGTAAACAAACCTAAAGTATACATTTTGCTCTGCTTCGGACTAACAGGTGTGAACATGCCCAGTGAACAGGAGGTATCTAAAAATGAGTTGAGTTAATACTGGGCAGGCGACTGATGTAACAGATGAGTGTTATTGCATCATATAAGATAAGAGCCAATCGCGTCCCAGTATGCAAATACAGGTCATGCAACACCAGTTTACCAGGGGATATTTTCTCAATTCATCAACAGTAATTCAGTATTGAACATATAAAAATAGGATCTTAAAAATCATTACATTTTATGCTAGGCTGATGGGTTTAGTAACTAGCTCTCATTATTATGAAATTCAGCATATTTTTGTGATGGAGTAGTGCTGGTTTGGATGCCTGAAAACCAAGCTCTTTACTAACTTTTTTCTTCTTATTAACAACAAAGAATGCAACTAATGCTATTTTTGGACCTATCACTGACTTTACAAAGGTTTGACTTTTGCTAGATTGTATAATTTTGGTACAATAACAGAACCATCATATCATATGATAAAAGACCACCTTCCATTTGCTGAAGTCAATGAGGCCAGCATTTGTTTGTATTTTAACAACCTTTAATCTGCATTACCCTTGATGCACAAATTATGCAAATATGTAAATATAAATATATTTTCTATTTTACTCTGCTAGGCATCTCTTTCAGATTGAAGCTCATCACAGCTATTAAAAACAATAAGCACATTCAAACCGCATTTAAATATTATTATTATTGTTTTCACTTCTTTGTATGCCATTTGTATTCCGTTATGCCATTTGCTTAATCACCTGAAACTATTTATAAAGCAGGTGTTTCTCGCTTCATGCACATTACGAATTGCCTAACAGGGGAACAGCAACCTGATAAGTGTATCCTGCTCCTAAAATGGAAAGACACTGCTAATTGATCACACAAACACACACTCTCTTGCTCCTTTCCACTCCTCTTCTTCTTTCAGCTAAGGTCTGCCTTCTTTCTCCTTGTAGGCTTCATAAGAGGAAAAATGCATCATCTTCTGTTCTATTTTAAATGTCTAAACCAGCACCAGTACATCTATGAAACATTGCTGTCATAGTGGACTACTTTCAGCACATTGTCTGTTGGCCAATAATAAGATTTTGCTTCTCCATTAAAATGTCATTTGCAGTATGGTAAAGGATCCTGATTCAATTGCCTCCTTACGTGGTGGTCTCAGGCTCGGTGCAGAGAACGATTGGTACAAGTGCATCAAGAATGCTCAGTTTTCACAAACGCATTACTTTCATTGCTTAAGTGGTTCTGAGCGAAAGCAGAAAGGATGCAATAAATAAAGACATATGAACATAGAGAGAAAGAGAGAAAGAGCTAGCGCTATGCTTGTCTTTCATCTTCTTTACGTTGTATCCTATTAAACACTTCTGTGTTGTTCTCTAGGTTGTGCTTTGCTTTCAGACAATGGTTTTGAAATATGGAAAGCATCATGAGCTGAAAAAAATGACCAATCACTACTGCTGAAACTACGTGTTTCAATAGTAGTGATTGGTAATAATCAGTAGTAATTCAGTAATAATCACTACTGATAACTATTTGTTTTATTTCACCCTTCCTAACCACCAGGGGCAGTGAAACTCATATTAATATCTTCTTGTGCATGTGGGCACACAGGCCAAGACTTTCCAATTGTAGCTTTCTTTGCCTTTCTTCTTCTCATTTCATTCAGTTCTGACCTCACATACACCTTGGACCTATCTGCATGCTTAACAGCTTGTGACTACAGTACTTGGTCCTCCAAAATTAGCGACAGTCTCTTATTCAAATCAATTCAATTCAGTTTTATTTGTATAGCGCTTTTAATAACGGACCTTGTCACAAAGCAGCTTTACAGAAACATATAAATTAAAAATTTTATATATTTATCCCAGAGTCGACGCTGGTGAGGAAAACCTCCCTGAGACGACATGAGGAAGAAACCTTGAGAGGAACCAGACTCAAAAGGGAACTCGATTTTATCTAGTTTTTTCTTTTCCCTTGCGTATAAAACAGTGTAAAAAATCCGTACTGTACAATAAACATTTTTGTAACCTCTTGACTGTAACAAAACACTGACACTGGAGACCCCTTCCGAAAATGTCCATAAATGTCTCCTTATAGAAAACTTCACCATACCAATGATTATACATCTTATATTTTTAATTGTGATTAAAAAAAATTGTTTTATTAAAGAACATCATACGTTTTATCCTTTTATAGTTACAGTTAATGTTGTGGAATGCCTACAAAACAAATTTCCTATTATCACTTACCTTACAGCAGCTATAAACAGTCGTTCTCACACCAGCCTCTTTTTTTCCCTCACAGAAAAAAACCCCAACACAACTTGTCATGTTATCGAGAAACCGCAAAGCACAAAGGAGAATTTATACACTGTCACACACTGCTGACACCGGAGACTCTTTACATAAGTGTTAAAAAATAAAAGCCTCCTCACGAAAAAATTAAAATGACAAATTACTTTTAGACAAATTAGACACTGTTTTTATGACTCAATGAATCTTGAGCTTCATGTAAAGGTTAACCTAATTCACAACTGCCACCAGCATTTTTCCATCTAGCGTAATTATGTGGCATATAATGTTGGGTCTGTCAGCTGATCCCATTAGTAACTCTTCAGAAAGGGAATTCATTTAGTAATAATTGTAATACAAACGTCTGCCCTGAATGTTCTTCTTTCAAAGTCTGAGCAGGAATTAATTATAGAATGTCATTTGGACCACACCATTAATATTCAGAAATATGCTTACAGACATTTCACCTCAGGCATGATTTGTGATTAGACATACTTAATTTTTGATTCAGTTGGATCCAGGTTGATCTATGGAATTTAATTTGTGCTAAAAGTATTGTACATAACTTTTCAAGAAACAAACAAAAATATACAAAGAGAAAGAATTAAAACACTCTGAAACTGAAAACAGTGAACTCAGTGGCAAAAATGTAACATGGTCTTCAAATAAACAGCATTCTTCATTAACAGTTTTCTAGCCTTTGTTTTCGCTAATCATGGTTTATGAATGCGCTGCCAGAGTTTTCATTTACGCTTTCAAACTTTTGTTTATGCTAAGTAAGTTTACGTTTGCCATTCTGGTACAAACCTTACATGTGGGCAGGCTTCACTGTTTTCAGTTTTAGCGTAGTGTTTTTCTTCTTTCTCTTTGTGTATTTTTGTTCATTTCTTGAAAAGTTACGTTCAATTCCTTTTAGGAATTAGGCCCAAATCTAATCCCATACTGATCCACCCACTGTTTTCCCCAAAAATTACAAACTAAGACTTCACAATCTTAACTTGCCTTACAGCTATGTGAAAATAGTGTGACAGATTTTCTCATTCTTTTTAAAAAACATTTTCACAATTTTCAAGAGCTCAGTTATCAAGATGCGAATTCAAACCAAATATATTAAAGTACCTTATTTTCAAATATGTGACTATAATTTTGTTTATTTTTAATGTGAACGGTGTAATTGGTCACATGACCAAAATAGTTTACATGAGGTGTGTCCCTGAGAAGAATGTCATATGCATCAGAGCTCTATAGGTATGTAGGTATAGTGTCCTCTACTAGAATTGTCTTTATTGTTTAATCTTTTGATCTTTTGTTAAAAAAAATTACAAAAATACTCAGCTCTCATGGATACCAAACAACTGCAAATTCAACACAGGATTATCCAAAAAATATATCTTTTTAAATATATGTGTGCAACAGTTATTGGCACCCCTATGAATTCATATGAGAAAAATATATTTGAAGTATATTCCCACTGATATTTGACATTTTTTAGTACATGTGGGTGACTAGGAACAGGAAAGTGTTCAATCATGACTTCCTGTTTCACAGGGGTATAAATATGAGGTAACACATTGGCCAAATTCCCATTTATAACAATGGGTAAGACCAAGGAATATAGCTGTGATGTGCGGCAAAAGGTTGTTGAGCTTCACAAAATGGGAAGTGCCTAAAAGAAAATTGCACAAGCATTGAAAATGCCCATTTTCACCATCAGGGCAATAATTAAGATGTTCCAGTCAACTGGAAATGTTATGAATCAACCTGGAATTGGACGCGTGTCTATATCGTCTCAACGTATTGTGAAGAGGATGGTTCGAGTGGCCAAAAAATCTCCAAGGATCACAGATGGAGAATTGCAGAAGTTAGTTGAGTCTTGTGATCAGAAAGTCTCCAAAACTACAATCCGAAGTCACCTACGTTATTGGCACCTACAAGGGCGCCAATAATTGTTGCACACCTATATGTAACAAAGATTTTTTTTTTTTATAAACCTGTGTTTTGTTTGCAGTTGTTTGATATCCGTGAGAGCAAAATAAAAGTATAATCTTTGATATGGTGAAGTTTTCTGTAAGAAGACATTTAAAGCTGTAACTTTAAGCTGATCACCACAGGAAATGTTTTCAGGACAGAAGACTTTTGCGCTTCTCATTTCCTTGGTAACAAAACAAGACGAATTTCTGTCTTATTAACTTTAAGAGAGAGAGAGAAAAAAAAGAAAGGGCGGTGAGCGAACAACACAAAGAAATGAGAACAAGAACTAACTTTTTTGCAGATGTTCCACAACATTAAAAGGATAAAATGTACAACATGACATTCATTACTGCTAACTTATGACCTTTGTTATGCCTGAAGCAACTTTTGCGAATCGTGAACATACAATGCATACAGTTTATTCCACAGGGAGTACAATTCATTTTAATCCCAAATTTGGGATTAAATGAGTTAAACATAAACAGAGAGAGAGAGAGAGAGAGAGAGAGAGAGAGAGAGAGAACAGAGAGAAGAGTGAGACAGATACATGAGAGAAACAATAGAGAGATAGAGAGGAAGAGACAGAGAAGGGAGAGAGAGAACAGAGAAGAGAGACAGACCAATAAGCGCAAGAGAGAGAGAGAAAGAAGCTATTCAGAACTATCCAGGTGTAAAGGGCTGATGGGAAATTGAACACAAATGGAAGAAATGATTAAAAAAACCAGGAAGGAGTTTGGCTTTCAGCCAGTCAGTGATCTGGAGTACACTGACAGAGCAATGCTGAAGTGGGCAGGAGCAAAGGAACTAGATGTCCAGAAGTGGCCCCAAGTCCTGATAGTAAAAAATCTGTTTAACCTCGGTAGCAAAAGCTAATGATTTCTGTCCGTCACCCCAAATAACTCGGCACAGCTTGTGCAATTGTGTAAGTACCAGATGGGCAGATGTCGTTCTATCTCGAGTAAATGGAGATTTCGGCAGAAAGACTGCTGGCAGAATGAGCTTCCAGATGGGTTTCATCAAAGGAGTGTGCTCGAAATTAAAGTTTTAGTGTTGTTAGTATATTGTTTGTAATTGTTTTGCTTTTTTTAAAGTCTCTTAAGATGAATGCACCAGCTGTGGTTTATTAAAAGGACACATCATTTTTTAAATAATTTTTTTTGTTTTCACTTGTTTTCTGTTTTGTTTGCTTTCTCTTACATAAAATTCATGAGCTTCACATGATTCACATGTAACATTTACTTATATGGTGTTTAGACACTTCACATGTTATGTTTCACATATTTTTTACATGTAGGCATGTCACATGTAGTGCATGTATTTTTATTTTTCTATGTGAATTTATTTGATACATGATGAATTCATTTATTTTCGTGTGATTTTTTTGTTCACATTTTCACTGGATTCTTTTACACGATTTATTTATTTTCAAATGTTTGACATGGTAAATGGTAAATGGTCTGTACTTATATAGCGTTTTATTAACCTTAGTGGTTCCAAAGCGCTTTATATTGTGTCTCATTCACCCATTCACACACACACTCACACACCAATGGTAGCAGAGCTGCCATGCAAGGTGCTAACTTGCCATCGGGAGCAACTTGGAGTTCATTGTCTTGCTCAAGGACACTTCGGCATGTGGAGACATCTGGGCCAGGAATCGAATCACCAACCCTACGATTAGTGGACAACCTGCTCTACCACCTGAGCCACAGCCGCCCATGATTAATGATTACATGATTAATATTACATGTGATGACATGATTAATATTACATCTGCCATTATTTTTTAAATCAACAGGTAATCAAAGGCAAAGTGCACACAGAATGTGTGTGTGTGTGTGTGTGTGTGTGTGTGTGTGTGTGTAGTATGCTCTATAAATTTTTATATAGAAAACAGCATGGATGTCAACACTGTTTCTTCTGTTCAGTGTTCAAAGTCAAATGTTTAACCTTCAGCCTGCTGTAATGGGACAGTGTGAGTCAGAGAGAAACATTGATCTCCTGACCTTCCTTATTTTCTGTTTTATAAATCTTCTATACGCTATACATACCGATATATGTTAGTTTGTATTGTGCCACTTTGGATCTGAAAAATGAATTAATAAATGAATTGATGGATGGATGAATGATGATGATGATGATGATGATGAGCATTGCCAAGCTGCCACCATTGGGCCCTTGAGCAAGGCCCTTACCCCTATCTACTCCAGGGGTGCCGGATCATGGCTGACCTTGCTCTCTGACTCCAAGTTCATAACAAGCTAGGATATATGAAGAAAAGTATTTCACTGTACTGTAATGTATGTGTGAGAAATAAAGTCTTTTTCTTCTTCTTCTTCATGATGATGATGATGATGATGATTATAGTTATATGAAGATGGATGAATTCATGGATGGATGGATGGATATGTGATGCCTGGCTGGCAGGATAAATTAATGGATGGATGAGTAGATGGATGGATCTATGGATTGATTAATTAATTGATTAATTAATTAATTAATGTATGATGATGATGATAGTGGTGGTAGATAGATGAGTTAATGTATGGATGGATGGATTAATGAATGGATGGATGGCAGATGGATGCATGTAAGTATGGATAGATAGACAGATTATGGTTGGATAGATGGATGCATGGGCAGATGGATGGTTGAATGATAATGTTTGTGATGATTAATGTAGGCTATGTTTGGATGGAGGGAGGGATGAATAGACAGAATTTCTAACATTTTTATAGTATGTTTTGTCAGCATGGTTTTTCCAACATATTCCAAGCAGGGTTTGGGAAGTAAAATACTGTAGTTTCATTGACGACCTGTCCAAAACCATGATGAAATTATTTGGAAATGTGAAAATTATACAGCTATAAAGATCTACATGGTCCTGTGGTGTGACTATTTTAATGTGTGGCATATTATGGAGTTCTTCCAGGTTTCAGTATCCCACCGGGTATTCAAATGGCACCTGCTGCTTCAGGCTGAAACACAAATCAGTAGGAGGACTCGCTCTGTCACATCCATCCCTGTGCCTACTCATGTGAGGACTGCAGCAGACAGTAGGAAAAAAAAGCTGCAAATATGCAACAAAGGGGAAAAAAGAAGTTCTTGAAATGCAATGAATTCTGAACCAGCAGAAAAGATGGATGGATGAATGGATGGAAAGTTGAATGATGACTGATGTCTGCATGGATATGTGTGATTTAGCTGGATGTATGGATTCATTTCTTAATGGATGGATGGATGGATGGAAGAATGGAGGAATGGATGGAAATGTGGATGGATCAGTGTCTGATAGATGGATAGATAGATAATGGTTGGATTGCTGGATGTATAGAGGATGGATGGATGATGGACTAATTTATAAGTGGATGGTTGGATGAGTGGATAGATTGATGAATTATGGTAGCTGGATGGATGGATGGGTGAATGGATGTTTATATGTATAGACAAATTACAATTAGCATTTAATAGTATATTTTGTCAGCATAGCTTTCCAAGTATATTTTCTTTCACTTTTTGACTAAAAACTGTTTGACCTACAGAATAC
Organism: Ictalurus furcatus; assembly: GCF_023375685.1. Taxonomy (NCBI): domain Eukaryota; kingdom Metazoa; phylum Chordata; class Actinopteri; order Siluriformes; family Ictaluridae; genus Ictalurus; species Ictalurus furcatus. The sequence continues at coordinate 6,138,982 of NC_071259.1, forward strand.
CTTGTTGCCAATTATAATTAGTCTGCATGCCTCACGAGAGAAATGAAAAATCGAAATGAACAAATGACTCGCTGAAAATAGGTGTAGAACATTTTTCACAGTCGTTATTGCCATTATTGTATTTAGTGGAGCGTAACTGAAGAGATGCAAATGTGTTGCTTCATTTCAGAGCCAGTGCACAGCTGTTCACTAAAATAAAACAGTGCAGAAAATAATGTGAGCTGACTGCTACAAATCTGAACTGGTCATCAAATTTAAAAAAAAGAAGAAGAAGAAGAAGAATTTTAGATAATGGAGTGTTTTAACCATGGATTAGTTTTACATACAATGTTAATATAACATTCTTATAGCATTTAATTTGCTTGAGTACATGCATCACATTTATCTGACCTGACTATTTTGACCTTGATCTCAACCCAAAACTCACTGGAGGTCCCCTGAGTTTGTTAGCAGTTTACAGGGCTTCAGTCAAACTCCTAGGAGATACACGTTCCAGTTCTGGGGAATAACAGGTTTCAAGTTGGATGTACACAGACTCTGCTATCTCACACAGTAATGTATGCATTTAAAAAACTAAATAATAAATTTATATAATATGAAAAACAGAAAGAAATACATTAGACAAACAATCACAATCATGATTAATGTCCCAGTGTAAGGAGAGAACCCCATTTCAAGGTTCTCCGAAGTTCATTCCAGGAATACGGAACAGGGTTTCCGAAAATCCTCAAATATTACAGTGTGTCAGACAGAGTTCAAGTATTGCCTTTGGTTGTGTGCCAAACTAAATGTCCTCCTTCACCAAAACTGATCTCACATCAGCAGCTGCACAAGACCTGTAATATGAATAACATTAAATCATCCATATAATCTCCAAATAATTGTAATGGAACTAAAGGTCTAAGGCATGTGCTTTTAAAACATTTGAGCACCTTAAAAGATTTTGTTTTTAAAACATCCAAACTGGTGTCTCTGTTGTTTACACAACCTGTCTGTGCACTTTCGTGCAGTCATAACATCAGTATCTTGGTTATTCTTTTGCGGCTCGTTTCCAGTGATAAATGGGGACCTCCAAGTGTAGAACAGGACAGTCGTTTATGCTTTTGAGTTGCATCCAGTACAAAGATGCCTAATGATTATATCCTCTTCTGCTGCTTTTGTGAAAGTAAGCAGAACAGCATAAAAGTAAGAACAGTAGAAAAGTACAAGAAACATACAAGAAAAGTAGTCGACTAGTCATCTTTACTATTGATAAAACTGATTCAGGATATGACTATAACTGTCAAATTACACATCAGTAAGCTATACAGCTATACAAAGGCTACAAATGAAATTTTCAGCTTTTTATACCACGCTGCTAACCTTCATTTAAAGGGCAAAATAGGATCATTTTTTTTACTAATCCAACTCAAGTCTTACTGTCCCATGGCACACCTGTGACTACTCACATAATAGATCCATACATCAATCCATTTTTCACATCGTCAAATATTTCCACATCAAAATAAAGGCACCTGTATCGATTGCCATGCTGGAAAATGCAGCGTGAGCTAAGGGGATTCGTGACACTTCTATACATCCCTGAACTAAGCTTATGTGAAAATCGACAGATGTGAATAAGACTAAAATACTTAAATTATACTTTCTAACCTGCACCAATATGTATAATCTCTTAATTATAAATCCCCTCCAGGCCGGTCCATCTCATAGTTCGTAATTTTTTTGAGATAATACTATTAACAGTGCAAATAATCATAGAGAGACAGCAAAAACCATTTCCACTTCCATCGTGTGTGACATCTCCAATGTTGTGACCAGAGGGCTTTGAGGGCAGCCAGCTTGCTCTTGTCAAGACATGTTTATTACTAGCAAGTGGGTTAGTGACCTGAATGCTGAGCTCTGCAAAGTCCCTGTACTTAAATTAGAATAGCACACTAGATACAAATGACAGGTTGATGCTTTTATGAGTTGTAACTCCTCCCTGAGTACCAACCTTCAGTTGGAAAATCACTGTTTTGTTCCCTTCTGATTTAACTGAAGTGATGTGCTTTCAGTGGGCTTCCTTCCTTCTGTGTTATAAATAGTGCATTGATGCCTGGTGCGCTTTGTGCTTGTGTGCTTTTGTGCTTGTGTGTGTGTGTGTGTGTGTGTGCTGGCTGTGCTGTGTGGGAAGAAGGTGCCACAGTGCCAACTGTCAGCTCAAACTCTTCATTAGTGTTGCATTGATTTCTGCTGGTGAATAACAGTTGGGTGTTGGAACCAAACCCGTCCCTTTCCAAATGATCATTCTGTCACACGCTTCCTTCTCTTCCTTTGGTTCCTGGCCCAATGTGACATTTTCATTCTCCAGGCAACAAGTCATACTCGCCATTACTATACTGATTGAACCAAAGTGAGATCAGCACAAGAGTGAGTCACAGAAAGAATCAACTCTATAATTTCCTCTGATTCAGTAATATCTTTTATGTACTAGCCAAAATTCTTGAAAAATACAGGAGTACTGATCGGTTTGTATGTAGTAAAGAAAGGCTCATTTGGTGTTATGAAGTTGCAATTAGTTACAAGGTGTAATTAATTTTTACACAATTTTCTCGCTTAACCTCCCCCATTACCCAACAGCCACTAATTCATGATAGGTGAGGGCCTATGTGTGGTTCATAAACATGAAAAGATGCCTTTGGATTGGCTACTAAATGAAGTAGGTTATCAATCCCACCCATGAAACCCTTAACTTGGTGAAATGTTGACATTTTCTCTGATATATAGTTTTGAAAACTAGTTTTGAAAACTAAAATATTCCATGAACCCCCTCAGTACAGCTTTATTTAATAAACTATTTAAATATTAGGCATTACATTATTCAAATGTGTACAATAACATTCTGGATGTTTATTGGAGCCATAAAGCTGTTTACTTCTGAAGTTTCCACTGAAAGAACACATTAGGTCCGAGTTGACATTATTTACAGGCTGACTTGTTCATTGAATTATTGAAGTTTGGATTGAAATAAGTTGACCAGTCAAACACAATAATAAATATAAGCTTAATATAATATTTAAAATAGTGGTTTCGTCTGGTGCAGCAAAATAATTAAAATAATAATAAAATTTAATAAATTAAAAAACACACAGACCTCATGGTTATGTTTTACGGAGCCCTGGGGATCCCAAGACCCCACTTTGAGAATTATGTGTTTAAGTTTTTGAGTTCGCTTGGCTTAGTCCTATCAATTAACTGATCACCTGACCCCTTTTTGACTTTCACGTTGTCTCTGCCTTTTGGATTTGTCTGTTTGGCCAGTAAACCTACATTTGCATCCAATCCCTTGTCCGTTAATGACATCTATAGTCACTTATTTACTTATTTAGCCTCTTGAAGAGTTTCAGTTGGATTTAAAACCTAATAGTTTCTAATATATGTTAACAGGTCAATGATAAAATGTAAAACTTGGGAACTACAAATTCTAACCGTCTACTCATGGTATTTGGAGCTTTTTAATATGACAGATTTCGATGATTGTTGTTCTATAATCTATTATAGTTTCTATAGTGTCATTCTTTAATAAATTAAAATTTACAAAAAGCTGCGGAGTAAGAGGAAGCACTTCAATACATGCTGTTATAGGAAGATAATCAACTTCAGGTTGGTAATAGTAATGCTGCTCTACATCAAGCCATATCACACCGCCCTGTCATTGATTATTTTCCTATAACAGCACACCCCCAAGTGCTTTATTTCTTACACAGAAATAGCAGAATTTGTGGAAAATGACTGGCTGAAGAGCCAAGAAATGATATATCCTGGGACAATCTGAGTCTCTGAAATTGGAATATACAGCTGGTGAGTCGTGTCACTTAGGTCATAATCTCTTGTTTGGCTGAGAATTGTCAGAAGCAATTTTAGATGGAAGCTTTTATGGATGTCTGCTACCACATTTAGAGAAAGGGCAGAACAGATATCCTGTTGTTTAGACTGTGGTCAATATTATTTTGTCTGTGTTTCACCCTGATAGCTGACGCTTTTTCCACATTTATTTTCATCTCATACCTAGCTGTACGACACAATCTTTCCACATGTTTCTTAGAGAGAGAGAAAAAAAGATTTTGTTCTTTTAGCAAAGGTATAAAAGAATGGGTGATTCCTGGTGAAAACATTAGAGAAGACTAAGAGCAGACTGTGTTATAAGCAAGACAGACAGTTGAAATAATAAAATGTGTATGATGACGATGATGATTTACTCATTTAGAAACCCCAGAACATAAAATTATAGCTTGATATGAGCACTCATGCAAACAAAAAAAAATCTATCAGGCTACAGATGCAAAGCAATGCAAAGTTTTCTAATCTTCTCTCATGACGTCCCCTGCATTTATTTACAAGGTGAACAAGGGTCATTTTGAGAATCAGTGTCATTTCATGCTTCTCTCTTAAGTTTAAATCCAGGATTGATGTTAGAAGAGCAGATAAATATTTATGTTGGGCTGCAATTTAAACTGTGAATATAGGGATTTGTGGTAAAGCCAGTCTACAACATGAACTATTCTTATACATTCTCATGAAAACTTAGATAATTTCTCCATTTAACAGAGATCATCAAGGTGATCTTGCTTTCAAGGCTTCTAATAGAAAGTAAGAGATGAATGATGAAGTTGCATCTGTCTTGACAGCAAAATCGTTCTGAATATTGAATCCCTTACCTAATGTGACACTTTATTGACACACAATACCTTTGTCTTTCTGGAGAAACACAAAAACGTTCCGGATAGCAAGTTGATCCGAGAATCGTAGTGATTCCTGGGGGACCTGTTTCCCAAGTTTCCATCATGTGGAAAGAAGCCATTTCTCAGCAGTGGGAACTGAGTAGTCAGTCACAAGGTCAACTTCAAATAAACCGCTATAAAATATAATAATAGCTAACTTGAAGCAACTATTTAAAGCCTTTAATAAGAGGCTGCTGAAAAAAATGCTACAGCTAACAATGGCATATTTCATGGGGTATACATATTTTCCTATGTTTTAGTGAATTTGGTATATTTTGAATGCCATTTCAAAGAGCAAAGCAGTGTCTCTGCCTGCCTGTCTGTCAGTCATGCTGTTTCTTATTTCAGAAAGCTCCTTCGCTTCCATTAGCATTCAGATGAACGTGCGCTTTGGAGGAATGGTTTTTCAGGGAGTTTGAGTTTCAAAACAGCTAGCAATTAGAGCTATCACTGCTATTGTAAGGGTTGAAAGGGTTGTTGTTCAATGGGTTGGAATAGAAGCTCAATAAATGAGAAAATGGTGTTCTTCATTTTGTCAGCCTTAAAACTAGTAATGGCTGGTCACAATATTGACTGGGAGGGCTAAAAGAAATTCTACGACAGTTCCATAATTCAGCAGTACTATTATGATACCATTATGGTTGAACTGAAAGATTGATAGACAACAGTATTCATCAAGTGTTTCAAGCTCAATTAATCAAGTAATCATGCCATGTCCATTTTGAAAAGCAAGCACAGTAAACCGAAAACAGCCCTTTGTGTAATCTGTACATTGATTGGACGATGTTTGCTTAATCTATTTACAGGCATTTTACAAAATCAGACACTACCATGTTCATGTTTATTATATGCTACTGAATTGCCAATGATGTGCTAAGGATATGCCAACAAAGCACACTTAAATAAATTAGCCCTGATCTACAGGGTGGATTCACACAGTGTAATCATTTGATTTGGCTGTCAATGATACACTGCATGTAGCTACAGACTGGGCTAGAAAAAAAAAATCAGTCCTCATTTCTACTTATAACTTATAACCCTTGTTGGTGCTGTTGTTCTTGGCTCCCCACAGGTAAAATATAATCAGCTTTAAGCCATTTTTTAACAGCAAATAAGATGAATAATCAAATTGAGCTTTATTTTCATGTGCTTTAACATTAAAGCCCATTCCCAGCTGAATTATTTCTCCTCCACTCAGATGGAGTCTCAATATTTTGAAAGCTGTGCAGTTTTTTGTTGGATACCCTAGGCCTTAGACTAACATTCAGTAAGCCACTAAAGCACCAGCTCCAGGATTGCCAAATCTGTCTTTAACCCTGTTATGTCAGATCTCTGTGACTTTCTCATCTGTTACGCAAATTGAGAACGGATGAAACAATTACATGTCCTAATGGAGAAAAGGAGCAGTCCAGTGGCTGTTGCCAATTTTTCTGAAACCAGTGAATCAATGGGACAAAGCACAAGGACAGGAAATGTCAATTATAGGGGCACTTGTTTCACTTGAAGAATAGACTTTTCACTTAAATACAAGGTCAGCTCAATAACTTAAGGTAATTCTGCTGGAAAACACAGCAGGGCTTTATTCAGTAAGACTTGGTCATCAAATCGTATGCTACAAAATTTCTTCAAGGGTTCTTTTGATAGTTAAGGTCTATTTGTATCATAAAGGGATCCAACTTGTAGAATGCTTGTAGGGAAATGTTGTTGTAGGGTGCTACATATGGTATCTCGAAAGGAACAAACCAAAGAACCCTTATTAGTTCTAGATTTAACATAAGTCAGTAATGTGACAGGAGGATTATCATTTTTGCCAGCTCTGCACCTAGAAAGGTACAAAGGGATTTGCAAAAATTAATCTATTTAAACATAATGTCAGATTTCATGACATCTCCAGTGATAAAAGTTATACAATGTTACACAAACCATTAAACAGATTAGTCTCTTTGTCTTGGAAAGTCATGTTTCATTCCAACTGTAACTAAAATGGAAAAGCTGGAAATTAAAATGAAAATTAACTGCCAAAAATCTTTAAGCGGAAGAAATAGATGACATTAAGGCAGAATTATATATATTTTTTTAAATCCTTGAATGAATTCCATGAAGCCCCTGGCAAAGCAATTTAATGAAAGTTAAATGAAAAAGACCAGGTGATGTTTTTCCAATCTTCCAATTTCAGTGAGCCTGTAGCCACAGATTCATGTTCTTAACAGGAGTAGAAACTGACCTGTTCTTTTGCACTTTCGCCCATCTGCCTCAAAAGTTTGTTATGTTGTGCATTGTATGATGCTTTTCTGCTCACCATGGTTTTAAAGAGTAGCTATTTTTTTGCATATTTCTAATGTCAGAGTGTTCTTCGACAGCAGCAAAATCAGGTAAGATTTAGGTCAACTCCACTTTGACTTCTCACTTCTAGCTTCTTTAAAAGGCTACACTGATCAGCAGAGCATGACAAAACGACACATACAGTATTCAATCTGGTTTAATAAAATAGATTCAAATGAGTTTTACTCATTTTATTCTTATTTAAGTGTCCACTAAACTGAAAAAAAAAAAACTCATTGAATTTACTTAATTCAAATGCATACATCGGTTCCACGTGATTGAATTGAGTTACATTAACATCATTTGTTTTTGTACATCCAACATGATTTGATCATGTATTTTCAGTGGCCTGAATAAAATCAAACTCCAAACTTCACCTGAGCTGAAGGTCGAACCAAGGTTACCGGTATTCTATGACTGCTGCGCTATTCTACCACACACATTTTAATCATGTCAATTTAATTACTATAGCTATAGTACCTGTCAAGGTCAACATCCCCACAAGATTTCATAATGTAATTGATTTATGTTAATACTATGTGAATTGATCACGCTCACTTTACAGAATTCAATCTAACTAGTTAGAAACTTACTTAAAACAAGTTTAGCATAAGCAAATCACATTTAAATCACGTTTTGATGAGAAACAATATTTTTATGTAAACCATATGTAATATTTTTTCATGAATCTAAACGACCACATATTACTTTTTCTCAGTGTATCACATGGTTAGAGTTGTGAGTTTGGCAGTGATGCTTGGCAAAATCAGATTGTCATATTTTTCTATTTGTGACTGAAAAAAACAACTCTTTTGTTTCTATTATACATATGTGTTAACATGTTAATTTGATAAATACAGCTTGCCTAATTTTTTACACTACTACGTGTAGGTCATGATTATCTCAATTTTAGTTATTTCTCTCTCATATTTACCACTTTACTAACAACACAAACAAAAAATGTATGGTGAAACTACTACAATAGTTTATATGAGATTGTAACAATTTTAAACTAGATGCAGTTTTTCTCATAGAGGCCACATGAGCAGGTCCCTGTAATTTTGGTGGGTAAAAGGGCAGCCTACGTTAGCTGGTTGCAAATTTTGATTGGTACTCTGATTAGGAAACTTGATGTCACTTTTGCAGTTGATGGTAAATTCAGCACAGAAGCTATAGATAACAGTAAGCAGCTAATAATGAAGATGTGTTGACAGGATATTTAAATGAATATTAATATGAATACACTACATATGATTTGTTGAATGTGCTTCCTGGTGTTAAGTCAGCTCTTTGTAGACAGACAGTAGCAGTTTGATACTCCTTCCAAAAAATAAACAAATATAATTTAGATTAATCCTATGTGAAATTCTATTTGTGTACTATGTGTTCACATTTAAATTAGTTTTTTTTTTTATACACTAAGGCGCTATATCAGATTTAATACTGTAGACAGTTAGACAAAAAAAATGACAACCTATTTGAAGAGGTTAGCATATGGCCATTACATAGTCTTCACCTTTAAGTTATATTTGCTGTAAATCACAACTTATGTGACATTATTTAATACAGAGGTTTGGAAATACGTTGGGTTCTTGGAGAATGCTTCCTTCACTGTGACAGAAACCAGGATTTCCACAGGATTTAAGATATCTGTGGAATGACTAAATATTATACTTACAAGTGCTTTTGAAGATTAAGAGCTCAAATCAGCATGGCTTCAATTTGTTTATAATATATGGAGATATAAAATGTCTGGTTTAAAGGTGATTTCTAACAGCTACTATGTGAAATTAAAGGAGTCCAAATGGACTAAATGAAAGTTTATTTATTTATTTATTTATATATTTTACAGATTTTAAACTATACTGAAAAACCCCTGTTTTCAGTATCGGTTTAAGACTTACTACTTTATCTCATGTAGAAGCTAATAGAAGCTTCTATAGTTTGATTTGTTCTTAAGTGAAAAATGCCTGTAAGAGTTTTTATAAAGTTTCATTAAAAGGTCACAATATTATACTGTATTAAATTGACTACAAATAGACTCTTATAATGGATTTATTAGATAATTCATTACTGTTTTTGTCTGTTAAACTAATTCTACCTCCAAAACTTTTTTGTGCAATGGACCATCATTTAAAGGTCTGTATGGTTGCATGATATTCAGCAATCACATAACATTAAAGAAACCAAGTGCTTAAAGTAACAGTTAAACCCTTCTTCTGGTCTTTTTTAATCCAAATGGACAGGAGTTTGACCTTGAGCAAGTAGATAATTTCCTGTCTTGATTTCTATAGTTGTTACAAAGTTACATGGAGAATTGGGTCCAACGTAAGCCATGATTGGTTTTGAGACAGGCATGAGTGTATATTCAAATATATTCATATATTCAAAGCCATGTGCACTTTGCTCTTTATGACTATAAAGTATGCCCATAAGGTTGATTGTATGCCCGATTTAACTTCCTCACAGTGATTGGGGTAAAATTTGCTCCTCCAGAGGCCCAGTTATAGACAAAGACCTTTCACATGTCAATCTTAAGCCTTTTGATTTTGCAGACTGATCTGATCTCGGAGAGTCCTTTTAAAGGCAGTAGATTAGCTCTGGGGTCTGTACTGTGGCTATGTCCAAAATGACACAAATGTGGTGGGAACAGTAGAGCTTGCCAGGGTCCCTTGGAGAAAGGGGCACTTTTGCATTTTCAAAAACTGGGAAGGGGGCCCACAGAGACAGGCATTGTCATGCTTCTTTTATGCACCCTCCAAACTTCACTTATATTAGTTATTCACATTTTATACCACACTGCTGTGAATTCTGAATTTTGATTAGTCAGAAGGTGTTGATTATTATTATTTTTAATAACAGCAGCTCTGATAGTATTGCCAGCTATAATTCTAATGACAAGTTTCTATTAATGTGGTTGTTCTAATAGTTAGGATTTCTCAGCACGTTAACAGAGGCTTGTATGGCAGATGTGCTACATAATCTAATACTAATAATAAATGGTTTTTTAAAAAAGGTTGTTATTTAACAAAGAAAAACATATAATCGTTGATATGGTGAAGCGGACTGAAGAGTCTTCAGGACAGATAGCTAACATGATAAATTATGTTTGTTGTTGTCTTTCTTTTTATGTTCAAATGAGAAAGAAGTGAGGCTAAAACAAGCCTTTGATTTAGATTTTGTCACTTGTAGACTGTTCAGAAGTCCTTTTTAAAGGCAGTATATTATCTCTAGGGTCTGTAGTGTAGCTACCTCTAAAACGACATGAATGTGGTGTGAACAATAGATCTGACTTCCCAGGGTCCCTCAGTGAAAAGGGCACTTTTGCATTTTCAAGAAGTGGGAAGGAGACCCACAGAGACAGGCATCATCATATGTCTTTTGTGCACCCTCCATACTTGTTATTCACATTTTATACCACAGCGTTGTTCAATTCTCAATTCTGATTAGTCCGAAACAGCTAAAACAGCTAAAAACATAAGAATAGCTAAAATATAAGCCATGTGTTGTGGACATTTTGCAACATTAAATGTAACTATAAATAGATTTTAAAAATATGGTGTCATTCTTTAATGACAAAATAACTGCAATCATTGGCAAATTGCTGTGATATCCCCGCTGAAGAAAAAACAAACAAACAAACAATAGAAACCCTCACAGAATTTGTAATGGTTTTAATAGTTATAATGTGAATTGTATTGGCTTTAATGGAAACTGTAATGGTCCCTATGGGTCTCTACTGATAATTTGTATTTGTTATCTTTTATTGGTGGCATGTTCTGTCTAGTGGATACTATTAAGGCCCAATAATGGTAATGGTAATGGTTTTAATGGTTAGCTGATGGTTTGTAAGGTGGGAATTGTACGGGAAATAATTAGAATTTCTGTGATGGTTTCTATTGTTTTTTCTCCCCCCAGCAGGGACAAGAGGCATAAAACTCTTTTGGACATGCTGTTATTGGTAAGTAATCAACTTCAAGGAGGGTAATGCATCACATCACCACATATTTGAATTATTTTACAAAATGGCACACACCCAAGTGTTTCATCCCTTACTCATGAGGCCTATTACATGCAATTTATTATGGTAGTATGAGATTTGGGCTTGAACCCAAGAGCCACCAGGACAGTAGGCATCAAGACAATATCCTCGACCAGCATGACTTGCAAAGATGCAGCTGTGAGACAGATTGCTCAAAGTGAGGCAGATCATTTCCCATTTAAAAACAGCTGCTCAGTTTTGGCTTCCTCCTACGTCAGGTTGCAATAATGGCCATTAACGACTTATCTTATTGATTCGATTCTGTCTAATGAATCAGTTTCAATTTAGCAAGCCTATATGAGTTAGAAGCATTGTGTAGGCTTACATTTTGACCACAGTCCAAATACCACGTGTAAGACGAGTAAATTAAAACGAAAACAAACAAACAAACAAACAAACAAAAAGGAGCCAACGTCGATTCGTTAGTGCTTGAGAATCGATTCGCCCGAATGACTCTCTTAAAAGGAGTCGTTCAAACAAAACGATTCGTTCACGAATCTCTTGATAAAGCGCTTTCCGTTTCGAGCGCGCGCTGCTGCAAAACATATCACTACCCCAGGACACAGAGGAGAGAGGACTGACTACCTGTCCGAGAGGTGAATGGTAAGGAAAAGGGAATGAATCTTATCTTTTTATTTTCTTTTACATGCATATATATTTGGTCTACATACAGGCAACAGAATGATGATAGTTTTTATGTCGGTAAAACGGTGCACGAGAGCGTGTGCATTTCTGATAGATATATAGAGACAGATTTATTTTTTGAATGTACAGGTTAGATGTTCATCTGTGCACACACGTGATGTTTTAGCAACGACTTGTGGGTTTACAGTGTGCATGTGTTTTGGAATTCATGCAGACATCTGACAGAAATAGGATTTGGTCGCGTGCAAATGTTATGTCTCATTTGATGTCTACAAATATAACGTTTTGCATAACAATTCAAATTAAAAATTAAGCTTGGTAAACCCTACTAATAAATAAAATAAAATAAAATAAAAAAAGTTAATGCACACATCTCAGGCTTAATAACTTCTCAGGCTCAAGTTTTATAACCCAAATACTGTACAAAACCTAACATGTTTTTGTTTCCTTTGCATACAATACAGATGGTTGGTCATTTTTTGTATTGTATATTAGTTTGCATCACATACCTTGGTAATATGAAAATGCATCCATGGAGGACTGCATAGAAACCCCCCATCCACCTTTAACTTACAAATTTGTCAAATGCATAGCTTAAAATGAGCAGAAATTCATACTTAGTTGTAGCAATCTATTGCATGTGTTGATGATGAATATGACTCATATACTGTACACACACACACACACACACACACACACAAATGGCTTTTTCATTACAGCTTCCAGGTTTCAGAGTGTTTTTGTTTTGTTTCCTGCACCTAGAACACATTATTCCCTCCACTTACAGAAAATCGCTAATAAAACCAGTCATTAAAGCGAGAACAAGAAGTTTGAGGGATGCAACAACGCAGGCTTTGATTCACACTTGATGCCTTCACACGTCCTTGTGGAAGAAAGTGAGAGAGACAGTGTTTGACAGGAGCATCATTTCACGCAGCATCTCGGCTTGTTACAAACCAACACACAGACACACACACACACACACACACACACAAACATGCAAGCAAATTATGCCATGCTGCGGCACATAAAACTGAAAACAAAATCTGACGCATGCTCCAGGAAGCAACCATCAGCCATCTTGACAAGAACCGCAGAAGATAAAGCAAAATTTACCAAGTCAATTAGCCTTGTTGGTATTGTTACAGTGGACATATGGCTTCATTACTGTTATTTACTTAACCAGATACATTAAAAAAAAATCTCCCTTAGCTCTCTTTGTACACCTTACGTGCTGATAGATCTGTTTGAACTGGGGTTGCTTATCACACATTAACAGGTGTGGACATATGCCCTTGCTTCAGATTTCAGAATTATGTCTTTTATCCTTTTGTGTGCATGACCAAATGCAGCAGCTCCTAAAATCTATATATTTTTTTCTCACAAGGGAGCCAAGGCCACTTGTCAAGAGGGCAGCGGTACGGCCAAGGCTTCAATCTGAACCTATAAAGCAGATTTTTCAATGGATTAACCTTAATATGGCAGTGTGAGGGTCTTTAGGCCTTTAGTGACATTCTGTCTAAGGTGAAAAAGCGGTCTTTTATCATTCAGCTGGAAATCTGGTGAACGATGTGGTTAGGTGGTAATGGCATGATTGCAGGAATTATGTTAATGCCAATACTAGATTATCTGTCACAGCTAATCTAGACTAAAAAAATAAATAAAAATAAAAAAACATAACCGTGTACTCTCAGCACTCTCAGTTAGAAAATCTATCAAATTGATGGAAGAAAGGATACACCGCTTTAGAAATGATGAGATGTGGTAATATATTTCCATTCAAATTTCGACAGGGGATCCATTCATTGACTAACAGCTTTACAGTCTGCTTTTTGGTTAGGACCAAGGTATAGATTTGGCTGGAGTGGATGTAATTGGTGGTGATTGCCAAAAGGAAGCAGTAAATCCTCCCTCTTTATATACAATACCTAGATTGATGATGGCTCAGAAAGCTTTAGACTCCGCAAAGCCAAATTTTGTATTCATATTTCTAGTTCGGTGTATAATTACATTTAGTGATGCATGGATGGCGATCTGGATGTATTTCATGATTAACGATGACTAATAGAGTAAATCAGACTCTAAACTGTGCTCTGTGGATATCACGAGACTGTGCTACTGAATCTTCCTACAATACAAGCAACCTGATAAACCCATATGGCGTTTAGACAGTATCTTTAATACAGAGTGTGAGGGTGGCTGAGTGTGGTCATTACAAATGAGTGCACGCTGGCGTGAAAAGGTACACAAAGTTTTCACGAGTGCAGAGCAGAGAAGTAAGTGCACAGAGATACTGTGTCACATGAGAGCACTTCAGTTCTGCGAGCACTGAGCACTAAGACATGCACACTTCCGTAAGCCAGGATCTACATTCTACACATATACAAATAACTTGGTGGAAATTGTAAATGCTTTTAAAGCTGTCCTCAAGGATTTCTTGAGCAGTTTAGGGTTCTGTCTCTCAAAAGGAATACTACACGGTGTTCCACAAGTCTTCGTATATAGGGGAGTATGTTTGCCAGCACCATGTCGGTTGTGCCTTCATCAGTGGATGTTCGGGGACGTCCACTTCTCAGTTGGTCCGCAACACTTCCAGACTTTTTGAATTTGTTAATAAGTTTGGTAGCAGTGTCGTGTTTGATGTGCTTGCCATGTTTTCTGTTAAAGTCCATCGCGACTGCGACAGCTTCCCGATCCAGCCATGAGAATGATTTCAGTGCGTTCTTCTTTTGTCAAAGGCGTTCTTAAAGGCTATAAACCTTGTGATACAAGAACAACACTATCTTCTTGCTCTGGTAGGAAAACATGGTTTGCATGTGGTCTTGTGTTGCTGTAACTGAAAGCAGAGAGGGCTTTTTGTTTTTTGCACTGTTCCTCTAGAAGGTTGGTTAAGATCGCCATGTTGTATTTTTGGCAAAATGTCACTTAAAAACAATTTTGTCCTGTTAATAACAAACCAAATTACGTTCTGGGGCTTCAAAAAGTATGTCCCGAAAAACAGGAAATAACGTAAAGGCGTAGAAAGTGTGAAAAACACATCAGACAGAACTTTGACTCTATTTTAAGAGTTTGCTTTGTATACCACGCTGTTTGTGTATTGCTGTTTGTGTAAGTCATTACTATGGTTAAACTGCACTAACAGCCAGTTTTTGTTACAAGAGCTAAATGTTTGAACTGTGCATATAACTATGTATATGTAACTCATATATCATGCTAGAAATGATGACACTGAAGGGTACTGTAACAAGAATATGAACTCTAATAAGAAAATGAATTGTTATGATATGAAAATGCATATTTTGTACGAAGTCTGCAGTCTGTTTATTTGTTCTGTATTGTCCTTAGGGAGAAAAAAAAAGCAAAGAATGAGTTTCCCAAAATTAACCCCAACACACCACTTCCTCCATTCAAAAAGATTTATGGGAGACATGTGTGACTTATGCTTTGTTCTGAGGCTGAGAACAGGACAAATATAAATATAAATATAAATATAAATATATATATATATATATATATATATATATAAAAATATATATATATATATATATACACTATGACGATATGAAGGTTTAACATCTCTCATTAACGTCTCATTTATTTTAAATTTGAACATGTACCAGAGGGTTTCTATTGTTACCTTAGACAGCAGATCTGCTTGCTTGGCTTCAGCTACTGTACTCAAACACAACACATTACCAGTAATGTGTCTCAATCCTTCAACTCTCAGTGGTGCTGTTCATTCCTCACACTTTGTGGTTTGCATCGATGCTGACACTTGTCTTCTCTCAGTGATGGACACAATCAAAAGCGAAGGCTTATAAGCTCATTATGCGATCTGCAATCATTAAAGGCATCTCATAGCCATTGCAATAATTTTAAAAAACATTTTATATTTATGAAGGCTTCTGTGCTTTATGGCAGCTCTAAAGAGAAAAATGTGGAATTTACTGCGGGGTTTACGGCATGCTGCATTTTGAAATATGGACAGTGTGCCAATCCATGAGCAGGACACAGTCATATAGGCTAAACACCCATTCATACACTACAGACATTCCAATCAGCCTGCCATGCATGTCTTTGGACTGGGGGAGGAAACCCCCGTAGCACGGGTAAAACATGCAAACTCCGCGACCTCAGGGCAGTGGTGGAAATTGAACCACCAACCCTGGAGGTGTGAGGCAAATGTCCTAACCACTAAGCACCCTGTCATGATATAGAGAAACCACAAAATGAAAGGTGCTCTGCCTTGAAGACTTTCTCATGGTGGAAACCGTTAGGTTTACCTCAGCTGTTACAAAATGCTGATACTGGAGACTCCTTCCAAAAATGTTCAATAAAACATCTCCTCACAGAAAACAGTTAGTGCAGCATTCACTATACAAGTCCCTGGATCTATTGTCAAAGCTACTGTTATAGAAAATTATTCAACACCTTCTGAGCAGTCAGAATTGACTGTGGTACAATTATTAAACATTATAAAAACACAACAGCCAATCATGTTCCAATATGAAAATGCTGTCGCTCCCTTCAAGATGAGTTTACCAGGGCAAGGGGGTGGGGCTTATAACTGTGGGGGCATTTTACATTTAAAGCATTTGGCAGACGCCCTTATCCAGAGCGACTTACATTTGATCTCATTTATACAACTGAGTAGTTGAGTGTTAAGGGCTTTGGTCAAGGGCTCAGCAGTGGCAGCTTGGTGGTGCTAGGAGTAAAACTCACAACCTTCTGATTGATCACTACTGAGCTACCACCACCACTTTTTTTTAATTTGCATAATTAGAGGAATGTGATTTCTTGATGAGGATTAAAAAGTAAAGGTGCTTCTGTTACCAGTTTTCTTAAGTAAGCATTTGTCATTGCCTCGGATGACACGTAATTGTTGCCACCTCAGTAAACTTGACAGGCCTCAAGGAAAGTCAGTTGATTCTGGCTGTGGTTTAGTCATTTTATACTGTAATTAATAGCATGGCATGGACCTTTTTTTCCAGACATAGTCATACATCTTTGGCCCCTTTACAGGTTATTTCTTTAAGTCAAGGACTGTGGTGAGACAAGAGAAGACAAGAGAAACTAGCAGCATTCCAGGCTTATCCTCCTCATATTTGGATGAGCTTCTTGAGTTTGATGGATTTGTAATGGATTCACTCGCATCCAGTGTGCTTGTTAATCTTGTTATCTGCTGCCTGATAGACGTTTCGCGTTTAGTGATGTCATGAATTTAAATTTCTCGGAGAAGATGGATCAGAAAATGTCCTCATTTGTTCCAAATGTCGGCATTTTGTTCCATCTGCTCATTATAATGGAACGTTTATGCACTTTAGCATTAATGTTAATGTCAGTGTTCGTTTTAGAGATAAATGAAAATATTCATCTTCACAATTAAGGAGCCTAATAGAATGAAATGTTAAATATGCACTCACTGGCCACTTTAGGGGGCGCACGTTCACCTCACACCTCCAGGATCGGGGGTTCGATTCCCACCGTGACCCTATGTGTGCGGAGTTTGCATGTTCTCCCAGTGCTGCGGAGGTTTCCTCCGGGTACTCCGGTTTCCTCCCCCAGTCCAAAGACATGCATGGTAGGCTGATTGGCATGTCCAAAGTGTCCGTAGTGTATGAATGGGTGTGTGAATGTGTATGTGAGTGTGCTCTGCGATGGATTGGCACCCTGTCCAGGGTGTACCCCGCCTTGTGCCCGATGCTCCCTGGGATAGGCTCCAGGTTTCCCCGTGACCCTGAAGGAAGGATAAGCGGTATAGAAGATGGATGGATGGATGGCCACTTTAGGAATAATGCTGAGTCATGAAATTATCCAAACAGCCAATCATGTAGTAGCAACACAATGTATAAAATCATGTAGATACAGGTCAAGAGCTTGAGTTAACGTGATCTTAGTAACTTTGACCGTTGCTGCCAGACGAACTGGTCTGGGTATTTCAGAGACTTCTTATCTCCTGCGATTTTCATATAGGAGTGTCTAGATTTGACTGGTGTGAAAAACAAAACAAAAAAAATCAAGTGAGTGTCTGAAGATGGACATGCCTTTTTTGATGAGCAAGATCAGAGGAGAAAAACCGGACTGGTTTGAGGTGACAGGAAGGCTATGGTAACTCAAGTAACCACTCTTTACAACCACGGTGAGCAGAAAAGCATCTCAGAATGCACAACACATCAAAGCTTGAGGTGGATGAGCTACAACAGCAGAAGACCACATTATTAGAAGATTACATTTCTGTCAACCAAGATCAGGAATCTGAGGCTTCACTAGGCACATGCACACAAAAACTCTACAGTTGAAGATTTGAAAAAGCCATGTTTTTTCCCCCTAATCCCAGAAGATCAGCAGTTTCCAAAATACTTAAACCAGCCCGTCTGACACCAACAACCATGCCACGGTCAAAGTTACTGAGATCACATTTTCCCCATTCTGATGTTTGATGTGAACATTAATTGAAGCTTTTGACCTGCCTGATTTATGCTGCTACATGATTGGCTGATGAAATAACTGCATGTGTACAAAAGTTTCTATTAAAGTGGATGGTGACTAGATTTTAGCAGGGTAACTTCATGAATAATTCATAGAAGATAATTATCGTTATTATCATCAGGGTGTTAATGTAATGAATTAGATTTGGGGTTGCACACACCGGCTTGGGAAATGTTACATTATGAATGCCCGTAGCGTTGTCCATTCCTGCGGGGATGTTTTTTTCTCTTACGCTCACGCACACACACACACACACAATTTGCAGTCTCTAAAAGGCTAAAAGGTGTCCGTTTAAATGCAAATTCCAATGTGTGGTTTGTCATGTGGACACCACTTCTGCAAGGACTCTACAAGCGATGCAATAAATCACAAGCTCAGGACACACCATCTCATTAAGGCAAGGTGTATGGACGTTTCATGAGAATTTGAATACGTCCTTAGGGATCCTGTGAAAGTAGGATAAATTTAGATTCCTGTCCAGCATCAAACTATCTTCCTTAAACCACTTATCACCTGCTGATGTTTTAGCATAGCACTGCAGAGCACTTTGTTTTTCCCCAAGTTGTTCTTGCTTAGTGTGTTTTTTTTTTTTCTTCTTATCGAATTCGAGTTTAAATTACTCTTACACAGAGGCAGGGAACTGCAGGTTTCCTTGAACTGATTTCATTATCTATGAACTTCACATTCAAAAAGGGAGAGAGGGATTAGAGAGAAAGAGTGAGAGAGTAGATTAAAGAGAGCAGAGTCCCAGCTGAATGAACTGGCCCTCCACGCTGATTATAAGGAGTGATGCGTTTAAACTTCGATCCTCGGCTTTGGACTTCACAGCTGTCACACTTACACAAAGGATTCTCAAGGAAAACTCTATACTAAGTCTAAATACTATGTCTAAATCCTAAGACTCATATCAACATGACTTTATTGATCCGTCTTCAGTTTGCTGTTATTTAAAATCTGAATGCAGGAGAACTAATTTGGAAAAATGAAAATTAAATCCCTGTTCTGTTACAATAAAATATGACCATATAAGAAAATGACTTTCAGCAAGACTAATATCAGCAGATTGGACATTACATTTTACATTGTTATTCTTCAAAAATCTAAAACAACTGATGCTGAGTTTTTTAGGGTTTGTTCTGGCCAAAAATGCTTGATTTGGCTGCAGTTTTTTTTTTTTGTGGAAAACTACTTGAATTGGTGAAATCGCAAAAATGCACAAAATTGTCTTTCGCAATCATGTTTGTTGGTAAATGAGACCTTTTAGCTGTACTCATGCTCGAAGCACGTGAATCGAAGAGGCTTTGACTGAATGAGCGTTGTGATGATGTCACATGACGTGTCAAGGCCCAAAGCTGCAGAAAGTCTGTGGTAATTTTGAACAATTGCAAGAATTTGCTTGATTTTGCCTTAATTTCTGCAATCGGAAAATCCTGGAGTGACTGATAGACATTTTCAGAATTTCTGATTTAATTGAAGGATTAAAAAAAAATCTGCAGCTGTAAAGTCATTTCACTTGACAACCTATGCATTTTTATGACATCTCGTGCTTTCATCACCAAGCACGAGTTATGAGTTCCGTATTGAATTAATGCTGGGAATATTGGACAGCTGTACCCCTGTCTATTTGTTAAAACATTTCTATAAGGCAAGACAGAATGAGCGAAGGCTTTAGCATTTGGCAAAGGCTAAATATCTCTCTAATTATGCACATTTTAAAATGACTGACATCTATAAAAAAAATTCATAATCTCCTTTTACAAATAATTGGCAATCATACTGAAAATATTTACAGTTATATAGCAGCATTTTTAAACATAAAGTTCACTTTAGAATTCGTGGAGGTTGTGGGGGTGGGGGGGATGCAACGGCATGAATAGTGACCAAAGTCAAGCAAATAGGCCATTGTTCACAATAAACTCTGTATCATGAAAAGCATTAAGCATAGGGGGGTACTGTAATAACACAATCTGTATCCCTTTCTTCTTCTTACAGCTGTTCCCATTAGGGGTCGCCACAGCAGGTCATCCATCTCCATTGTGGAAATATGTTTTATGATCTACATTTGATTTCGCACAGATTTTACACTAGATTCCCTTCCTGACGCAACCCTCCATTTTTATCCAGGCTTGGCACTGGCACTGAGACTGCACTAGCCAGTCCCTCCAGGATTTTGTGAACATAGAAATTATCTATGTTAAAAATCTACTCTGCAATATTCTGAGGAGCTTGCAATTTTTCAAAATTGGCACAGATTTTCTGCAGATTTGGGCTAAGACGCGTCATGTGACATCATCACAACGCGCATTTGCTTCAAAAGCCCTCTTTTCTTCAAGTGCGTCGAACATGAGCACAGCTAAAAGGTGTCATTGACCAACAAACATCACTGCGAAAGTCAGTCGTGCAATTGCGATTTTGCCAAATTCAAGTAGTTTCCCGTAAAAAAAAAAGCACAAAGAACTTCGCAAGTTGCATCGCAACGTTTGAAAAAAGCCACCGCAAAATCAAGCATTTTTGGGCACTACAATCACAAAAAAAACTCTGTGACATCCTGTATGGACTGATTAGCCTTTTCAACCCCAATGGCTTGACTGGGTTTGGTGCCCAGTGTCACGGCAAACTAGCGACTGCATTTCCAGAATGCACCGTAAACTACAAACATGGTCGACAACTACAACTCTCAAAGCTACACACAGACACGTCACCTTATCCTGAGGACTAATCAGACACACCTGTTCCCAATTACACGCTCAATCACACCACACATAAGAGACTACTCATTCACTAGATTTTCATGAAGTATTATGCTCAGTTGCTATTTATCTCTGTCATTTACCAAGCTTTGATTACATGATGTTATTCTGGTTTTGACTTTGTTTACTTTATTGACCTTGCTTCTCTGCCTTGCCTGTTTTGTACTGTGTGCCTGATTGTGTGACCCTTACCTGTTTTGATTTCTGGCTATACCTTTGGATTTGTTTGCTGATTAAACTGCCATACCTGCAATTGTTTCCATCTCATCCACCATTACGTGACACCCAACATGAGGCTCAAACCCACGATCTTGAGATTTAAAGTCTCACACTCTACCGACTGACCTGAGGTGGGTGTGGCCTAAACCTGAAGGTTTAAAAAAAAAAAAATGATGAATTAATTAATTTAAAATATGAACCCTACCATTATGGTCCAGAAACACAGAAAAACACCTAAATGCTAGCAGTGTCAATATGGTCTGTGACTCAGCTACATCACACAAGATGTTTTTAATCCTGCTCACACAATTATTTTTGTTTTTCCTGTAGTGCTTAATGTTTACAGTACAGGTGGTTTACCGTATTGTCCATTTCATAGATTTGATTCTGTTGGTGTTTTGTTTTGTTTGTTTTTTTACTCATGACTGAAGTCTCATGTTGTCCCTTGTTAATTGAAGAACCATGATTCTGGGGAACCGTATTTTGTTCCTAATGTTACAGCTGTATGTGATGAAAGCACTGGCAATGTAGCCTATTCAAGCTTGCATGAAAGTATGTCATCCAGCTGTAGGATGTTGAGTGTACTGTATGGTGGGTGGTTTCTTTGTAACCGCGAACACGCTCAAGCCCGTGAGTTTATAATGGTTAACTTGCAGAATGACAACTTGTAATTATTGTTTTTGGGTTTTTTTTGTTGTTTTTTTAATCACATGTCAGTTTTACTGGCATACTGAGCTTGATAAAGCCTTGTATCAGCAAGAAAGGCTGAGTAGAAAAAGCAAGATATCAAGACATTGCTATTTCTCTCTGCTGAATACTTGATGGGTTGAAGAATATGAAACTACATTGAGTTGCAAATCACATTTATTGTCTTTTGCACGACTCTCTCGTTACTCCCTGCTGTATGCCTCTAGACTGTGTCTAATAATTTATGATATTGTGTTTCTTCCTTCAATTCACCCATAACCATATCTGTACAATGTGAAACAACAAGGGAAAAAAAAATCTTTGCAACTGAAAAAGAGCCAAGTCTAGTTTTCTATCAGTGCTACATTAATTGGAAAATTCTCTTTATGGCCAGACGTGATCTTAAGACTATTCAGGAGATATCAAAAGAAAAAGATTTAATTGGATTTCACATAAATGAAGTTGTAATAAAACCTACAACCACCAACACGGCCCTTCACTATAAACGTAACCTTTCATGACCACACTTTCAATAGTGATATGGCAAGTAATTTTGGACTGTAAAAGGGAGAATAATGAGAACTTGGTCTGGACTTTCTTCAGCTTTGTACTAGATAGCCAGCCCACTACTGGGAATAGCTAGTCTGGAAGTCTCTGTGCATCTGATACCATATCTTTTCTGGCCACAAGAAAAGATCTTCAGAATCTTTCATTGCAATCTGATAGGCTATTTGCATTTCCATGTAAACACACCTCTGTGTAGTGGTTTTTGACAAGAAAACAACGTTTAAACACTGTAACACAATTTCCATTGTTAAAAGATATAAACAGTACGTGGTCATCAACTGGTGGACTGTGGTCCAGATGTGGACCAGCAAAGACTTTGAGTTGTTCAACAACTTGTTTTCCAAATATGCATCATCACGTTCATTTATATTCATTATTTAGCTGAAGGCAACTCATCGAACCAAAACCTCGCTACAGGGCTAGAGACATTAGCTCAGTGTAAGCAATGATGACCAAGTATGCTTTTCATTTTCCTGCGTCAAAATTAAAACAAATGTGTCTCATCTGTTCAGAGCCCTTGCCCCTAGTCAAAACTGGTAACATAAAGTGCCACTTTGACTTGTCTTTTTTATAGTCATAAACAAATGATTAACTGATAAATCAATTTTTACCTTTTAAAACCTTATGTTATGTTAGTTGCACTGAATATGATCTAACAGGACCTTTAGAAATTGTAGTCGAATGAGTGACTAGTAGGAAGGGGCCAGGAAGGTAGGAAAACTGGGAGAGAAGGGAATTTATATTTAAATTTATTATAAATTTATTATTTATTATTATAAATTTATTATAAATAAATTTATATCTAGACAATATAAATTTATTTCAGAACTTATTTATTGAAACTGCAGTGTCTTTGGAAAATAAAGTGCATTTATATCCAGGTGGTTTTACAATCTCAACAACCAATATTGAGTTCTATTACTGAATTTGTAGACCACCTTCTGTCAGGCCATTGGCCATTGGGAGAATTCCCGGTGGCCTGACAACTGATTTGGCCCACTTCCCTGCTGTTTTTTTATGTTTTTTTAATGTATTTATTATTTTATATTATTCCGTGTCCTATGTACTCAAGTGACCCTTTTCCGACTTCGAAATTTTCTAATAAATCGATAATAAATCATGAACTTGTTCATTTTGACTTGCAACGGTACCATTCTCCTCAGCTCTGGAGAATGGTTTCGAACAGTGTCATCATTGCACAGAGCGAGGATGGAGAGGAGGCGGCCAGGTGGAGAAGAGAGGGAAAAGGCACCCAAAAAGAAAGGTTTAAACATTTGTTGTGGGTGTATGGGGTGGCTTGGATGAGTGTGAGACTCCCGGCCTGAAATTACATCCCAGTTGGGCCCTGTCTTCTGTAAGCCCTCCACATACTCTCCCCAGAGTGTTTTTCCCACCAAACTTATGGGTATGTTCAAAATAAAATTGTTCTTAGTCTTGTTTCCAGCAATGATATTTGATGTCCATCTGACGCAAATCAGTGCTTGAATGACAATTACTGTCTCTCTTGTCAAGTGTTTTGGAGACAGATTGTAATAAGAAGATATTCTCACATCCAGAGAAGGTGTTATTCTGTCAAGTCTAGTTTATGATGTTGAGGAAATAACAAAACAAAACCTTCAAAACGTTGGGCTATTTGGTGGAAAATACCATGGAGTGGCTTATGGGAGATAAAATTAATGGAGAAAGGGAGATAGTGGGAATGGAAAAGTACATTACAATATGACAAAGAAAGGAATTAAGTACAAAACAATAGAACAGACAGACATTGTTCCTGAGATCCTGTAAAGGTCTGATTCTTTTGCAAGCTTAATTTAACATAAGAGTAAAATAGACAGTGCTTTTGGGTCATTCTGTCATATTTCAAGTTTCCTGCTCTGGTTAATAATCTCTACACCTTCTGTCCCTGTCTGACTTCCTCTGTTAGTGAGATGTCATGCTTTAATCATGTCATAGATCATCCTTTTGCTGCATGCGCTAATAATCTTTTCTCTTACTCCAGATCGCTCCAGTGTTCTGTCAAGGACTTCAAAATGAGACGTCTTGGGAACTGCGATTAAATTAGATCACGAGAACAAGAACTGCATATACTGTTTGGTATTTGATTTGGATCAGCGTGTGTGGTATGGATGAACAGTTGGTGATGGAGGGTGCTCACAACATCACGCAGCCCTGGTTGGGGTGGGAGGAGGTTTGCTCACTCTCGCTGGGTGGCACCACCTTCCTGATCATGGCCTACAGCACCATGCTGGCTGTGGGTCTCGTGGGAAACACCTGCGTTGTCCTGGTTATCCTGCGTCAGAAGGAGATGCACAACGTGACTAACATCTTCATTGCCAACCTTTCCTGCTCCGACATCCTCGTGTGCCTCATATGCCTGCCCAGCACCATCACCTACACACTGATGGACAGGTGGATTCTAGGAGTGGCTCTTTGCAAATTGACTTCGTTCGTCCAATGTCTGTCCATCACGGTCTCCATCTACACCTTGGTGCTGATCACACTGGAGCGGCATCAGCTCATCATCCACCCTACCGGTTGGAAGCCAGTGCTTGGACACTCGTACCTGGCTGTGGCTGTCACCTGGATTATGGGATGCTTCGTCTCGCTGCCCTTCTTTTCCTTCACCTTGTTGGTTGACTTTAAATCCCAGAACCTCAGCATTCCGATGAATCCCTCCGATTCTCACCTGGTCTGCATGGAAAAATGGCCATCGGAGGGGAACCGCTTAGCGTACACTACATCGCTGCTGGTGTTCCAATACTGCCTGCCTCTTATACTCATCAGCATCTGCTACTTGCGCATTTTTCTGCGCCTCAGTCACCGCAAAGACATTATCGAGAGGACACGGGATGCACGTCAACGAAACGCTAAACACTTCAAGCGTATCAACGCCATGCTAGCCTCCATCGTGGCCCTGTTCGCCCTCTGCTGGCTGCCGCTGTACGTGTTCAATGCCATTTTCGACTGGAACCACGAGGCAATCACATGGTGCCACGACGCTGTCTTTTCAGTGTGTCACCTCACAGCAATGGCTTCCACATGCGTCAACCCCATCATTTACGGCTTTCTAAACAACAACTTCCAGAAAGAGCTGAAGTCACTGCTGTATCAGTGCCGATGCTCGGGAGTTCCCCAGAACTATGAGAGCTTCCCGCTGTCTACCGTCAGCACTGATGTGACAAAAGGCTCCATTCTCAGCAATGGCTCTGACACCATCGCCGTCTCATCGCAACAGCAAGAGAAAGAGTGTTTGTAAATAAGCACCTCAGACATGTGCATTAGACTGAGTTACAGTTGTTGGCTACATATGCTCAGTTCTAATCAGTAAGTCATCATCAGCCAACTGCTGGGTCGGATTTGAAGATGATTGGTAGCAAACCAGCATTTATTTTGAACAGACCTCACGTTCAAAATAATGTAACCCTTATGATTTGAGGGCACTGTGTAAATATTGAAGATTATTTTTTTCTTGGCTAGATGATAAATCTCTCTCTAACTTTGGTATTAAGTATATAAAGGCCTTAAAAGGTAACTTTCACCCGCTAGTCACAAGGTAATGCACCATACACTAAAGTAGGTTATGTATCACATGTTCCTCAGAAATACACTGTGCATATGTGTGATCTTGAACACATATTTACAGAAAAGATGGCAGAGGGGTTCCTTCTCAGTCTTGGGGTGAGTCAGTGTGACTGCTGGAAACATGTCTGTCATCTGAAGACAGTAACATTACAAGAAAAAAGGAAAGGAAAACACATTCATGACAACCAGTGATGGAAATTTATGGATCAATCAAGAGGACGTGTTCATATTGGAGAGACAATTTTCACAGTGGAGTTGGGAGTTCACATAATATGCTGCGTTGGTGTTACTTGACTGGTAAGCAACAGTGTTAAGTTACGGGGTGTGGCTAAACATCAAAACAAAGTTCTCTGCATGAGTCAAGTATACAAAGCAGCTTTCTAAAAGATTTCTGAGAGGCCTTTATGTAAGGCCTTGATGAAAAACACAACAAAAATGTGAATGTAAACAAAAGCCACATTTGTTTTATTTCAAAACTATGTTAATTCCCTTTAAGTCTGCTTCACCTCTTTTACTTTGCACAGTGCGTGACACTCGCAGTAACACTCGCAGATTAGTAGATGCCTCCAAGGTCACAAGGTCAAATGTGAAGCTAAACTGTAAATAGTGACGCATGCCATTAGCTGTAATTAGAATATTTTTGATACATATAGACGGATTGTTAATACTGTAATAACATTTAGTCCCCCAAAATAAAAGAGCTCTGTTTGTTCTTTAAGTGATAGTGAAAGTTGAAATAGTGAAAGCCCTTATTTATTTATTGAATCCAGAGTGTCCACATTGCAAGGTGACCAAATCTGATTTGTTTGTTTGCATTGTAATCACATTTGCTTGAATATTCAACACTGGGTTTTGTGGTAATGGAGCAGGAGTTCGAGTAGTCTGGGGGAGAGGAAAGTTAGCTACTTAGCTTGTTAACACCAGATTTCAGTGTGGATTTAGTTTTCCATAATGTGCAATGGGCCTCATTTATCAATCTTTTAGTAACTTTGTGTGTAAATGTTTCCATAGGCCAAACCAAACTAAAACGTCCTGCCAGATTTACAAAAGCTTCAGTAACGCTGATTTTCTTAGCAGTTGCCTGTGTATAGCCACGCCCACAAACCTCAAGAAAAAGCAAAGAGCTGAAAATCACAAAATGGCGATTAAACAGTGAAAGAGTACCTCCTAAGCACAGCATGCACTAAATCTTGCAGTAATGCAGCGTGTCGTTTACCACAGACACAAACTAACTCGTTCTGATTTTATAGGTCGCCATTAATTTCGTCCTAAATGCGTATCTAGTCTTATTTTTTGTCTTAATTTATGGATTTGTTTTGGAATGCTTTCTTTCAAGTCATTAATATCAAACAACCAACAAGTGTCACAAAATGTTCAGCAAATTTGTGCACACGATTGAAATAAATATGCGGTTTAAACTCAGTGCGATGTTTATATAAAATTGCAGCTACTCACCAATTATAGAGTATGATTTTTAAGCCAATCGATTGGAGTCCACATTAATGCGTCTCCTTATACGTAAACTTTACACAAACACAGGGGGTCTCAAAGGATGCACATGTTTTTCTGGATTTTCAGAAAAATGAATACATTCGTTCATATCCCGTTTGTTAAATGAGGCCCAATGATTCTTGTTGCTTTTGCTGCGTCCATATTGTTGTTCTTGCAAATTTCTAATGATAAGAAGGGCCACGCTGAATGATAAAAAAAAAATTATTCTATTTGTCAGTTAAGCAAAAATGTAATATTTGAAAAAATGTTAATTATCATTCTTAAATTAGGAAAAATGTTATATTTGATGTCATAATGGTTTAAAAAAAAAAGAGCTGTAAAATGTGAGCCAAACATAAATAATGCAAATTATAACATCCAAGAACCTGTAAGCACATTATGTATTTGTTTAGACAAAAAATACCTGTGTTTTTAATAAGGAAATATGTTCAGTTGGAGTGGCACACTCCTGGGCTTTTGGATTGAGCCTGAGCTTGGGTTACTGTCTGCATGGAGGCTTTACTCCATTTTCTCTGAAAAAGGTGGTGTCTCACCTCCCAAAAAATGGCAGTAGGTAGACTGGTAACTTATATTACTTCATGCACTGTGATGGATTGGCGTTTCATCTAGAGTGTATAGGGAGACGTGTATATGTTAAGTGGGTGGAGGGGGGGGTGTGTAATTTTTTTTTGCCAGTGGCAAAAAGCAGCAACTATAGACAAAAGCATAGCAGTTCTGTTAGAGTGTTTATGAGATTATAGTTTTATTGAGCATAGAGAATAAGTTGTTGAAAAAAAGAAACATTGATAACAGTAATTGTCTGCTGGCTGCTCTGCTGTATGTGAAGTATATTTTAATTGTACTTAATTGTAATTGCCTTTATAGTGCTCAAACATAAATGTTATAATATTGGGGGGAGATATAACACATTATGCCCCATCTAGGGTCTTCAGTAGTATTCATGCATACACCTGTTCACTCTCATGATTAATTCACCATTTAAATCTGCATTATTTTTCTTTATCCGTACTTATTTGGTGTGTGTGTGTGTGTGTGTGTGTGTGTGTGTGTGTGTGTGTGTGAAATCTGCCCACTGCTTGTATCACAAATCTCCGGAGTTGATCGTGCACATCTGTCGGCTGAGATGGATTATAAATGGTGTGCAGTCCTTTAATGCACTCATTAATTTGCCACCCTGTCATTCATGCGCTGGTTATTTTTGGTTATAAAGCTTATTTTTATGCACAAGCCACATTCCGTCACACACAGGCCCTGCCAAAAAACATATACGGCCCTGGTCCCTGCACACCACTTGAAACAGCCACGTTCCCAGGATGGACTCTGGATCCACCATGACCCTGAAAACGTGATTACTGAAGAGTAATGGAATTGATTTACAAAATGCTTTTTACGAATGCTGCAGTATAGCTACCACAAGACTAGATTCCTGTACTAGTTAACAGGAACAGTAGTTTACAGTAGTTGTGGTATATTGAATATAATATAATGTGTGTAATATTAAACTGAATGTTGTAATAATAATAATAATAATAATAATAAAAGAAGCTGCCTAGAAGTAGAAAGCGCCACTTGGCATGGGCGATATGACAAAAGTATGATAGCACGACTCTCAAAGACTTTTTTACGATATACGATATGCTTTGCATTGTTGTGTAGATTTGGTAGATGTACTGTGTTATATTTCGATATAAATGTTTTATTATTTATGTTTTATGTGTTAAGATACTATGATATAATTTATCACAATATCGATATTATATCAGCATATCACCCAGCCCTAGTGTGAAGCTTGGCACTGCCATATTCTATACAGTCCAGATATATTTTCAGACATACGTATTCAAACAGACATGACTTTAGACTGGCTCGATTCAGCTCATGACAGGAGAGGAGAAAACAGTCTGTGTGCGCGCGTGCGTGCGTGCGCGCGCGTGTGTGTGTATTCACTTAATGCGAGTGAGTGAAAGATCAGGTCTATTTCATTGCGGTGCTTTGAAATATTTCTGTGCATTAACAATTTATGTGCCTGCTTATCATGGACAGATATCTTATTTAGCCTGACTCAGTCTTTCTGTGTGCAAACATAGGTGTGTGTGTGTGTGTGTGTGTGTGTGTGTGTGTTGCTATACTTGTGAGGTATACACTGAATGTGAATAAAACCTACTTATACCTACTTTTTTGTACTATAGCTCACCAAGCATGTGTTTTCTCCACGAATCCCCATGATATAACGCATTGCGCAAGTCCAATAATTTCAACGTCAAGCTGTTGATAGATATTACATTTTAGCTCTCCATCTAATATCTAGTAAAGTTCCGATTTTGATCGTTAGGTTTTGGTTACGTATAAGGTCCAAGTGAAACTAGAGATATTTATAGTGTCAGTGGTGTAGTTTCAGAGGTTTATTTTTCCCTGGAAATATTTGATGACAGTTCCAAATGGTTATTTATGGCTGGTTTACATAACACCATACATACAGTGCAGGATTAACCAATCAGGATTGTTCCCATTTCTGTTCGTAAGCTACTTCTCTGCATTATTCCCAGGATACTTCCCAGATCCCATGTAAAAATAAAATAAAAATAAAAGACTTGAAAGAACAAACTACACAGCACCATGAGGGAAAAACCTGACATTAACGAATGACGTTGCTCTCTAAGCTCTGGGAAAGTGTTGTCGATGAAGTACTGGAGTTTTACTGCAGGAGGAGAAAAAGCTAAGATATAGCCATCCTTCCATCCATCTTCTATACCGCTTATCCTCTTCAGGGTCACGGGGAACCTGGAGCCTATCCCAGGGAGCATCGGGCACAAGACAGGGTACACCCTGGACAGGGTGGTTAAGATATAATTCCCCCTTATTACTACAGCAGAATGTCATTTGAATCATTTTCAGTAGAACTGTCATTAAGATATAGTAACATTATTAATATGCCAAGATTGGTTGACAGGACATGGTGCTTTTTATAGAATTAAACAACAAATTCTGAATCCCATCACCGCTCCTACTGTTGTCTGGCATCCTCCCAAAGTACATGAGTACATCGTTATCAATTCAGTTGTACATTTCCTTATCCTCCCCTGAAATGAATTCCTGGCTACACCACAGTAGTGTATACAGCATATTATCAGAAGTATAGTAATGCAAGTGTGTGTGTGTGTCTTTACAGCCTCATAGTAGTCATTATGTCAGCAAAATTCAAAAGACATTTATACGTTACACAGTGAAATTGTACAAAACATATGATTCCGAAACTCCATATAGATATCAAATATATTGTGCAAAAACGTTGGTTGTTCATTTGTCAAATATGAGCAGATCTCTTCCGTAATGCAGCTCTCACATCAACTAATTATAAATATGCGTCATTCTGTGGTGATTTCTTTGAGGCCTCCGTGTAAAATTTGGATGTATGCATGAATGGTGAAACAGCATTTGTTGTGAATATGCTTTGTGATACATGTGACTAATATAATTCATCGTTATTGCTGGATTTGTGTGTGGAAATTTTTTTTTTTTTCAATAATCATGTCATGTGACAACTGGTAGAAAGGCCTTATTGTGTAGGTATCATCATCATCTGTACTATGAAATATTCCTGAGAGTGTATATAATATAATGAAAAAGACCCCATTTTGTAATGTCCTGTGCTGATGGCTTTGATTCTTTAATGTGCTTAAGTGTTTATTAAAATGGCTGACCGCGATTGATTTTTTTCCCTCTTGAATTCTTTCAATTCGCCATTTTTAAAGCGCTGACATTCTGAAATGACCGTGGCTGACTAATGCGACATTTCCTGCGCTGTTTCCTAAGCCCGGAAGGTGTAGAGCGCAAAGCAGTCAAGCAGCTAATACTTAAAACAACCTAACATTGAACTTCCAGACAAATATTAGCCATCACAGCCGGAATGCTTCAATCCGAACAAACACACAATGCTCTCTTGGATATTAAACTGGATGAAAGCATTTACTGCAAATAAGCCCTTTTTTCCTCCTTTGTGTATCTTGTAATATGCAATTTAGCCAAACATACCCTAGAGCAATACACAACCACAAAACCATGGGACGGCTCAGATGTATTGGACAAAGAAACGTACCGGAACATTCTGGCTTCTCAAATATTTTGTTGCACAGATTAACTTTATGCGAATAATAAACATTTTTTCAAGTATAAGACACATTAGGTAAATATGTACCACTATTTTTCTTGATTTTCACCCACAGATCCAAAACCAGTCACACTGTGTTTAAAGATTCAAACTGTTTTGTATCATATTAATGGCACTTTTCCTTTCCTTAAGCTTTTTATTAGACCCACTTAATCAAAATGGACTTGATTAGGCGTATAACTAAATAAGTTATAATAACCTATCCATGCATCCAGCATAGTTGTGCCCTACATCTACACATCTACCTTAAAATATAAAAATTCACTCCTGTAAAAGTCTAGTTATTTGTTGGCAGTAACGCGTGGATCCATATAACATCTCATGCCTGATGCTCCTTTTCCATTATAGGTTATTAAAAATGTACATTTTAGTTCAGCGTACACTCGACCTTATTATCTGAACACATTCACCCCATGAAGGTCACATGCTCAACAGGAAGTTGCATCATCCAAATTTGCTGAAGATACTGGGAAGAAGAAAAGTAAGTTCTCTCTCTTTTTTTTCATTTTCAATGATATTGCGATATTGATTGATAAGGTCACTTTGAAATACAACTCTGTTATGCAAATTATGGCTTGAATGTCCATTGTTAATTTATATACATTTGCTAATTTTATTAGCTGATGCTAATGCTAAAAAAAAAAAAGAAAAAATTGTAAAAATGAAATGCTGTTGTCTGAAATGGTTTAAAATATTCTGAATGTTTAAATGCATTTTTTCTTAGATCCAATACTGAAACAACTACATTAGTGGAATCACCCGACTACTGTCTCATTTAGTCTAACAAACAGCCACACTTTGTTGAAATGGGCTGATTCCTGTTGATTAGTGGTGTGGACAGGAAGCTCCAGATCCAATGTACTTATGAAGATTTTGTGGCTCCAAAAAATAGCTTGAAAAGAACCTTCTTGAAGTGGCACGTAAACCTGACGTT
The DNA here is from genome assembly GCF_023375685.1 of Ictalurus furcatus. Lineage (NCBI taxonomy): Eukaryota > Metazoa > Chordata > Actinopteri > Siluriformes > Ictaluridae > Ictalurus > Ictalurus furcatus. The sequence goes on from NC_071259.1 coordinate 6,171,659, forward strand.
GAAATCCAATATGGCGGGTCGCACCTCACCGTACCTCACCCAACCTCACTCTCATAATCACATCTCCTCTCTATCAGTTAAACTGTAGATCCTGAATAGTATTTTTTAAGATATACACTTTATGGCAAAAAGATTGTGGACACCTGACCATGACACTACGTGCTTATTGAACATCCCATTTCAGATTTAGTCCCCTCTTTGCTGTTTTAATAACCTCCACTCTTCAGTGAAGGCGTGGCTGTGGAGATTTGTGTTCATTTAGCCACAAGAGCATTAATGAGGTCAGGCACTGATGTCGGGTGAGGAGGTCTGGTGCACAGTTGGTGTTCCAGTTCATCCCAAAGGTGTTCAGTGGGGTTGAGGTCAGGGCTCTGTGCAGGACACTCGAGTTCTTCCACTCAAACCTGGGCAAATCATGTCTATGGGGGCATTGTGATGCTGGAACAGGGGCATTGTGATGCTGGAACAGGTTTGGGCCTCTTTGTTCTAGGGAAGGGAAATTGCAATTCTACAGCATACATAGAGGTTCTAGATAATTTTGTGGCAACAGTTTAGGAAAGAATCACATATGAGTGTGATGAACAGGTGTCCACATACTTTTGGCCATATAGTGTAGTTGACAACAGCCAGGTAAAAGTTTGGTGTGAGTGTTTTTTAAAAATAATTAGCAGTTATGGTTATGCTTAATAATTAACAGTTATGGCACATGGTTTCTACTGGCTCATGCCCAGGGTCTATTCCCACCACGACCATAACCCTGACCAGGATAAAGTGGTTACAGAGGATGAATTAATTAATCAGTGCAATAGGCACACAACCTACCTGTATTTGTCTTATAACCAGAGGTCACAAAAACAAGGAAACAAAAAGCAAAATAAAGATCTGCAAAATATGCAAGCCAAAACGCGTGGACGTGTTGGCATTTCACAGCTCAACATCCAGCTTGTGAAAACGTGTATAGGTAAGCCCTTAGCTAGCAGAATGAGCTAGACTAGCTGGTCAGATATTTAGTTGTTTTACAGTATAAAATTTAACATGTCACTTCAATGTTAAGTAGCGATTTGCTGTTGTGTTAAATATATCTCAGGATACTGTGTAAGACGCTTATTGTTTACCTCTTTGCTAGATAGCTAAGTACTGTATGTAGCTCGAAATGAACATTACCTAGCTAGCTAAGGAACCTACTAAGCCAGGGGTTCCCAAACTTTTCCAGGGCAAGGCCCCGACAAATGGCATTAACATTTGACCGAGGACCCCCTTTTGCAAGATGTCTTTAAAACACATTAAAAATACAGACTTCTGAAGATATCCCCCTTTTTATTATCAATAATTACATCTTACATCTTTACAGTACATTAGGAATTGATTGTGTGTGTGTGTGGTTGTCTAAGAGTGAGAATTTATTTTTCACACCAAATTGTTGAGGCCCCCCGGGCACCCCCTGGCCCCCCCTTTGAAAACCACTGTACTAAGCTACAGAAACACCAACCGCATTTGACTAATTTAGCTAGCATGCTAACTTCACCTTTGGTTATATTCTGTTGATAATGGAGGTGGTGTTTACTTCAGTGGCACTCACTTCGTTAGTTACCATAAGAAAGGAATATAAAATATGAAAACATTTCCAGATTAGCCGTGTCCATTGTAGACATATGAAAAATTACTGAATGAATAATATGAATATGAATATGAATATATTGACATATGAATATATATATATATGTATATATACATATGAATAATTCTTAAGTAAGTTTTCAGCAGATGACATTTATTCTTACTTGAGAAATTTCCTTGACTTTCCTTTCCTTGACCCATTTTTCTCTGATTATCATTTTTAAAAATCATTTATCTCTGTAATCATGTATCTCTCTTTTTACCATCCAAGTGCCCCTGTCACTCATAAATAAGGCACTCATTTAGAGTCCCATTAGGACCTGAGTATCCTCAGTCCACAAATACTTCGAGCTCTTTTTGAGGAACACCTGTTTACTCTTTTTCTTATTTAATCGCCATTCTGCACCTTTTTGCTTTTTTCGTCTGTGGTGCTAAATGTGATTTCACTCGGATAAAAAGTCCAGGCGTTTAAAAACCTGGCCTGGCAGTGTATCAATCATATCTCAGACCTCTAACATCTTTCTTTGTCTTTATTCATTTCCACCAAGCAATTATAAAGATGACCGATAGACTGGTGGCCTCATTTACAGTCTCTAATGCAGCTCAGAAATGTTTTCAAACATCATTAAATAACTGCATACTCAGAATCCCTGATAGATCTGAGGCAGCAGAGAGAGAAACAACTCTCAAAGTGTCGAATAATTAAGATGCTGCGATGCAGAAGAGCTCTGAGAGGAAGAGAGAGAGAGAGAGAGAGAGAGAGAGAGGAAAGGGAGAGCAGGGTGAGATGACACACATATCCTGATTTGCGAGACCCCCGCTGTGACTCAGATCTCTTATACACAAAGCAGAAGAGCTGCAGGTGTCTGCTACATCAAAAAAGAGAGGAACACTCCAACACACACACACACACACACACACACACACACACACACACGCACGCACAAACGAACAGGAGACTGTGCTGATTTTTTACTGCAGTTACAGTGCTGTTTAACAGCAGAAAAAAAAAGTTAACAAAAACAAGGGCTAACAATCAGGTTTTGCTGTTAGCTCCTAAAAACAAAACTTCTGTTCTTACGCACCGTTTTTCAGCAGTGTTCGATGTCATATTAATGAGAAACGCGATATAGAAGTAGAAGTAAAGACTGCAAATACTAGACTCAAACTTCCAGAATGCAGAGCAGAGTGTACAGATGAGGAGATGAGAGAGCTGGACACACTAAAGGACTAAAGCGCTGCTGCATCACTCTCTTTAGGTAATGATGAAGTGAGGACTAATGCTGTGTTCGACTGAATCTTGTAACTCAGAATTTCCAACTAGGAAAACCCAAAGAAACATAACCGCATCTCGGAATTCCTACTCAGAAAGTCAAGCAGGTCTCGTCAACCCTCCCATGTTCAGGAACTGACATCAGTTAAACATGGCTGCTGAGTTATACCTCATTATACGAAATATTAGCTTGTTAAATCTATAACACTGACTGTACAGTTCACTGTTTTGAGGAGATAAATATATATCATGCATCACAGTTAGCTGCTTAGATCTTCAAGGTGTCTGTGTCTTTTCTGACTTTGTAGCTCGAGGTCAGAAATGACGTAAAAGTTTTGACTTCCCACTTGTGAGTTAAGTTAAAGATAGCATTAATCCCACAGGCATCGATATGAGCAGGCAGTCAAATGGTATTGTGGGTAATATAGAGAGAAAAAAATACTCAACACCATTGAAGATGACATCCATCCATTTTCCAGACTGCTTATCCTACACAGGTGAGTCTGGAGCCTATCCAAGGAAACTCAGGGCACAAGGTGGGGGACACCCTCGACCAAACCATCGCAGGGTACAATCTCGCACACACTCATTCACACACCTCAGACAATTTGGAAATGCCAATCAGCCTACAGCGTGTCTTTGGACCTGGGGAGGAAACCTGAGTACCTGGAGGAAACCTCTGAAGCACAGGGAGAACATGCAAACTCCACGCACACAGGAAGGAGACGGGATTCAAACCCCCAACCCCAGAGGTGCGCTGCAAACATGCTCACCACTAAGCCACCATGAACCCCTTGGAGATTGCATGTCAAACACATACACACACAAAGTGTGTAAACTCTCATCAGGCAGCAGGGAACATGTTTTGAAGTGGACACTCGCTCCTAATGAGTGTGAAGACGGCTTCAGCAATCCTCTATAAACCACCGGCGCAGCAATCAGACACAGACTTGTGAGATGATACAGCGATTCGCTAAAGCAGAAACAGTAAGGTGTGATGAATTAATCAGGTCTTGTGTCGTTCCACTGTTTCTCTCTCTCTCTCTCTCTCTCTCTCTCTCTCTCTCTTTGGCTGTGCTCAGCTACTGCCTACTGCCCGTCTGTCCGCCTGCATCTTTTTCTCTCCTTTCCTTTCCTTTCCTTCTCGCACCATTTGCTGTCACTCTCTTCAGAGTCATTTCACTTCAGAGTGCATTAATCCTCATTGTTGAACCCCTCAGCCATAAAGAAGGCAATGCTTCAATAATACACAAATCTATGCTGTGAACTACGCAATTTTATCGCTAATCTATAAATATTCTCCAGGTATTTATCAAAGTGTCAGGATTATCACCTGCAAGGCTTCCTGGAACATGTCTGCTGTAAAGTCTAACTACTGACTCTGCACTTGTATTTGACAGGAATTGTGTGGTGTGTGTGTGTGTGTGTGTGTGTGTGTGTGTGTGTGTGTGTGTGTTTTCTTCATGATAAAATGAAAGAGTGATACAGCGGTAGGCTTTTCTAACAGCACAGTTCAGCAGTTATGCTGGATAATGAGCAAAAAAAAAAAAAAAACCCAAGCTGGCTAATGCCAATACAGCAAAAATACTTTTAAAAGGCTGAGGCTAAAAATTAACATGAAACCCAGACCCATAAAACATCACAGAAAGATTATACATGCAGTTCTCCCTCTCTCCAGTGGCTAAGATAATCATATTGTTGCGCTGCTCTTGGTAAATAAGCCCTCTTCATTTTGCATAAGATTATGCAAACTAGCTAATTTTCTTCACATCCTCACAGAAGGCAAACCAAATTGAACACAAGGCAAATCTAAATCATGAACAGAAGAAGAATGCATACTTCAAACTTGTTGAGGGACATTTTCCCAAGTGCAGTATCATTCATAGAGCAAGCTATTATAAAAGACATACAGTCCCCTCCAAAATTATCGGAACAACAAGGCCAATTAATTTGTTTTTGCTGTAGACTGAAGACATTTGGGTTTGAGATCAAAAGATGAGTATAAGAAGAGATTTGAGAATTTCCTGGTATTTATATGTAGATGTTAAACGACATAGAAAATAACGCATTTTATTATGTTACATAAGAAAACCAAATTTTTAGGCGAACAAAAATATTGAAACGTGACTGACAGGTGTTTCTTGTTACCCAGCTGTTTTCTGTTAGATTGACTGTTTAAACAATAAATAGCTCTGAAAGTCTACACATGGTTTTAGCCATCAGTTTCACATGCGAAGACTGCATTTGTTGTTAAAATAAGAAGAACAATAAGCCAACATGAAGATCAGAGAGCTGTCTATGGGAGAAAAACGAGCCAATTTGAAGCTGAGAAAAAAGAAAAAGGAAAATCAATCAGAGGCATTGCACAAACATTGGGCATTGCCAGTACAACAATTTGGAATGTTCTGGAAAAGAAAGAAACCCCTTTTGTACTTAGCAACAGACATCAAATGGGTCGGCCAAGGTAAAGAACAACAGCTGATGACAAGCATTGTGAGAGCTGTGAAGAAAAACCCCAAAACATCAGGGTGAAGGTATCACAATCCACTGTTTAAAGAAGACTTTGAGAGCAGAAGTATAAAGGCCATGTAACAAGATGCAAACCTCTAAGAATCAGAAAGCCAGACTGGAATTCGCAAAGAAATAGAGAGATGAACCACAGAAGTTTAATGAACTTTTAATTAGCTTCTACCAAAGTGATGGAAAGGTCAACGTGTGGAGAAAGAAAGGATCTGCTCATGATCCAAAACACACAAGCTCATCTGTGAAGCACAGTGGAGGTAGTGTCATGGCTTGGGCTTACATGGCTGCTTCTGGAACAGGCTCACTAATCTTTATTGATGATGTAACTCATGATGGTAGCAGCAGAATGAATTCAGAAGTTTACAGGAACATTTTCACTATGTAGTGTCCGTAGGTTTTTTTTTTATTATTATTATTTGATAGGTTTTTGAAAGTAATGTGAAAGTAAAGTAATTAGTAATCTGATCAGTAACGTAATCAAATTACAATGTTAAAGTAGGAGTTAGTAATCTGTAGTGGATTACTTTTTTAGAGTAACTTACCCAACACTGCAAATAAGGAAATGAATTACAATTAAAAATGAGAAAAGGAAAAGCTATTAAATTGACAAAGCCTCCAAAATATGCACTGTAGAGCTGAGTACTTTTGAGGATGGAGACTAAAAATAGTACTTCCACCTGGAAACAATTTCCGTAGCACTGTTATATAACTGTGCTTAGTGAAGAAGAAGCTCTTGAATGTGATTAATTAATAATGTAGCTACATCTAGCATTCTGAAGGGTTCTTCAGTTTGTCTCTTTGGAATAACGATTTAAAGAACCCTTTAAGAGAAGAATTCCCTTTCAGAAAAAAAGTAAAGACTTTCTTTTCACCCTTTCATGCATAGTGCCCACACTTATGGACAGTCAATTTAAGGCTCTTTTTAATGTTTTAGACAAATATACAATGTAAATCAAAACAGCATTAATGTAAATTAGCATAAACTAAATAAATTACAGAAAAATTTAAGTAACAAAATAAAGTTTTCGTACCAGACTCTACTGATCGCCTTAGATTTATTAAAAACTAATTTTTGTTTGTTTTTAATGTGTTGTTTTGTTGTTTTTTTTTTATCTCCTTGCATCATGCAACAGTCCTAAACTGTGTAAATATTGTATCTTCAGAAAATACTTTTTTTTTAAAAATTAAATAAAACTTTCTCTCTTCAACGGTATATATTTAAGATAACATTTTTTGTTATTATTTCAGGCATACTGCCTTAGCATTTTTTACTCATGGACAATCCATTTACTTTTTGATATAAGTAATATTTAGACAGAAACTAAATTCATACATTATACAAGTTCAAGTAAAACAAAAAAAGAGAATATCTAAAAGAATCTAGATATGCGTATACATAATTTATGCAGGAAAGGGTTCAAAGGATAAAACCATTAACCTTTTAAAGAACCAGTGAGGAACTATTATTTCTATATGTGTATTTTTTTTTATTACAATTTAAATTTTATGTCCCTTTTGTTATATGTCCTTCCACATTGTTTTGTCCATGTTGTCTGCCCAAGACGTTGTCTTCAGCTGATGCAACACTAATTTACTAACTGCTACTCTTAATTCTTATCAAAACGACGCAGAACTTCTATTTTACTTTGATATTCTCTGTTTTTTATTGATTGATTGATTGATTGATTGATTGATTTTAGAAGCAGGCTACCCTGTGTTAAAAGAAGACTTTGTTATTTATACCACAATGCTGCTGAATTCTTGAATCTGATTGTTCAGAAGGTGTTGGTTAATTTTCAGCAGTCTGACAGTAGTTCTGGTTGCAAGGCAAATCACAGGTTTATATTAGGTTTGTATGAAGGTGCTCGTACTAATGCGTTATCTTTTCTAAAATAACAGGTAATACACAGTGGCTTGTATTTTTTGCAGCAACTCCGTTGTTGATTATTTTCCTTTAAGCCCATCCATACATTTTCTGTACTGCTTATACTACACAGGGTTGCGTGGAGCCTGGATCCTATCCCAAAGGACTCGGGGTACAAGGTGGGGGACACCATGGACGGGGTGCCAAACCATCACAGGGCACATTCACACTCTACGGACAATTTGGATATGCATGTCTTCAGACTGGGGGAGGAAACCAGACTACCTGGAGGAAACCCCTGAAGCACAGAGAGAACACGCAAACTCTGCACACACATCATGGAGGTGGGAATCAAACCCCCAACCCCAACATTAATTATGGCATCATCTATAAGAAAATAATATAGAACTATTTTAGATAGTGGAATCTGGAATGTTATCTAACACCAAGATGCACCAAAGCAGTTTGAAGATCTAACTAAGAATTTTCTTGTTTATAATGTTCTTTCTTTGGGCCCTTGTAATAAGAACTTAGTCTGGCTGTGATATTAAATATTCATGAGAAGTCTGTAACACTGCATGGGGTGCCACATTCAGCTGGCGTTTATTTGCTGAAATCCCAATTAGCCAGTTGGGATATGAAATGAGGGGGGGATTTTTGGTTTGTTTTTTAGATAGAATAGAAAGAATTTGGACTAATGAAAGGATTTGTTTTGAGTCTGCAATTAACCTATAATCCCCCAAGAACTCTTATAGGCCACATTCTGGAAATCGTTTGCTATTGATTGCTGCCTGAAAGGGTATGTCATGACATCTCTCATCTCTCACACACTTACTCATAAAAATGTCCATGTCAAAAAATGTCAATTTCCTTGCTTTCCACAGTTTCAGACCATCCATTTAAGACTTTCTACTGTGTCTCACCTGACAGGCTGAATTCAACATTTCTTATCTTGAGGGTATTCTCAGGAGACTGAAATGATTTACTTCCATGATTTACTTCTCTGCCCAGAATACGAATCCAGGCATTACAAAATACCCAAAGCAATCTGCTGAATTTGAAAATCCCCCATTGCCTTCAATCCTCATGGTCCAAACCATACCCACTTACTAAATCGGCATTTATTTTTTAACCCACCTGTGCAGAAATGACTTTTTACATGATGGTGTAGGAGTGTAAATTTTGTGAGCTGGGGATTATAAGGTTCTCTTCTGTGTTTTGAGATATCAGGCATCATCTTGACTCGGGTAATCCTAGGATAATACGGTCTCTTGCTTGCACACTTCACTTTTAGACTTGCAGCTGGGAACTATTATCAGAGATGCTGCTATAGAAAATGAATCATTAATAAAGCCTTAATGGCCAATCAGTGCTGTGGTATGACAGCTTCTATAAAATGGGTAAAACAAAGATAGGTTTATGTGCACTACATTTAAGTTAATAATCTAATATTAGAAGTAGAAATCCCAGTTGGTGGGATAGGAATATGAAGAGCAGGTTATAATGTCATATAGTATTAATAGCATCCTTTAATATCTTGGCCGTGTTGTGGATAAGCAGCAGCTCGTTCTTGACAGATGTTTTGGAAAATTACGATAAGAGAAGGAGAGACACACTTTATCATTTATCTCTGGAGGCATTCATCTGTAGCTGACAGTTTGCACATTAGATAAGATGGATGGAAGTGTATTTGGCTTATAAGATTAGGAACGAATGTTTCCTGAAGACTGTTAAACGTGAGCCCACTGTGATTGATTTGAACCACTGTGCAAAATGCTGGACTTAGTTTCAGTTTCTCAAGTAAATCTTTTTTTGTCTTGCAAAATCCCTAGATGACTCTGCTGTTGTGAATAGGATTTAGATTTTTGGAAAGGAGTGTATGTGCCCTGCAATGGGTTATCACTCCGTCCAGGATGTCCCCCACCTCATGCACCAAGTCCCCTAGGATAGGCTCCTGGTTTCCCGTGACCCTGTGTAGGATAAGCGGTAGAGAAATCGATGGATGGATGGATGGGTGGAAAGGAGTGTATTTGTTCCTTTAGATTTCAAGGCTGAACACCTCAAAGGGTTATCCATAACGATCGTATAGAAACGGTCACATGGTGGACATATGGATTAGAATTTGGATATCACATAAGCTATGTCAATACGTCCTTGTAAATGTGCTTGAAAAATATGCTTCGCGACCTTGCAAATGACGGTGCTGGGTAAGTTACTCAAAAAAAAGTAATCCCCGAAAGATGACTAATTACTACTTTAACATTGTAATTTGATTACGTTACTGATTACTGCATATAAAAAGTCATCAGATTACTAATTACTTTACTTTCACATTATTTGCAAAACCTATCAAACCTACAAAAATACACTATAAAGTGAAACTCAGAGTTCTTTCAGTAACTTTAGCGCGTGTCAATGTATGACGTGATCAGAAAAAGTCGGATTTATCATAAAATTTGCCTCGGGTGTTGTCACTGTTTGTAGGACTACCAGACCGATAAAATATAAAAATTTTCTAACTATGCCAGTTTGGTGTCGCTAGCCAAGGGGAGGAACAATTAAGCTGTCATTGTATGGGTTTAGCTGCTACAGTGCCATGAAGAGTACATTATCTTTCCTTATGTTCTGCTCATATCACGTTCACGTAAACTGGAACTCATATAGGTGTGGAACTCACACCTTTTTTTCCTGCTCAGCATCAGAGGATGTTACTGTTTCAGTTTCCCCTTTACCGATTAAAAAAAAAAAAAAGCCATATATCCATTACACACGTATACACACTGAATGTGTGAGCTAGCATTTGGCAGAATTGAGAGCTGTCAGCCAATAACACATGAGTATTGCCACATATTTTCCTGTAAACCCTGTCTGATTGGTCTCGTTTCCATTCACCGAAGATATAAAATTACAGGCTGTCTTCTTTTACTGACGTTCAGTTACGTAGTGACATACCGCTCCAAGAGGAGAATTACTCGGGTCTAAAGAAAAAATCTTCGGGGCAAAACGTGATTTATTTTTAAAATGCATTTTATTTAACATTGTTTTCATAACAATAAATGTGTAACGCAAGTAACGTAATTTTATTGACATCAGTAACTGTAATCAAATTACATAAATTCAAAATGTAATGCGTTACATTACTGCATTATCAGAAAAAGTCATTAGATTACAGTAACGTGCCACTTTGTAACACGTTATACCCAACTCTGGCAATTGACCAACACAAGTTGTATGATACCACACCTTCGAATTTTATGGTCTCTGCCTTTCCATGCTTACCCTGTTTAAAGGCAATAAAAGAAAAATAAAGGCCCTTCGATTTATGATGTTCCTGGTGGATGAGAAAACAAACCTTCCAAAGCATACAATTTTATGGGTATTACATAAACCACATTTTGTTTATTAATAATGACCGTGACACAGTTTATTTGTAGGAATTCTAAAGAGAAAGTTTTGTAAGAAAACCTGAGACGGGTAAACTCAGCCCTTCACCCTCCTATAAATATTTGTAAAATTCTATGTTGCATTGCTTGGTGTAAATGATGAATTTATGCTTTTATAATAGTGAGACGATGCACTCATTTCCGGTTCTGATAATTTCCTTGCAGGAATCTCTACAATCTTGGCCTTAGTGAGTGCCAAAGGTGTAGATCATTGTTCATTAAAGTCAATATTAATAAAAGAATAAAGTCAGTAACAATAAAGGAATAAAACACTGTTTCTTCCTCAAGCTTTCTTCCTCTTAACATCTTAGGGAGTTTTTCCTTGCCACCGTTGCCACCGGCTTGCTCAATTGGGATTAATCCACACACTTAAAATCTGTATCCTGTATTTATATATTTCTGTAAAGCTGCTTTGAGACAATGACTATTGTAAAAAGCGCTATACAAATAAAATTGAATTGAAATTGAATTGAATTGAACTGTGAGGCATGCTGTTATAAGAAAATAACAGATTAGCGATGTCATCCATCCATCCATGTTCTGCCTGGACAGGGGGTGCAGGGCGCAGTCACACACATATTCACACACTACGGACAATTTGGAAATGCCAGTCAGCCTACAGCGCATGTCTTTGGACTGGAGGAGGAAACCGGAGGAAATCCCCAAGGCACGAGAAGAACATGCAAACTCTGTGCACACAGGGCAGAGGTAGGATTCAAACCCCCAACCCCACAAGTTTGAGGCAAACATCATGAAAAATACTTCGTTACTATATTTATTTCATAAGTATTATTTTGCTGCATTTATTTTCTCTAGCTTATTGAAATTGAATACTTACTTAATTACGTTTCTTTATATTTTTATTTTGACTTTTATTTCGTACTTGTTACAAATCTCAAACCTTTCTTCTTCTCCCCTCCAGCCAATGACTGAATATTATACATAGAATGTGCATTTGATTATACATTTCAGCTTCAAGCGTCCAGTTCATCAGTGAAGACAAAAATGGCAAGAATAGTGACAATTCTTCATCTGCGGTGACCTTCTCATGCTAGATAATGTAGTTAGCATTATAGCTAGCCATGTGTGTTTGATTATGGAAAAGCCACCAGACTGCAGTGTGGAACTTGAGGATGAATGCCCCTGGCCCTACCTCATAAAATGGTGTCTCTTTTGCCTCCTTAGAAGGCATGACCTCCATGTAATTTGAAAAATCATGCTGAGGCATGTTTCACTAAATTTGCTAACATTAACTGGCTATAGTTAACTAAGTTAGTCTGTTTTCTTTGCTAATGGCAGGCTGTTCCAGTAGCTAACATAATTGGCTAGGCAGCTAATCAAATACTAGCTAATGGTAAATATTGGTTATTTACAGTGTATTTTACTTCTGATTAATTCATTAATCATGCATATGACCAGCAAACTTACTTGGCGAAGTTGCTTTTCACATGAAAACATGACATTACTTCAATTTCATGAGCTATAAAGCTACTTTTACTTTTTAACAGTTAAATACATTTATGGCCCTACAGTCTTAGCTATAGGCAGGGACAAACTGCTTTGTCTCTTTGACTGAGACTGCTGTAGTATTTTTTTTTTTTTTTTTCTGACAGATGGGAGATGTGTGTGCAGTGTAGATTTTCTCTCATCCCTAAAGCAAGTTGAGATACCTGAAATATTGATCATAGTCTCTAACTGACAGGGCAAACAGACCTGACAGTGAAGATGAAACACGGAAAAGATCCAAACACTGAATGAATAATAACTAATGCATTAGCCTTAATCACTGTCATATCAGCATTTCTTTACCAGCTTTTAAACCAGCTTGTGTTAACATTTTACAAGCAAAGTATTGTTGTTTTGTTGTTTTTGGAGAGTCCTAAACCTTGATGAACAGCAGCGATTTTTTTTTAATAGTGTTGACCTTTACACGGTGTTCAAAAAAATCATACATCTTTCATCCACCTTCAGTAAGCACTTTATCCTGCAAGGCAGGAAGGGATGCTGGATGGGATGACAATCCATCACAGCACATCACACGCATGCACAAATATCATTTTCACACTCATTCACACTTTTTACAGTCACCAAACCATGAACCAGCATGTTTTTGGGAGGAAAACAGAGAACCCAGAGGAAACATACGTGGGATGGGGTGTAATGCAATGCCAATATCGGTAACAGGTTTCAAGTGTTTCAAATATCAAATTCAACTATGTGTATCTATATTCAGATTTAAACCTGAAGTGGGCGTGGCCTAAACCAGAAAGTCGTCTCCCCCCCCCCTTTCCCTACCACTATACTAGCACAAACCCTGAAAACTGTGAGGTACAAATGGCAGCATTGTTAGCATGGTGTCTGATTTCTACCTGTGACAGTTCTTTAACCTCAACTACATCATTCAAGTTCATAATTCATCTCAACTATAGCCGTTTTTATTCCCGCTCCTGCAGTTCTTATTTCTGTACGTATATGTCCACAATATATTCTAATGAATTAGTTGGTATTTTAATGATTCTTTGAACAATAGTCGCTTTTATTTCTGACAAATGTAAACAAACTAGTAGCTTAATTTTAAGTTGGGATGAATCGAACACCGTAAATGCATTGTGCAGGTTATTATGTTAATTAAAGTGGTCTTTCGTTGTCCCATGAGCTTCATATCAGACCATTCACCTGGCCCTCGTGAAAGTAAAACTCTCTTATTCAATCAACTTTTTTGGCCTGAGGCACACCAAATGACCAATGATGTGTGAACCTGTGAAAAAAACAAATAGTGTGCCTCCTATTTCTATTTGTATCTGTTCACACCAAATAATGTATTCATATTGCCTAACATGGACATGCACAACATCAATGACTTGAGCTCAGGATTCGAACCCCAGACCCTGGACCTGCACCACCCTGCCTCAAAGATCAATGTCTAATAACAATTTGTTGCATATGATCACATTGACTGTTTGCAAGATTATCCATCCACCCATCCATTTTCTATACCACTTATCCTACAGGGTCGCAGGGAGCCTGGAGCCTATCCCAGGGAGCACAAGGCGGGGTACACCCTGAACAGGGTGCCAATCCATCACAGGGCACAATCACATACACATTTACACACCCATTCATACACTATGGACACTTTGGACATGCCAATCAGCCTATGTATGTCTTTGGACTGAGGGAGGACACAGGAGTACCCAGAGGAAACCCCCGCAGCACGTGGAGAAGATGCAAACTCGACACACAGGGCAATGGTGGGAATCTAACCCCCAACCCTGGAGCAAGATTATGGTCTGGTGCCCTTTCTGATATCACCCTCTCTCCATCTGTCTTTCCTATCTCTCCATCTATTTCCTCTATCATGTATTCTCCTTCTCCTCTCTCTCAGTCTTTCTCTGGAAATGTACCCAATTTCCTCACTTCTCACCTAACCGAGTTGCATCTATTATTTATCCACTTCGTTTTATTTCACAGAGGTCCTAAAAAAAGGCAGCAGTGGCCCTCCATGATGCTTTATTCATAAAGCTGTGGTTTGCCATCATCGATGTTTCTAGTCATGGAAGACCAATTGCTGTTTCAGGGGCTGCCTCCGCACACCATTTCACACTTTCTGAATGTTGCAGGGAAGCTGCACTGTGACTTTTCCCATCAGCTGCCTAATATTGTTGCTTTATCTGATTAAAAAGTCAATGAGGTATTTGGCTTTTATCTCTTTGTTTTGTCCATACACATACAGTTGCCTAGTAACAACTTAAACCAGACAGCACACACTCCAAACACCTGGTTAATACTCCACACTTCCCCTGCTAGAATCCTCCATATTGCATAAATGATAAGGCAGTAAGAGCATACTTCAGGCTCTATCATGAAACTCTGGGAAGTATGTCTATAGAGTGTTTCAGTAGTGGTTTTAGCATTAATGTCTCCTCATAATGTCAACAAATTCAAGTTAATGACCACTAAAATAAATTTTCAGCCAAAAAAATAGTGTAGCTTAAGCAATTGTCTTGCCAATGCGTACTGTTTGTTTTCCTCAAAAATGTAAGCATGTAACCAAATCTGAATAGATTGTTCAGATAATGTGTTCTAAACAGATATAAATACTAAGTTTTTTGGTTTTTGGTTTTTTTTCATGCGGGTTTTGTTCAGTATAAACAGCGGGAGTCATGCCAATTACATAAAACAACACCATATGTTTATGTATAACTATCTGTGTGACTTCTTGCCTATGCAGAACTTCCCAAGTGAATTTGGTTTGCTCTGGGGAGCAAAGAGGGATTATTGCTGCAATATGGTTTCTCACTCACAACCTTTCTCGTCTCCCAGAGTCAAATTGAAAGAAGGAGAGACGTTTCAGTTTCATGACTGAAGTAGCAAAGAGATCTATCACACCAGCTGTCAAACTCAATCTTTATCAAAGTAACAGCTATTGGGTTTGGCACTTTCCCTCCAACAGATTAACTAGGGGTATGGCATGATGACATTCCATTTGGAAGAAATCTATACTGATAATTAAGTCAGAAAAATATTGTCTCAGAGTTTGTCTGCACTGCATGTAGATTTAGGAGAAAATCAGAACAGTATTTTAAATAATCATTCAAGTAGTTTCTACAAGTGACTACATGCACAGATTGTCCTTTATCTTCATTCTTTTAATAATAATATAAAAATATGAAAAGGAAATATTGTGAAATCCTGTAAAGTATCGCCTTGGGGGACACAATTCAACTCCAATATCAACCAACACTCTTTCAGTAGGCTCTCTAAACTTGCTAGAATGCTCTAGTTGAATAGCGATTTTCTTGGGCCAGAGTAGGCCTAAACTAAAGGCCCCATGTTTAACCAGGCACAGAAGAGGCTGAGACACATGTTATATTGTGAGCTTCAACCTGACTCCAATGCAGCAGGGCATCAAGAGCCCAATCCTGATGTTCCTCTGACTGAAGGCCTCTTAGTGAGACCTCTTCTATGCGCTGGGTTGAATGGATCATTCAGAAGGGCTGTTAACCGCTCCACTGTTTGGCATGGCCAGGGTTTGTAAGATCTCTCACCATTCAAAAGCTCTCTCTGTAAACCCTGACATCAAGATGAAAACCATATCATTTTCAGAAAGTATGATAACCAATCAACAGCTTAGGTCTCTTTTAATCTAGAATCTGGGCCAGTATCTCTTGAGATGCTCCAAAACTCCATTGCTGGAATTTTTTTTTCTTCTTTTCATTACTTAAGGATCCGCTGTGCAACATGCAGTCTTACATAACACTCAGAAGCAGGAGAGATAGTCCATCCATCCATTTTCCATACCGCTTATCCAACACAGGGTCACGGGGAGCCTGGAGCCTATCCCAGGGAACTTGGGGCACAAGGCAGGGGCACCCTGGACAGGGTGCCAACCCACCGCAGGGCACAATCGCACACACATTCACACACTACAGACAATTTGGAAATGCCAATCAGCCTACAACGCATGTCTTTGGACTGGAGGAAACCAGAGTATCTGGAGGCAAAAGTCAACCACTAAGCTGACTTGTCCCCTTGAGATAGTCCTCATTAAAAATGTATTAGTAACCAGCCCAAAATCTCCAATATGGGAGACAAGCATGACAGAACAGAAACAGACAGAGGTCATAAAAAGTGCAGATAAAGCATTGCAGGGATTCCAGAAATTAAAAGACTAAGGGAGGCAAGGAAGATTAAATAGCAAAAGGCAAATCAGGGCTTTACAAAGAAGAACCAAATCAAAACTGTTTAAACACACCAAGAAAAAACACAAATTAATTAAAAATAAATTTGAATTAATGGCAAGTAAGGAAATTAGAAGGCCAAGTAGGTCAAAAAAGGCATGCCGAACATGGGAAGCCATGCGAGTCAAAACATGGGATTTTTAATCTTGCTAGGAGAATACTTCTCTGAATTAAGCTCATTGAAATACTATGCTTTTTAGTCCATGGATCGTTTGTATACCTGTTTTCCAACATTAACCATAGCATAAAGAATAGCTAATTTTTAAATACAGTGAAATGCCACAGCTGGCAATATGAACATGCTTTTTTTTTTTTTTGTTAATATTCACCTATTATGTAATACAATCTATTCCAGAATTGTTGGAACCATTCATTAAAACCAACAAACCAGCAAATACATTATTGTATTTATGTACAAATAATAATTCTCATGAGAATTTTTTCACAAAAAATCTATTGTCTGTTAGGATTTTTGTTTTTTTGTTGTTGTTGTTGTTGTTTTTTACCTGCACACAACAGATTTGGCAGAAACTGGGCACCTAAGCAATTGAAGGGAGATTTATGGTATCATGAAGATATAATTTACGGAATTAAGATTTTTTTTAGCCCAAAATCTGGTTACCGCTTCCAAAAGGTCGAGCTATAGATGGATCTTAGAAATTAGACATTTTCTAATTTCTTAGATATTAGAAAGCTTAAAATGTTCTGCATGGAGGAATTCAATATCCTTTTACGAGTATCTTAAACCTTCTTAGACACTGAGGAAGCGGCTCAATGCTGTTATTCTCTTTAGGGAAGGGTTCACCAGATGTTCACTGTGTGGTGCCATTTTTTTTTTTTTTTGCTCAAAAGAACACATTTTTACTAAAAGACACAATTTATTTCTAAGATAATGTTTAAATAAAACTATACAGCCTCCTCATATTTTCAACATCACTGCATGTGTTCATGTATTAATTTTTGCTCATTTACTTCAAAGGTGCCAATCATTTTCTAATTGACAATAGATGATGTGAGTAGGTTAAGTTATTTGAAAGTTTTTTCAGTGAGACAGGCCAATATTCTTAGCACTAGCAGTGTAATAGTATGATGAATTCTCTGCAATCAATATATACAAATATTAGCACTTTGTTAACAGGATTGTTCTAAGCCTTAATGTTCTTATTATATTTTTTTTTAAAGGGTATCGAATTACGGTTTTCTCTTATTTTTATTTGGTATATTTGTTCTCACAGTGAGAACACCATCTGCACAGTGAAGCATGGAGATGGTAGCATTGCTTTGATAGTTACCATTGGCCTCTTGGGTGCGATTTGGCGCATTTGTTTACTGGGGCCTTTCCTCAAGCCATTCAGTTTCCATACTTGATTTTATTTGTACCCTTTTATTTCTATTATATTTGCTTATTGCTTTTCATTTCTTTTATTTCATTTTATTTCTTACTACTGATTTTATTTTCTTGTATCTACTGTATATATATATCTTCCGTAAAGCACTTTGTAAACATTGTTTTAAATTCTTATATATTTATATTCTTATAACCTTTAAAGGTAGATAATGTGTCATATTTTGCTGTGTGTATTTATTTAATATCACATGTTGTTTAAGAAGGGAACCTGGCTTCATTGGAATAGATTCATTAGATTCAGCCAGGGCCATTTCAATGTTTGGCTGAGCATTTATGGGAAGGGAGGGCTGTGGATGTGCCAGGAATTCACGTACACACGCTTATCTGCTCTGATAATTGCTATAAACTGTTTCAAGGAGCATTATGAAGCAGATGTTCCAAGATGAAATTTTTATTAAGGTAATTTCTACACTAATATTGAATTCATGCGAAATCCACTGTTGTTCCATGTTATTCTAAACTTAGATCATTTAAGCCAATGGGGGAAAAAGTGATACATGATTCATGAAGACAATTTACTCCATGCTGAGTTATCATGGTATTAAATGCACACTGTAAGAGTTAATCAACAACACCGTGTTTCGCTGTCTAACAAAAGATTTTAGGACCATTTGAGCAGTCCAGCACTAAACCCAGCTTGCAAACGGGTCAGTCAGAAGCCTTTTTCCCTGCACACCATTTGTCCATGGATCACCTTATCTAATTTATTCTTCAAAAACATAATACTCGGCCCTCGTTACCCAAACATGGAGACATGCACAATGGGAAACTTCCCTACATCTGGTGGCCAAATTGTCAACAATGTACACAGACGTGCGATTATCGGCTCCCTGTGTTTGCAGACCATGTGAGCAGTCACAGACATGAAGTGACATTTTGAAAAGCAGCATTTTTTTTAGCAGAAGATAAGATTATGGTCACTACGTAAGACTCACTCAGCTGTAAACAGGATATTATCACTCGTTGCCTGTTTAAAGTCTTTCATTAACTCGATTTCAGTTTGTCAAAAAAGTGTGTGGGGGGGTTGGCAGCATAAGTGCAAACAGTCTTGTTTGACATTTAATTAGCTTATTAGTTGTGGCTTATCTGGAACATGTTATTAGGCCAAATGGCCATTGGGTAATGGGGAACTACACCTGGAAGCAGAAGTGCAGTCGTGGGTGGAATTGTGTAAAAATTGCAGCACTTTGATATCTCATGACTTACATAATGCTTTGGAAATATTACAGTTTAATGATTTATGCAGAAATGAATTTTCCCCTGTTATAATATTGTGTCACCAGTTGCTTTCTTCATTTGAGCAATAAAATCACAAGCTATGGCTTTTTTATTTTTATTTTTTTTAACATTTGTATCACTACACCCATCGACCTTGTCCACTACGGTGCTGCAAGCAATGAATTAGATGTAGTTTACCTTTCTTTATCTAACAATACCCCAGTATTTTGAATTTACGTAGGCTTTCACGGAAACTCTAACCTAGCTGTAAACTTCATAATGATTTATGGGATGTTTAAATAAAATCAGCCTATACACAAAGCCTATGTGGACAAAATGCAATGTTTAACTAAGCAAAGATGAGATGTTTTTCTTCCTTTGGCACTGTATAACAAAAATGGGATGTTTCACTGAGAATTTATGGTGAGACTGAACAGTACCCTAAGCCTATTCTAGTTCTTTATATTCTCTTCCCTGTGTGTGTAAAAGCCTTTCCTGCTCCAAAACACTTAATATAACTCAAGTCTGATTCAAGCCTTCATGAGGTGTTTTTTTTTCTTCCATAAGGATAAAGTAGGCTGTGCAAATTGAGCAGAGCAGTTTGAAAAGAGAGTGCTGGTCAATAATATGTTCCCATCTGCCATCTACTGGAGAAAATCCCCTGTTTTGCTTGATGTCTAATAGTACTGGGTAATTATAACATTATTGCATCATTATTATACCACAGAGCTGTTGAATTCTCAAATCTGATCAGTCAGAAGGTGTTGATTAATTTTCTACAACAGCAGTAGTTCCCACTGTAAGGTTTATATTAATGCGCTCGTTCTAATAAGATACAACTCTAAAGGTATTAATAAATGGATTAAAAAAAAATTGTGGAACATGCAAAGTCCTCTGTCTTGAAGACTTTACTAACTGTTATAAAGCACATAATAAACCATGTTTGGTTTTTTTGTTGTTGTTGTTTTTTTGTCTTATTTACATCGAGAGCAAAAAATTTAGGCTTGTGAGGTAACTACTGTTTATAGCTGTTATAATTCTGAAGTGACAACAGAAAACAACATTATTTAGCAGATGTTCCACTACATTCGATGTAACTATAAATTGATTTTAAAAAAGTCTAGTAGGCCATTCATTTATTTTATTTTTTTTAATGTCAACTTGCTGTGGTTTGGGACGTGCTGTTATTGGAAAAGAATCAGTTTTGGGGTAACAAGTTCCCTAGGTCAAGCACCACACCAGCACATAGCTGATTATTTTCCTAGAACAACATACCCCCACGTGGTTTATGCCTTACTGAAAATCTTCATAACTGTTAATGACTCATGCTCCTGTATGTGATTCGACATATTCAGTGACTTGTTTTCATACAACATACCTATTTTTCACTCTTTAACCAAACAAAATAAGGTAACTCATAACTTATTTTGGTTTTCTTCATGGCACTGTACCCCAGTAAGCCTTATTATTTTCATATTATTCCCTATTTATTAACTGTATTTTGAGGATTGTGTTGTGAACTTCTTCTCCCACTATACTAATTCCCCATTCAATATCCGTGTAGCGTTATGAAACAGAGGAGAATCCGGCTGAACCACCACTCCCACACTGAACAAAACTATTTCCCTTGCAAATTCCTCACGAGTGAAGTTATACCACAATTGTGTCTGATTGGTTGGCGTAGCACTTCCGGCTACGAAATGTTGCATTGTCATTGGTGCGCCGTTTACCTCGGTAACTATGCGAGCGCTCTGATTGGACAGCCGCCTCGTAATCGGAATACAATGTAGGTTGTTGCTGTGAGTTTTTTCGTCTTCAATAGGGATGAGTTTACAGTAGCGAACTCGTAGATGATAAATTGTCCGTGTATTCTGAAGACAACGGTGTAAATCATTTCACGCAAATAATGCGAAGGGTTACGCTTTTTGTCAATGGGACCTCCAAAAACGGCAAGGTGAGTTAGCTGTAAATTTCAGTTCATTCTTAGCGGGCTCTTAGAGTTAGCTTAGCACGTCTGTGTTCGGTTATGTATACTGAAATGCACCAGCTTTTCTGTCTATATTATGGGTGTGAATACGGTTTAATTTTCCATTTCGCCCATTTGGGAAAATGATAGGCTATGTCCTGGCTTAAGTAATGGCACCTTTAATGGCTAACTGGCTTAATCACGTGATTGTGATAAACAAGCCTGTTAGCATAATCAACGTGCGTGACTTTTTTCTTTCTAAATGTTTCTAAAATGTCTCCACTGTCCTCCGAATTAAACCAGCTACACGCCTTCCTTACATACTTACCTTTTTGTTTTGCCTGTTTCATAGCTCTTAGCTAGCTAACTAGCTATCTGGGTAACATAGGCAAGAGCGCATTTTGTGAAATCTCGCGAGATTTAAATAGACGTTGGCCGAGATTCACGTTCCCTTAGCAATACATTCCCTGTATATGGATTACTCCTTGATGCATACTTCCGTACTAAATAGTACTCCAGTAGGTAGGTTCCCATAGAGTGTTGAACATTTTTGGAAGGAGTCTCCAGTGTCAGCACTTTGTAAGAGTCGACTTAAAGTTTTCCGCCACGTGAAAGTCTTCAGGGTGGAAGGATTTGAGTTTTGCTTTATTTTTTATTTTATTTTTTAAAAAAAATGTATTCTAACCTACAGAGAGAAAAGAGAGGATGTTGAGAAAACAAATGTTATATCGTATGTGATAACAGGAATTAATTTGTTTAATTCAACATTTTCTTCTTTAATATAACTTCTTTAAAAGCGATATTGTTGTGGTATAAGACACCAGAGTAAGACACTTCGACATGCTGTTCTAGGAGAACTTCGAGGTGGTTATAGCAACTCATTTGTCATTGTGCCACATCACGCTGATTACAGAACGTCGTTGATTTTTTATTTATTTTTTTTCTCTCGATAACATCCTGTCGGTACATATAGCACTGTTTTTAAGAAAGTAACTCAATTGGGTTATTTATCAACGTGAAGGTTAAAATTTTACTGGCAGGGATTCTTATTGCATTAGTTTACATTAAAATAACGCTTAGCTATAGATACTTCAAGGTGAGAATAGTTTTGGAGGTCTCGTGAGATTTAAGTTTATCTGTGCAGCTCAGAGTGAAGAAAAGCGTCCCCCATCTTTGATTTTGACTCGGACTTTTCTCTTTTCCACAGGTTGTAGCAGTGTATGGGACTCTGTCTGATCTCTTATCCGTTGCCAGCAATAAACTGGGAATCAGGGCCACGAGTTTGTACAACGGGAAGGGTGGCCTCATCGACGACATCACCCTAATCAGGTAAGAACCTTAGATGTGGAAGACTTCCCAAACTTTACTGTTCTGCTCATAAAGTAAAAAAAAAAAAAAGTCCTTGTTTTTCTTATCTGCTCTACTTCTTTACAGACATGAATGTATGATAAGTTTATAACTAAATATTTGCTACTTTTTGTTTTGGTTACAGAGATGATGATGTGTTATATGTGTCAGAGGGCGATGCCTTCGTCGGTAAGTCGTCATGATTACTGTCTCCTGTTCCCTTTTTTAATCATCTTTCTCCTTTTGTATAAGCTGAAACCATATGTGTTCACCGAAAGTGATGTCCTAATGTCAAGATGTTCTTTTTTGTGTGTTTGTACATTTCAGATCCTCAAAGTGAGGGGAGGGCTGCTGATGACCGCTCAGGTTCCCACAGCGATTGGCTGACTTTGAATATCGGCGGGCGGCTTTTCACAACTACACGGTACAGAGTTTTTCCCTAACAACATGTAAGGAATGGAGTGGTGTGATGCGACCCAGTGCAAAGCACAGTTGCTGTTACCGGCCCAGAGTTGATTGATTTTTTTTTTTTTTAATAACAGCATGCCCCAAAGTATTTTGTACCTCTTATACCACTTCAGTGGTCATTTTTAAATTGAACAATGTACAACATACTTGTAATTCGTTTGTAGTTCCATTTAACGTTGAGGAATGTCCTCTTGAAAGTAATAAGACACCAAAATGCAGTAGATTTTTTTTCTGTGGAAGAATGCACAGCTTTACCTCTTACCATTATTAAGCGCAGACACTGGAGACGCTTTCCAAAAAATGTTTACTTAATATCTCCTCATAGAAAGCTTCACCATATCATTATATCATTTTTTTATATATATAATTTTTTTCCTTTGCTAAATAACTTTCTCTCTACAAGTTATTATGAACTAGCTGTTACTATAGAATCTATAAAGAATTTATAGTGTAATGTAATTTAACATAATTTAATGTGTGCATTTATATAAACCTATGATAGAAAATTTATCAACACCTTCTGACCAATCAGATTTTGAGAATTCAGCAGGCTTGTTGTATAAGATTTCACATAAGCTGGAAAGATAGATGCGTTCAGATAGGGATTAAAGTTGGGACTCAAGGATTTGAGGATGTAAAGCCCAAAGCTCAAAACCAAAACTCTCCTCCATTTTGGATCTGATTCGGTTTTCTGTAATTAGGCCTCAGATATGTCACAATGATGCAATTAAATAAATAAATAGAGAATTGTGTTTGTGTGTCAGTTCCTCCACTGGATAATGTCTAATATATAGTGCTTGAGGTTTATTGTTAATAACGTTATCTGTTTTGCTCACTTTAGGAGTACGCTTGTGAGTAAGGAGCCTGACAGCATGCTGGCGCACATGTTTAGGGGGAACGGTAAGGCTTTCACACGTTTCAGTATAAGTGTCTGTCTTTTATGGAGTTTTCAAATATGAGTTTACACACATACAATTGTCACTGCACTTCCCTCCTCTGCGCCGGTGTAGATGTGTGGGGTAACAAGCGAGATGAGCGAGGCGCTTACCTCATCGATCGCAGTCCTGAGTACTTTGAGCCCATCCTGAACTACCTACGACATGGCCAGCTTATCGTCAACGAAGGAATTAACTTACTAGGTACGTGTGTGTTATCGATCAGGTCACTGTGTGCACAATATAATACTGAATGAAGTCATAAAGCCATTTTTGTTGGCTGTCAAAATACCAGCATTTTGGCTTTGATACCAAAACGGTATCAACCTTCTGAATATTTATTGCACAGAAAAATCTTCAGCCTCTTTTTTTTTTTTTTTTTTTTTTTTTTTACACTATACAAAAACATTTCAGTGCAAATGAATAACTAGGAGCTAAACTATGATTTAACTTCTCGTGACTTTCACTGTAAGTGTAAGGCCACTTATATGCTGCTACAGTAAAAAACCTTTTTTATGATTCGAACATTAATATTTATGCAAGCCGCTTTAAAATTAGGTGGCACATTTGCTAAGACCAATCAGTTTGCGTAGGCATTTAGTCTCCGTGAATTGTTAAATCATGAAGAAGTACATATGGTATCACAAGAAGCAGAACACACCCCATATTAAGATGTGTTGGAAGTAGAAATTAGCTTCTTTTTTTTTTAACCAGAGGCCAAAAAATGGAACTTGTGCCTGTTTTTGGGGTCCCCGTGTTCAGTATGAATTTATTTGTAGTGGTTAATGACTCATGAAAGTAGACACTCAGGGCTTTGCAGTTTTTCCACAAGTATTTCTATTTTTTACCCAGCCTACTAGGTTTAAATGTTCTAATTTAATTGTGACAGTTGTATACGGCTTTTTACCACCAAAAACTTTAGTTCTGTTGTCTGTTTTCTCTCTATATGAGTGTTATTGTGGAGAGGTGTGAATTGTTTGCCCAGCAGGGGGCTCACACCCCTCACGTTTCCCATCCCCCTGCTCACCAGCAGTTAAACACAGAGTCACGATACTCTACACACAGAAACCCAACAGGATCCTGGCATTCTTATAATATAATTCACTTGTTTATACCGATTGAAAAAACTTCGCCGGGTTAAGAAGTAGAGTTAAGGGTATACCTCAGGGGAAGGATGCTCTCTATCATTTGTGGGGTTTGAATTTTCTGGTCACTAGTACAGAGCAGGATCTACAGGAACTGGTCAGTCATATAGTCATGTAAATGGTGGTGTTGATGCATTGAGTGTTTTTTGTTTTGTTAATTCTGAATGTGTGTGTGTGTGGCAGGTGTACTGGAAGAAGCTCGTTTCTTTGGAATCGAGCAACTTGCTGAGCAGATAGAAGTTGCCATTAAGGTAAAGACACGATCTGGTTGCCCGAGAGTCTTGTCAGTTCCTCTCTATGTGTGTTTTTATGAGTTTAACATCCTCACAGAACTCCCATCCCCCCGAGGACCACTCGCCCATCTCCCGGAAAGAGTTTGTACGGTTTCTGCTCGCCACGCCGACCAAGTCAGAGCTGCGCTGTCAGGTACAGGCATTTCCACCAGGCTGTGTGTGTGTAACCACCTTAGAAAGAGAGAGTTGTCTAAGCTGCCTCTCCATCTCTCATGTACACCCAGGGGCTGAATTTCAGTGGGGCAGACCTGTCTCGGCTGGACCTGCGCTACATCAATTTCAAGATGGCCAACTTGAGCCGCTGCAACCTCACCTGCGCCAACCTGTGCTGCTCGAACCTGGAGAGGGCCGACCTCTCTGGGGCCAACCTGGATGTATGTATCTCGCTTTAGTGTACCTTAGCCTTAAAACCACACCCTGTTCATTATAATTATTTCTTCTTCTTTTTTTTTTCTTAGATGAGTTGGGACAATTTATGAATAATCAATGAGCATGTCTGAATTTATCCAATCACAGCACACCAAGTGCTTGTGCCTTAAGCAAAATGTTTCTGATGTTCCTATAAAGGCGCAATAGTCTTTTTTTTTTTTTTTTTTTTAAATTTATTGCTTGGTTGTACAAATAACAGTGGAAGGTAAAACTGTGAATTAAGTTGTGGTCTTAGCAAAAATGTTTTAAGTCGCTGAATTCTAGTCCATAATTCTTGTTTTTTGTTCGGATACGCCTCCTGTCAGTCATTTTATCGAGACTATACGGGCCACCGTAGAT
Organism: Ictalurus furcatus; assembly: GCF_023375685.1. Taxonomy (NCBI): domain Eukaryota; kingdom Metazoa; phylum Chordata; class Actinopteri; order Siluriformes; family Ictaluridae; genus Ictalurus; species Ictalurus furcatus. Next base: position 6,197,668 of record NC_071259.1, read on the forward strand.
CCTGTGGGAGGAGCTTCATGAATATGGAAGGGAACCATTCAAATATCATACCTACCTGACTGTTAGAGACCTAATCTTAGTTGGGGGTGCTAATCTTACCTAATGCTCCTTTTTAATGGCAAACCTTCACAATGTAATTTATGAGCATGTTGCATAGGGTTATTCTGTGTATCATGGGTACCCTATAGCCACTCGGCTTTATTGTTGCGTCCATGAGTCAGTGTTTATTCTTCTTCAGTTTAGTGAATTGAAGTCTAATTGCTGGATTTCGGTTGTTGTTACACACTCTACACTCTCATTGTTCCCGTTTGATCCGTGTACTGTCTTAAATTGCTTGAATGTGCAATGTATTTTTCAGGGTGCAAACCTGCAGGGCGTTAAGATGCTGTGCTCTAATGCCGAGGGCGCATCACTGAGAGGCTGTAACTTCGAAGACCCATCAGGACTCAAAGCCAACCTGGAGGGTATATACATTTTTACAGCATGTACCTTTTCTTTCAATCTGAGCTTGACATTATTTTTTATTTGTGTGTGCTGAGTCCTGGCCTGTTAATGTGTTCGAAGTGTTTTGGGCCAAAATGTTAAGGTTGAGTCATTCCCAGTTATTCCCCAATCTGATCAAACTCTAGTAAATACTGTACTCAGGAAATACTGCAGAACATGATCATGTCTGCATGCTCTGGTTGCCTACATACTTAATTAATATCTCTACAAAAAATGGTGCTTTCATGGATATATGGATGCCCGGGCGTGCTGTTATGGGAATATACCCCCGAAGACAGTGCTGTTGTATAACCGGTCTTATATTAAGTGTCATAATTTAGTCTGTATGTGGTAGGTGCCAATCTGAAGGGTGTGGATATGGAGGGCAGTCAGATGACTGGGATAAACCTGCGTGTGGCTACGCTGAAGAACGCCAAGCTGAAGAATTGTAATCTGCGAGGAGCAACTCTGGCGGGCACTGATCTAGAGGTGAGCCCGTAATGTTAAAATGTGGGGAGAAGTCAATACAGTTTGCAAAATTAAAATACAGATAAAGATGTAAAAGTTGTGATTGCGTATGTATTCACCCGCAATGCTGTGAAACTAGAGGGCGACAGATTGATATCGGTAAAAATCCACACAGATGGGTGTTCTCAGTTGCGTCCTCTGTCATTATACAGCACGAGAGCAGCCTCTAGAGGCGCTGACGCATTTTGTTGTTATTTGAAGTGTTTTTTGATCCGTTTTGGACGTCTCTTTTTATTTGTTATTTGGAGTGCTACTTTTTGGTACAGTTCGGATGTATATGTTTTGTTTACTGTAATATTTATTAATAGTTAATATATATTAATATTTCATTTTTAGAAAGTACAGTACATTTTCATGGTACAGTCAGTACTGTTTATTTTTGTAATAAAGCTCAGCAATATTTTGCTCTGAGTGTTATGCTTTCATTCAGCATCAATTTTTTAAAAAAACTATCGGTTGATTTAATCGGTTAACGGCAGGTAGCTCCCAGCTTAACATCGGTAAAATCCACTATCGTTCGACCTCCATGTGAAGCCCCTAAATTAATTCTGTTGCAACCAGTTATCTAGCTAATTCCCTCTTTACTCATTCACTACGCTACATATGTGAATACTTATGCAAGCCACTATATATATTTATAGAAAAAGATGTAATTTTATGTCTTATAATGTATTCCTTTAACACCTATTTGTTGTTAACTTATTCTAGAATAATAAATTCAACAAACTAAGTGAGGTTGTTTAATCGTGTAACATAACAGTTCTTAGTTATTAACACTCTTTGTTACCTACTGTAGGTGTTGGTATTTTTGTTATCCACGCTTCCTTAAAATGGTATTAAAATCTGGTTCATGGCTTATGGGATTATCTACTTGAATAGTAGCTTCATCTTTTATTAATTGCCCATCCTTATTTTTTCTCCATATTCAGAACTGTGATTTATCCGGCTGTGACCTCCAAGAAGCCAACCTCCGTGGCTCAAACGTGAAGGGAGCCATCTTCGAGGAGATGTTGACGCCGCTGCACATGTCTCAGAGCGTGAGATAACCAATCACGAGGCTCCTGCCCGAGCAGCCTATCGCAGCCGCTCCCTTACGAGTGTTAAACGCCCCCATCGGACCCGTATGCAATATTGGCATTCCGTGTCCTCGCCCCACAGCTTTACTCTCTTGCACTAGTGCACATGCAGGATGCAGGGTGTTTATATTAGGATTACCAGTACACATATGTAATTGTTCATCTTGACTGATTTGTTATACCAAACCTAGTTTATGTATGTGTTAATTTATGTTTATGTTGGATCTAATCCACAATAAGTGTTGACTTCCTGTATCAGCGATAATGTTCTGCTGAATTATCCTGTTTAGTCTGGAGGCTTAAATGATATCTGGGGGTGCGGCTGAAGATTAGTGAATGTATCCGTTTCTTATCACCAAATGTGGTGAACACAACCAAATATGTGTTATGTTTGAGTGTATTACTCAGCTCCTTAAGTGTAAAGTGGTTTCTTCAGTCTCGGCGACATCCAATGGGTTTTTCCAGGCCGACGCACAAATATGAAGAAGTTTCTGCTTTGGTACTTAGTGGAATTGCTAGAGTTTGACTCTGAAATCTGAAGGAGGAGCCATTTTTAAAGCTCTTCTGCTTTTCTTTAGCAATTCCGTACCATATCGTTCATATATATATATATATATATATGCATGCTTAAAAAGACAAACGTATTGCTACCTATATCCCATATATAACAGGTGATAAGCTTATTGAACTATTTTAAGGTTAGGTATAAAATTACATATGCAATATAAATGTATGTTTCTTAGCTCCTTGTGTGCGCTGTTCAAACGGAAACAGGATTTTTCTTTCGCGTACCGATTTTTATTTCAGATCTACCTCCCATAACAAAACTGACTTTTGCTCTCGTCAATCCTGTGGATTTCTTTCAGATCCTCATGAGAAGGCTCAAATACCCTGCTGAAATAAACAACCACGGAAATTTGAATGGATTCCTCTACAAATACCATTACAAACTATCAGCGAACCATTAAAACCATTATCATTATTGGTCCTTAATGGTATCCACCGGACATAACATGACACCAATAGAAAGCAACAAATTATCAGTAGAATTCCCATTATAACCATTACAATTCCCATTAAAACCATTACAAATTCTATGAGGGTTTCTATTGGTATTCTATTTTTTTTTTCTTTTATCTTTTTCAGCAGGGTAGATAGAAATGAGGATGCTGAATGAAAGACGGTTTACCAAAATGCAGTCGTGCCTAAAAGAAAAAAAAAAAAAGATTGTGTAGTGATGCAACCAGTAGCAAGATCACACTGGTTTGAATGCATTCATTATTCGTAATTCATTATTGTGTGATTGTTTGTCATCAGACATCTCATGATTCCTTATTGTTGTGACATTTTTTGAAAGTTGTTTTGACACCAAAAAGGGTTAAAAGGGTGCTTTACTTCATCTAGTGCTTCCCTATGCATTAGTGTGTGTATGTATGTATGTGTGTGTAGTATATATAATATACACACACAAGCTGTCGTTCCCTACTTAGCACTTTTGTGTATAGCGTATTTGTTGTAGTACATAACATAAGTCACCATTTCTCGTGTCGTCTGTATCATTAATATCGACCCAGATTAATGCTGCGTGGTCAAACACTTGACCAGTTCAGTTGGAAATAATTTCTGACTAACAATATGCTGTTATTTCTCTTAGATGTAATCGTAGGTACTCATTAAATGAAGGCAATCCGAAGCACACTTTTCAGTGCGATTCTCTGGTTATCAGACCCTCACAGAAAGGGCACAGGCTATTTATTTATGTATGTAAGCAGGCTGTGTTTACGTAAGGTGTAATCGAAGAGGATTCGTCTCCTCTCCACTCACTGTTACGGAAGTGTTTTCCATAAACAGACTGTTATAAACAAATCAGGTTGTTCTGCGTGGTTTATTTTGTTGCATTTATTTCACATCGTACAAACGTCGCGAAAGAGCTGGAGACGCTGTAGCACTACGCTGACCTGTTCAGGAAATGTTTTCGCAAAATTTATGGATATTCTGTTGTCAGAGTGAAAGAGACTTGAGACAACAAATGTGAGCCCAGGACTATCTGTGTCCTGATTGTGTGCATGTGTTGCTTCCCAAGCACCATAACTCTACCTGCTGAAGTAGGAGGAGTTTGGAGGTCTCCCAAAATTTTTGGATCGAGTAACCTCTGTAACTGTAAAATAAATCCCACACCCCGTCAGTACAGAATTATTTTATCAACTTGATTTATTATTCCATTTATAATTTAATTCAAGTAGTAGGTTTATGATTTTAACTGATGATGTAATAATATTCCGACTATTAATTAGCACTTTTGAGGTTTTATTCCTGATCTTTACACTAATGTAATCTATTCGAATTAATTTGACGTTATTTATAGCCCTACTCGTTTATCAGTTATTGAGCTTTGTGATCAGTAAAACAGGCTAATAACGTATAACTAATCAATAAAGGAAAAAATAACTTTGAAATGACTTTGATCCCACTTTGAGAACCACTATTTTAAGCTTTAGTGGACACACAGAGAGCAAGCTTTCACTTACTGGCTACCCAGGCACCAAAACAGCAAAGTGTGCCAATACTTTAATCTTTAGCTTAGCTTTTGAAAGCAGAAGTGGCACTTAGAGCTCACTAAATCCCCTTTCTCATCTTTTTAATACGCACGCATGGCGATTTTCCGACTTAACAGATTAATGTTAAGTGGTAAAGATGCTCAGCATCATTCTGCTTTTAGTCTCCTGCAGTGCAAAGTTGGACAAAGGTAAGTAAAGTGTTTGTGTGAGAGAGATAGAAAGGGGGTGAGGTGGGGGGAGTGCTATAAAAGGCCTGCTGTTGAGAGAAAATGCATCAGACTGTAGAGATCATCATTGTGAAGAGCAGAAGAACTGTCTGTAGGGCGACTGATCAAGGTAGGTACGTGCAAGTTGTGGAACATATAACTATATAATATAATATATACATATTTTCAGACTGGTGTTTGGTTTTCTGTGAGCATAAAGAAAGATTTTCAGAGAGGCAGCAGACAAGTGCTGTGTGTAATGGAATGGCTGAGTAGTTACCTGAGTGAATGTAACTCGGTTGGATTAAATGGTGAGAGAGTGAGAGAAAGAGAAACAGATTACGGCAGAAAGAGAGGAACAGAAGCAAAGAGAGAGGAAGAAATGAAGAGTCCATGTGGGTTTCCTCCGGGTGCTCTGGTTTCCACCTACCTTCTGGTAACATACCACTGTTAAAGTGTGAATGTCTTGCGATATCCTTGTATCCCATCCAGAGTGTGTTCCCAGTATCGGCTCCAGATCCATCGCAACCCTGACCAAGATAAAGCTCTTAGTGAAGAAGAATAAATGAATGTTGTACTATACCATACTCACCTCACAGTGTGTGAATCCAGGACTTACTGCACAACTTTTATTAGATAATACTATTTACATTCTTAAGGTAAGTATGGAAGCTGTCTTTGTTTTCCTGTTTCTTTAGGATGTGTGTGAAGCGAGCACTCTGGTGGATGGTGGTGTGTGTTGTGGTGCTGCAGGTGAGCTCTCAGCACTGGTCTCATGGCCTTAATCCTGGAGGAAAGCGTGCAGCGTTGCAGGAGGTAACGGCCACTAAACTAAACAATGTCTAAACTCAATGATATTGTTCTGCTAAGCTGAGCTAGCAAACCTATACACTTTATTCCTTTTAAATATGTGTTTGACTGACTTTTTTTTTTCCCCCTCCCCAGACTGTTGAAGAAATGCAGAGGACCTCCGGCTACGTGTGTGATTACGTAGACGTTTCACCTCGGAATAAACTCTACAGGCTGAAAGATCTGCTGGTGCACAGCTCATAGTTTTCTTTTTGCTCATAAGCCAACAAATTGAAGGCAGTGTCTTGATGTTTATCTTTTGTCTTCTCTTATAGACCAGTGTTGCTGAGCGAGAAATTGGACAGTAAGACGAATAACAAAACTGATCAAGATCTTCAATAAAATGCTTCGCCTTTATTTCGTGTGGGTTTATTTTTTTTTATTACCGAAACACTTTCGCTTTTTTTTTTTTAACATACTGCTTTTAAGTTGCACATTGTTATTCGCACAATTTATTAGGAATACAGTATTAATAAGATGTGTTGTAATTAAGTAATACCGCACACACAAGAGTGCTGTTCAGCACGGCTGGGATTTTGCCGCAGGTAATCAAGGCGGGTGTGAGCACTGGGTATCCATAGGACCCCTTTAAAAAAGTTTTTATTCTCATGCATATGTCGTATTCATCCTAATCCTCACTCCATCTCCATCCCCAACCTTATCCTCATCTTCAACCCCATCTCCATCCCTTTCCTCATCAACAGCATCTTCATTTTTATTCTCATCTCCAAAATGGCCTTTTCTGATCATACTGTATGTGACGTGAATCAAGTTTCCAAGCAGATAAAGATGTTCACGTGATGTAAGATGTTCCTAGTTATCTTACCCCAGCATGTATCATCTGAGCCATCAACAGCTGTCTGTATACACATCTCCTTGTACTGAATTCCATTGGAAAAGATACGAATTTCCTGAATCTGTTATAATTCATGTTACATTTATAATTGAATTACATCCAAAAGTTCAAAAAATTCTGGACATATCGATAATAGATATGTCATCTTCATAATAGATGTCATGGCTGAGTATTTTTTTAATTATAAAAATGATTCTATTCTATACAGTAAAGATTTATATAATATTAATAACATTCTTTTGCGTTTGCGAGCCTATTAAAAAATGAGAATTCATGTGTCATGCCATGATATCGTGTCATGCAGCTTAATATGCATCAGTGGTTTCGTTCTGGAAGATTCTGGAATGAGGACAAAAATGGATTGCGTTTGCCACAAGAAGGATTTTTTTCCCCCGCTTTTTAAGATTCACATCTTACAAAATGCTCTTCTTTGAAATTTGAATTCTTCTACATGGAGCTATGGCCAAGGAACTTAAAAGGCATGTCCATCTTGGTACCTCTGGTCACTCTAGATACGCCATGGAACCACACACAAATTCTCAAATTCTAAGAAATGATATGATAATGTTATTCATTGAAGCAAAAAAGTTATCCAATGTCATCTGGGCCTGTGTGAAAATGTATTTGCCCCCATAGTTACTAATTCCCCAAATCTATGAAACGGCATTCGTAATGGGGTTCAGCTGGACTAGATGCAACCAGGCCTGATTACTGCTGGTAAAAGGTTAAAAGGTTTTACCCAGTACGACTCATCCAGGAAGTCACAAAAGAGCCAAGGATACCATCAAAGGAACTACAGGCCTCTCTTGCATCAATAAAGGTCACTGTTCATGACTCCACTCAGAAAGACACTGGGCAAAAATGGCATCCATGGAAGAGTGGTGAGGTGAAAACCACTGCTAACCCAGAAGAACATTAAGGTTCATCTGAATTTTGCCAAAACACACCTTGATGATCAAAATGAACACTGAAATTGCCTCGAGGCAATTCACCTTCATTTAGTCTTAGTGTTGTTTGAGATGGTTCAAATGAGCCCCATGGTCGAAACTCTGGGACCCAGGGTCCCAAGAAGCCAACCATGTGAGACCAACTGATTGTGACCAAGCTTCGGTGCGCTCTCTTCGGCTTGCTTAAGCTTCCACCTTCCCCCTGGCTTTTTGGAGCTCTGGAATTGACACCTTCAAGTTAAATTAGGACTGTAAAAAAAAAAAAAACAGTACTTGAATGAAATATTATCTGAATGTAGTGGCTTGCCCTGTTGCTTTACAACATTCAGGACAGGAGTAATACTGTACATGGAGTACCCTGCGGCTCCTGCTTTTTATTTTGGTAGCCTGTTTTGCTGAGGGCCCACTAGATAGAGTCAAGAGGCCATAGGCAAGTGTAGAAATGCTGCGAAAATGTCTTTAATTTGTTCACAGCTCACAAAGACACAGTTAAATTAAATCCACCTTATTTGGTGGCTCAAGCAATAAAATTTGACAATTTATTTGAAATACCATTTTGTCTTATGCGTCTTCTCTCTGTGTTGATGGCAGCAGGTTTGTGAAGGTGATACCAGATACACAGGCTGGGCTGTGTGAAATGTTGATGGATCAACTCTGTCTTCTGGGTCCCTCTGGGGTGGCAGAACACAAAGAGCAGAGTTAATAATGCTACAAAGATAGATTATAAATATCCTAACAAATCCCAATCTAACCACTGCATATACAGTGCTGTGAAAAAGTATTTGCCTGATTTTTGTTTTTGTGTACATCTCATACTACATTGTTTCAGAAATTTAAACAAAATTTTAGATAAAATAAAGGGGGGTGCACGGTGGCTTAATGGTTAGCACTTTCGCCTCACACCTCCAGGGTCGGGGGTTCAATTCCCACCGTGGCCCTGTGTGTGCGGAGTTTGCATGTTCTCCCCATGCTTCGGGGGTTTCCTCTGGGTACTCCGGTTTCCTCCCCCAGTCTAAAGACATGCATGGTAGGTTGATTGGCATGTCCAAAGTGTCCGTAGTGTATGAATGGGTGTGTGAATGTGTATGTGATTGTGCCCCCTGGCACCCTGTCCAGAGTGTACCCCGTCTCGTGCCCAGTGCTCCCTGGGATAGGCTCCATCTTTCCCTGTGACCCTGAAGGAAGGATAAGCAGTATAGAAGATGGATGGATGGATCAAATAAAGGCAACCTGAGTAAACACAAAATACAGTCTGTAAATGATAATGATATTCAATGAAGCAAAAAAGTTATCCAATATCAACTGGTCCTGTGTGAAAATGTATTTGTAGTTACTGTAGTTACCAATTCCCAAAATCTATGAAACTGCATTCATAATGGGATTCAGCTGGACTAGACACAACCAGGCCTGATTACTGCAAACACTGTTCAATCACATCAACACTTAAATAGAACTTTTTCAACAGCATGAAGTTGGTTAAAAGGTCTTGCCCAGTAACACACTATGCTAAAATTGAAAGAAATTCCAGAAATGATGAGAAAGAAGGTGATTGAAATACATCAGTCTGGGAAGGGTTACAAAGCTATTTCAAAGGCTCTGAGACTACAGTGAGAGCCATTATCTCCAAATGGAAAAACTCAGCACAGTAGTGAACCTTCCCAGAAGTGACTGACCTTCCAAAATTCCTCCAAGAGCACAGCAACTACTCATCCAGCAAGTCACAAAAGAGCCAAGGACAACATCAAAGGACCTACAGGCCTCTCTTGCATCAATAAAGGTCACTGTTCATAACTCCACTATCAGAAAAACACTGGGCAAAAATGGTATCCATGGAAGAGTGGTGAGGTGAAAACCACTGCTAACCCAGAAGAACATTAAGGCTCGTCTGAATTTTGCCAAAACACACCTTGATGATCCTCAAACCTTTTGGGAGAATGTTCTGTGGACTGATGAGTTGAAAGTGGAACTGTTTGGAAGACAGGGGTCTTGTTACATCTGGCTTAAACCAAACACCGACTTCAACTGGATTATGCAGCAAGACAATGATCCAAAGTATAGGAGTAAGTCCTAATCCTAGAAGTAAGTGAAAGACTGATCTCCAGTTATCAGAAGCATTTGGTTGCAGCTATTGCTGCTAGAGGTGGCACAACAAGATTTTAAGTTTAAGGTGGCAATTAGTGTTTCACATTGATGATAGGTGTTGGATAACTTTTTTTTTGGTTCAATAAAAAAATTGAATATTGTGTGTTTACTCAAGTTGTCTATGTTTTATGTTGTATTTCATTTGAAGAGCTAAAACTATTTAATACGAGATCTACACAAAAACAGGAAAAAGACTTTTTCACACCACTATACATACCTTACATACTCTATTTACTGGCATCCTTTGAAATCTCCCTTAAAGCTCTTGACATAGAGCACAGACACTCAGAAAAGACGGCTGTTTATTGCAGATTTGCGTACATGATAAGGTAAGAGGTAATTAGGAGCAGCGTAATTTCGTTTATTGTGTGGTTTGCCTTTTGAAGCTTTTTTTTTTTTTTTACTTTTGTAGGGAACACACACACACACACACACACAGAGAGAGAGAGAGAGAGAGAGAGAGAGAGAGAGAGAGAGAGAGAGAGATACCCTTATAGTTCAAACAGGAAGGAGGAAAAACTTTCTTATTCTTTTCTTTAATAAGAAAGAAATAAAACAGACATTTGACCCTGATGTGACCTTGACTTTGTTTGGATCAATTCCAAAATTTAATCAGCTCATTTGCTGATTAAAATGAACATTCTATATAAATCCTACAAACGTTCAGCCACTTGTTCTTGAGATATCGCGCTAATGAGAATCTCGGACGGACAGACAGACGGACATCTCTAAAACATAATGCCTCCGCCAGCTACTGGTTCAAACTTGAGTATGTGTGTGTTGTTTTTGTGTGTGGCTTTGACTCCACCGTCTATGTCTCTTTCTGGCTCACAGCCCTTACTGAATGAAAAACACAAACATCTCTCTGTTCAGAACCAATGCTTGACCCCACCTCCCCTGCCACAGCTTGGCTTTTCACTTCCTTTTTAACAGAGAGGGAGAGAAAAGTGGGTTTACCTTCCTTTCATACATCATTAAGGAGCAGCTGAATTATTCAGAGAAAGTACTGTAGCTTCCACACAGGATGGGATCTTTTCAGCGGTAAAGACCACCAAGGGGTATTGACAAAAGTTGTACATTTGGCCAAAATAAAAAGCTATCAACAGTTTACTTTCGGTGACCGCATGATAAAAACCAACCCTTCTCTGCGTAATACATGAAGCTGCATCTATATAATTTCTTCATTAAAACCGTACAGTAATCAGAATGTTCTGGAATAGCGCTAGACCAGATGCTAACACATGATAGCAATTTACTGTATTGTGCCTTTAGCAGATTCGGCTTACAACACCGTGCTGGCTTGTGTTTGTATCCTGCCAATTGCGACAAATCCTGAATCGTTTTTAATTACAGGAATATATAATGACCCCTTGTGTGAGTGTGAGAGGGAAAAAACGAAAAATAAAGCACCAAAAGCACCGTAGATACCTTCATAGACAGTCAACCATGCAGAGTGATGAGAATGGCCGATAGAGTTGCCAGCCAAGCACGTGTACACCCCAGCGTCCTCTAAAGACACATTCTTGAGCTGCAGCACCTCCATCTCCTTATCCGTGGTGTTCACGCCTGCCGTCTAGAGACAAGAATCACAGGATGAGGCAGGAGAGCACCAGAAATAAATAAAGAAAAGTATGTGAAAAAAATGGATTGATCATGGAAAGAGACAGAAATCTACATGATTGTTCTTTAAAGATGACCCTGCTGATGAACTGTCGATTAGATATTTGTTAAGGTAGGAGAAATGCACTCGAACTACCAAGGAAATCCACACCTGTGGACAAGCAATCAATTGGTGGATAGAATGAGATAGACTACATGGAACTCCACCCAGCCAGCAGAGAAGAAGCTCACAAAGAGCTGGACTAATGAAAACAAGACACGGTGACAATACAACCTAGAAGAAAGCACGCAGATGGGAAGAGTAGAAACATAAAATGGAAAATAGCATTGAGAAATAAGGAAGAAAGACAGATGGAGAAGTATGCTTTAGGACTGGAGAAAAAGTAGCAGAAGTGGGTGATTTATACTCTCAAGTGGGAGAGAATGGATACAAAACTGGTGGGACAAAAAAAGGCTGCATTATTATTATGGGAGTATAGTGGCTGTGGCCCTACACAATACATTTACAGTGTTCATTTATTTATCCTTAACTGCGTTATGCTGATTATTTGGAACACTGGTGTATATGAAAAGAAAGAAACAAGAACGAAAGACTCAGAGACAAGTTGCCTAAACTGATGAAAGAAGAAACAACACCACATACCTCATAAAGGTTAAGATTAAGTGGAAAAGCTTCTGAAGGCAAGCAAGCAAAATTAATTAGGCAGAGGGCAAGAAATGTACAATTATTAGGAGGGCACAGGGAAATCATGAGGTGGAGAGGTTCAAATACTTCAAGTTGGCTCTGCTAAGTATTCGACAGGTTAATGATTACCTTTATGATTTTGACGTAGGGTAGACGATCTTCTCTCACTTGGCTGCCGTTGACCTCGATGTGTTTCAGCCACTGGATGTGTGCTGGCGGGTGACTACAGACTTTGCACTCGAACTCCACATCACTGCCCACCACTGCTGTACGATTAGCTGGCAGGCCGGGATGGAGGATGGGTCTGTGAGGCGAACGCTCTGGAACACCTGCACAGAAAGGTGAAAAACTGAGAGTCTGAAAAACACACTTTAACAATAATGACTTTTCCACTGTTATTCTATACTAACTTGAGAATTTCTATTACTTGGTTAAAGGTGGGCTGTGGGAAAAGGGTGACAACATAAACAATACTTAGAGAGCACACCAGTCAAATTCCCTGCTACGTTTAAGCATACACTACCATTAAAAATGTGCAATTACTCAGAAATTGCCTTGTTTTTGAAAGAAAATAACAATCAATCCATCCATCCATTTTCTGTACTGCTACATACCATCCTACACATTGTCGCTGGAGCCTATCCCAGGGAACTCGGGCGGGCAACAATGCATTTCTTTGGACTAGAGGAGAATACCAGAGTAAGGCAGGTGTGCTAACCTCTAAGCCACTGTGCCCCCCCAGAAAATCACAATTTCTGTTTCAATTAAACTGAATTAGACTGATCAGAAATATCAGAAATGGTTAATGTTGTAAATGACTATTATAGCTGGAAACTGCTGTTTTTTAATGGAATATCTACATATGCATACAAAGGCCACGTGGCAGTGGGCGCATGGTTGAACGTCAGCTGTGGACGGAGAGGAGGCGGGTCGAACTGCCAGGAGCTCGCGAGACATACACACGCCGCAGAGTACGAACTTGCACTCAACGGAACAAAAGCTGAGTTGAGTTCGTTGAAAGTGCGCTGAAAAGTGTGGACCGAATAAATACGAGCCCAGAGCTTGGCTAAAATCCGACCTGCCTCCCGAATCTTCCTCCACACACTCACACACTGGGGTTCTACAGTGGTGCCAAAACCCAGTTGCTGCTGTTATAGTGAGACTGGAGTTGTGTGGCTGAACGTGACCCTTTTTGCGAGTGGGAGAGGGGACAACTGAAAAATAAAGCACCAAAAAGAACCGTAGATACCTTTATAGACAGTCAACAATGCAGATTGATGAGAAACGCCGATAGGGTTGCCAGCCAAGCACGTGTACATCCCAGCGTCCTCTAAAGACACATTCTTGAGCTGCAGCACCTCCATCTCCTTATCCTTGGTTGTGAGGAATGATCTCTACAGAAAAAAAAAAAGTAATAGGATAAGGCAGGAGAGGACTGGAATAAGTAAAAAAAAAAAAGCACATGGAAAAAATGGATTTATCACAGAAAGAGACAGAAACAGAACAGTTGGGTTTATGAGATTGGCAAATCATTGCATTCTGTTTATATTTACATTTTACTCAGCGTCACAACTTTTTTAGAATTGGGGTTGTATATGAAAAGAAAGAAACAAGAATGAAAGACTCAGAGACAAGTTACCTAAACTGCTTGAAGGCTTCAGAAAAGCCTCTGAAGGCAAGCAAGCAAAACAAATTAGACAGTAAGAAGTGTACACTCATTAGGAGGGCACAGGGAAATCGTGAGGTGGAGAGGTTCAAATACTTCGAGTTGGCTCTGCTGGGTTTTTCCATGGCATCTATACCAGTAGGGAGGAAAATGAGAAGGAGAAGGAGATGTGTTTTCTAACTTCCTGTTAACCTCTTTATCTGTTTATCCATGTGGCTTAAGTATACAATGGGTTACTGTTTACTTGTAAGACTTTGACGTAGGGCAGACCATCTTCTCCCATTTTTCTGCCATTGACCTCGATGTGTTTCAGCCACTGGATGTGTGTTGGCGAGTCACCATAGACTTTGCACTCAAACTCCACATCGCTGCCCACCACTGCTGTACGATTAGCAGGCAGGCCGGCTTGGAGGATGGGTCTGTGAGGCAGACGCTCTGAAACACACACACACACAATGGTGAAAAACTGAGAGTCTGAAAAACACACTTTAACAATAATGACTTTTCCTCGGTTGTTCTATGGCTACTGTTGTTTTGAGAAATAAAGGCTATTCCATGTGAAAAAATTCACAAGAAACTGAAAATATCGTACAAAAGGTGTATACTACTCCTTTCATGGAACAGCACAAACTGGCTCTAAGCGGAATAGAAGAAGAAGGGGGAGGGCAGGAGAATAAAACCGTCAGAGTCTCTATTTTGAGAAACAGATACCTCACAGGTCAATAGCTAACAGCTTTATTAAACAGTACCCTCAAAACACCTTCAACAGTGAAGAAGTGACTTCAGGACTTCAGAGCATTTGTGAGATGCAGAGCAAAGATGCTGGAGGAGTGCTTGACGCCATCGGTCAAGCATGGTGGAGGAAATGTGCTTTGATGCTGTTAACAGGATATTTCTACAGGGTAAAAGGAAATCTTAAACAAAGAAGGCCATACAATACAATTTGGATGCTGCTTGATTGGCGCCACTTTCCTCCTACAAGACAAAGCACTCCTACAAATTATCCATCCAGCCATCTTACACTTACAACCCATCGCAGATAGTCAATATATATATATATATATATATATAATTTTTTTTCACTTTGCAATTTATTTGATGAATAAAAATAGTTTTCATGGAAAAAAAGTGATTCCAATCTTTTAGTAGTATACATTACTCTGATCAATTATCCACACAGTTACACATCTACACAGTCTACAGGGACACCATCAATTCAAAATGCCTTTGCGCTAAGGGTGCCAGTGAAAACTGTAGAAAATATAACAAACTTCCTGTACACAGCTTATGCTAAAGGAGGAGAGGTTGCTAGGTTCTGCATCTGGAGCACCAAGATGGGTTTAGAGTGCCTGTTTTTATTCTCGCTGCGCACTTTGGCACTGCAGATTAGTCTCAAAAACAGACTTAACGAGCAGTAAAGAAAGGAATAAGCATGGATATCGAAGGTGAAGAAAACAGGTAAACTCACCAACAATGTCTAACTGATAGGTGTGGTCGATGCTGCCATACTTATTTTCCGCCACACAGGTGTAGTTACCTCTGTCTGAGGGCACCACCGATTCCATTACGATCGACCATGAGTTCTTTCGTACCTGCGAAAAGAAAGCCATTCGTTTGTCTTATTTCACTGCTAATTATTTGTACATTTAATCTCTGTGTAAAAGGGATGAATGCAGAAAGCAGCAGAAATATGCAAAGGATAGAATGTTACACATGATCAGGAACTAACAACATGCTGCTGAATCATCCGAAGCTAAATCTGTTTAACAGGAGGAATTTGGCAATAGACCTGGATGAAATCTCTCCAATAGCTGATGAAGCCTAATTGGTGGCAAGTACCTAAACTATGCTATGGAAAAACAGCTATTTCTACCGATGCAGAACCCTATTAAAGTCTCAAAATGTATTTCTTATTTTAGGATATTGTTAAAGCTCCATCATATAATGTCTGTATTGTTATCTGATTAGCCACTGCAAAGATCGGTTCTTGTTTCCAAGTTCTTATTAGGGAGAAAGCTTTGGAGCATTTTGGACTGTTCTGTTTAAATGGGAGTTATAGCAGCTTCAGCTGCATGATCCCAGATGCGGTCGGTTGTATCAAACAATAGCTTGATGCTTCCAGGTCAGTTCTGCATTGAAACCTGTATATTAAAGAACCCAATGCATCTGTGTGTGGGGACAGGTGTTAACTTTCAACCGGTGCTAGTGTGGACAGCAAATTAGGATAAAAAAAAAAAACCAAACAAACATTTATACACTTTCAGATATTTAAGGAATACTTTAAATCCTATAGTCAGTGCAGCATACACTCTGTTCTTACCTTAAAGCCTCCCACGCGCTGGTCTTCCTTAAACTCCCTGCCGTTCTTCAGCCACTTGAGCGTGGGTGTCGGGTTTCCGATGGCCATACAGTGTAATTTGACGGTATTGCTGGCTCCAACCATGCGGAGCTTCTTCTCCATCTTCTCAGGCTGAGCCCACTCCGGAGCCTTTGCTGAAATGACGAGGGGTGTGAAGGAAAGGGAGATAACGTAGTGAAACCAAAAGAAATGGTGAAGAATGCGAACAATTTTAGAGACAGGCAAACTTCACAGAGAGTCGTCTGGGGCATATTCAGTGATAAAGTAGAGTTACTGAGTTCTTACTTTTTATCCATTTATAGTTACTGTGGCGTGGTTTAACGGGAGTCTGCAGCAGGAGTGCTGGCAAATGCGCAAATGAATGTGGCACACCTGATACCTGAATATACGTGCTACATATATAAACAAAGGTCTCTCTCTCTCTCTTTCTCTTTCTCTATCTATCTAGTCAGAACACTTGCTAACTGTTACAAAGTGCTGACACTAGAGAATGCTTCCAAAAATGTTAATTAAATGTCTCCTCACAGAAAACTTGACCAAATCAACAATTACAAAATTATGCAGCGTGTCCACCATCCAAATCATTGTATAAGTTATTACTATAGAAACAATACTGTATTAGAACGAGCACACTAATATAAACTTTGCAGTTGGTGCTACGGTCAGAGCTGCTGTTATAAAAAATTAATCACCACCTCCTGACCAGTCCGAACTGAGATTTCAACAACACTGTCGCATCACAATCACATAATTTACAGATGGTGTATTAAATCAAAATCAAAGTAAGAAGAGTGCTAATTTAGAGTTCATTCATGTAACAGTGTATATATTTATGGGTCTACAGAGTGCTATCACACTCACGTGATAGCTCTTGGCCACTGGAACGCTTCACTTTCTCTGAAGAAGACTCGTCGTCGTTGTCATCTTCAAACGCAAATGCTAAGAAATATTTTTTTTAAAAACA
Organism: Ictalurus furcatus; assembly: GCF_023375685.1. Classification (NCBI taxonomy): domain Eukaryota; kingdom Metazoa; phylum Chordata; class Actinopteri; order Siluriformes; family Ictaluridae; genus Ictalurus; species Ictalurus furcatus. Next base: position 6,214,607 of record NC_071259.1, read on the forward strand.
CACACACACACAGCTCAGAAAGTGTTCAACAGCTAGACAAGCTAATGAGGTCTTATACTACAAAACTAGCAGACCTGAGTCAGCTAGTTCCACTCCCTCGATGTCTAGCTGACCATTGCGATGATGAGTGTGTTCCCCGTCAGCAAGGGGAACTTGGTCCTTGGTCCAGCTCACTTCTTGAGGCTCTTCTATACTCATACACTTCAGATATAGGTTATCTTCCTCATGCAGGGTGTGTGCAGCCGTTTCTAGCAGGGCAATTCCACACAACACACACAAGATAGATAAAATAGTATACAAAGAGGATGGAAAAAGATCTGGATGACAGGAAATCTATTCCACTTTTTCACTGTAGGGCCAAACGTTTCTGAACAAACATTTACATCAAAATCAATGCAGGAAGAGTGCCAATATATTTGTAACAGTGTCACAGGATGTAAAATATAGTAAGAACCCGTCAACACATCAAGACTAATCTACCAATCGCTTTCTAATCCCTTTCCAGAACCTTCAAACTGACTGTCCCCCACTGGTGGAATGAACTTCCAACCTCAGTCCAGGCAGCACAATCTGTCACTATCTTCAAAAAACAGCTAATGACCCACCTCTTCCGTGAACAGTTAACTAACCCCTAACTTGCCCCCATATACAGTGGCAAGAAAAAGTATGTGAACCTTTTGGAATTCCATGGTTTTCTGAATAAATTTGTCATAAAATGTGATCTGATCTTCATCCAAGTCAAGGGTATTGACAAATATAATGTGTCTAAAATAATGACACAAAAAAATTCTGATCCCTCATGTTTTTATTGAGAAGAACAAAAAAAAAACTCCTAGTGCTTGTGGAAAAAGAGTTAATGACCTCAAAAAAGCTAATTGGAGTCTTGTTAAGAAAATGAGTTTGGAGGTGTGGACTACAGCTACTTTGACTGATAAAAACCCCTCAAACCTTTGGAGTTTGCTCTGCACAAGAAGCACACGCTTATGTGAGCCATGCCTCGCCACAAAGAGCTTTTCAGAGGATCTACGATCAAGAATTGTTGATTTACATAAAGCTGGCAAAGGTTACAAAGTTATTTCAAAGACTTTAGAAATTCACCAGTCTACAGTTTGGCAAACATTCTACAAATGGAGACACTTTGGGACTGTTGCTACTGTACCAAGAATTGGGCGCCCAGTCAAAATGACACCAAGAGCACAACGAAGACTCATCAATGAGGTAAAGAAACAACCCCGAATGACAGCCAAAGCTTTGAAGGCATCATTGGAACTGGCTAACATCTCTGTTCATGAGTGGGAGAGGGGACAACTGAAAAATAAAGCACCAAAAAGAACCGTAGATACCTTTATAGACAGTCAACAATGCAGAGTGATGAGAATGGCCGATAGCGTTGCCAGCCAAGCACGTGTACACCCCAGCATCCTCTAAAGACACATTCTTGAGCTGCAGCACTTCCATCTCCTTATCCGTGGTTGTGAGGAATGATCTCTACAGAAAAAAAAAATCATAGGATAAGGCAGGAGAGGATTGGAATAAGTAAAAAAAAAGCATGTGGAAAAAATGGATTTATCACAGAAATTTATCCATGTGGCTTAAGTATACAACGGGTTACTGTTTACTTGTAAGACTTTGACGTAGGGCAGGCCATCTTCTCCCATTTTTCTGCCATTGACCTCGATGTGTTTCAGCCACTGGATGTGTGTTGGCAAGTCACCATAGACTTTGCACTCAAACTCCACATCGCTGCCCACCACTGCTGTACGATTAGCAGGCAGGCCGGCTTGGAGGATGGGTCTGTGAGGCGAACGCTCTGAAACACATGCACACAATGGTGAAAAACTGAGAGTCTGAAAAACACACTTTAACAATAATGACTTTTCGACTGTTATTCTATGCTAACTTGAGAATTTCTATTACTTGCTTAAAGGTGGGCTGTAGGAAGGGGTGAAAAGCTTAGAGGCTTAAAAAACATACTTTAACAGCACCATAATGACTTTAACCAACATCAGATTAGAGTCTGCCCAAATGCTTCTAGGGCAACTTCAGAACTTCTGCTACTCAGTGGTTAAAGCTGGGCTGTGTGAGGAGGCGACTGCATAAACAAGTGCTTATATAAATGACACCGAATTGTAAGGGGCGTAAGAGTGAAAATGTGTGCATGCATGTGCGTACCTGTATATGTGCAGTCATGTGGCCTAATTTAAAATGATCCCACCTTGCATCTGATTAAATCCACTTGATATAATGTCTACAAATTTGGCCTTTTCTTTAGACCTTTTATTTTCTCTAAACTGACGAAATTGATCTGGTGATTTAAAAGCTAAAGACAGGATTTAACATGGTTGAACACGTCCGGTACAACAAGAGCATGATTGCAAACATGTTCAAAGCATGTAGTAAATATACAATTAACTAATCCTGCAACGAGCATGTAAAAGACAGGAATAAGCATGGATGTCAAAGTTGAAGAAAACAGGTGAACCTATATCAACAACGTCCAACTGATGGGTGTGGTTGATGCTGCCGTGCTTATTTTCCACCACGCAGGTGTAGTTGCCGCTGTCTGAGGGCACCACCGATTCCATTACGATCGACCACAAGCTCTCTCGCAGCTGCACGTAAAGAAAGTCATTCCTTTCGTATTTGTGTTCACAGCGTATTATCTGTAACTTTAATCTCTGTGCACAAGGGTTGAATGTAAGACTTTCATAGACCTTATTTTACTGTGACAAACAACTTAAAAGAAAGGGATTTAATACGAACGTTTAGAGAGAGAGAGAGAGAGAGAGAGTTCAGGAAGGCCATTTTAACATCATTAGAAATCAGCAGCAGAAATATGCAAAGGATAGAATGTTACAAATGATCAGGAAATAACGACAAACATCAGAAGCTGAATATGTTTAACATTAAGGCCAATAGACATTAAGGCCAATCAACATGTCCAATGAAACCTAACTAGTTACATATACTTAAACTATACTATGAGAAGAAATGATTTCTCTAGATTCAGAAACTAGTCTTCTTGAAAAAAATTCTTATTTCTTATTAGATATTGTTCAGATTATTTTAGATATTGTACAGCTCCATCTTGTTTATTTTATTAGCCAATTCAAAGCCATGGCAAACATCAGTTGTGCTTCCAAAGTTCTTATTAAGGGAAACGATAAAGGGCATTTTGGACGACCCCAAGCAGTGCAGCCTGGAGATTGCTGAGGATGGTGCAACTTGAAGTACCATGGAAATGGTTTTGGACCTCAATTCCACATGGACATTCTCGCTGTGGTTGCTGGGATTACAGTTGCTGCTGTGGCCTTAGGACTGCAATTACCACATACAATTTTGCACTCAAGTCTCCTTTAGTGAACAGTGGACTAGTTAAAAAAAACAGATTTCATATAAAAACCATAATGAACTTTCTTTTACTTTCACACTATCCGTTATTACCCAGATGAGGATGGGTTCCCTTCTAAGTCTGGTTCCTCTCAAGGTTTCTTCCTCATATCATCTTAGGGAGTTTTTCCTTGCTACCATCGCCACTGGCTTGCTCATTAGGATAAATTCACATGCTTAAAATCTGTATCCTGTGTTTATATGTTTCTGTAAAGCTGCTTTGAGACAATGTCCATTGTTAAAAGTGCTATACAAATTAAATGTAATTTAATGTAATTTTATTTTGATGGGGTTCTGTTTTAATGGGAGTTATAGCTGTTCCAGTTGCAGGCTGTTCCAGAAGCTCTTGACCTGTAACTGCATAATTTTATGTATTGCACTGCTGCCACATGATTGGCTCATTGGATAACTCCATGACTAAGCTGAAGCTTCCAGGTCAGACATACTACAGAGTTCTGTCCTGAAGCCCTGTATATTTAAAAAAAAAAAACTCATTGTGTTTTTTAAATATAGACATAGATGATGACAAATAAAAGCACACTTTCAGTACACTGTGCACTCAGTTCTCACCTTAAAGCCTCCTATTCGCTGGTCTTTCTTAAACACCTTGTCGTTCTTCAGCCACTTGAGCATGGGTGTTGGGTTACCAATGGCTAAGCAGCGGAATCTGACGGTTCTGCCAGTCGGAACAATATAAATCTTCTTCATCCTCTCAGGCCGAGCCCATTCTGGCACTGTTGCTAAAAATGAAGAGGATGGATGGAAAGGTAGATAAGGAGATAAGGCAGCAGGATCTCAGGCAAAGTAAGCATGGTGACCCCCAGTAGGGCCCAGTTAAACTATTTCCTACTTTAATCCTGACAGGATTTACCCTGGAAACTTCACCCTGGGGCTAATCCATGTAAAACCACTGGAGGCCTCTTGACTGACCATCTCAGATGCTTCATACTTTCTGGAAATAATGTCACTATTCCCAAGAAATAATGTGCCAAATTTCAATTTTGAATCTGCATTATTTTATGAGCTATACAGGCTTTAATAAAGGACCTGTAAAAAGGACCTGTAAAATCGAGTGCAACAGCAAAAGTTACAAAGTTCCATAAGTCATTTCTTTTGAACTATTCATGCTAGATGCTGTTCTCTAGTATAGGATGTCTTTAACTTCCACAGTTACATATTTGTCACATTTCCCATCCTGCACTGCGGCCTACAAACATGACCGCCATGGACTACACTTCCCAGAACATTCACATTCATGCTAATCACACACACCTGCATCAATTTCACAGTACTCACAACCACAATATAAAAGGACTGTTTGAACACTATGACTTCGCGTAGTATTGAGTTTTACTCACTTACCAAGCGGTTGTCCTTTGTTCTCGTTTATCGTTTCTTGACTCTGATTATTGCCTCGCCCTATTTATGCCTGTTTGCCGATCGTCTGACCTTTTGCATGTTTTGACCACGTTTTGGATTACTGATTTGGATTTGTCTGCCTTTTGTCTCCTTTAATAAAACTGCTTAACTGCACTTGCATCCATCCTAATCTCCATTACGTGAGTATCGTGACATTCATGAAGTGTTAGAAATAAATAATAATAAAAAAAAATCCCACCTATATTTCAAATGCATATTGCCCATGTATGACAAGGTCTACCATTTAAAAAATACCACTTGAAAGAATAAGGAGATCCACAGAATATGACTTTCATGAAAAGTTTGTCAAATAAAATTTGAGCTCTAACAATAACCGATTAATGGACTATAATACAATCCTCTGATTCCAAGATGGGATTAAATTGGATCAAACATCCATTTATTTATTTTTATTTTATTTATTTTTTATTTATTTATTTATTTATTTATTTAAAAAGGAGCCTGAGGGGAATGGATGCGCTCCTCATACTCACTTCAAGCCATTTGCTATTATGAATGACTGACATGCCCGGAAGTCACGTTAATAATATCAGATTATGACAGGAAATTGCTTTGTTTCTGTACTTGTCACAAATGTGTAACGGCACAGTGGTACTGTACTGATTGTTGATGGTGTGAGCAGTCATACTGATATGACTCTTGGTTAATTCCTGACTTTCAGAGTAGGGGGTTTGTTTGTTTTTTGTCCAGTCAGAACTCAGACATACCAAGGTACAAGCTTTAGTAAGATGGAACAATATTTAAATTAGATAAAGGTAAAGCTAAACAGGAGAAAAGCTTCAAACAGGCTTCTGATTACTAGCTATGGATTCTACTCTGCATCCGTTGGGGAATTAAAGAACGATGAATACAGGAGTGACAAAAGCAAAAATGTGGACATGTTGGGTGTCTGGAGGTGTCTGTGTTGACATGCACCACATAAAATGACTAAAGCAACTACTGAAAATCTAGGGTTTAATTACATTCCCCAAAAAACTAAATGCAGGTCTTAATTAATGTATAAAAAAAAGGTATACTTTTACTCCTACAAGTTTTAGACAACCTTCCAAAGCAAAGTTTAAATCCACTCAAGCACACTGCATGTATTTGATAAGGTAAAGCATTTATAAAGGGGTTCCTCACTTCATGTATAGGGTTTTTTTTTTTTTTAATTATGTAAGTTCCTCACCTTGCTCTGGGCTGGCCGGCCCGGTGTGACCCTGCAGAGGCTGGGTTAGAAGAACCGAGAACAGAAGCAGCATGACCTTCATTGTGTTCTTCATCATGCTCCAGTACAGCAGAGCTCGTTGCCTGGTGTAGCTCTTCATACACACAGCTAGGACATCACACACAGTATTAGACACTACATATTCTACCTAATGCATAAGAGAACTGCACGTTGACCAGGGTAAAGTGGTCACTGAAAGTAAGTGAGTGACGTGCTGGCACTGTGTGAAGCTGAAGAGAAAATGTACACTATAAAACCCTCATTGGTGTGGTCTGTTTTAGGAAAATCACAGAACAAAAAATGTCCCAACCACTTTGCCACAACTTATGTTGAAATATCCCAGCATTTGAAGTTGACACGGGAACATACATTATATGGTCAAAAGTATGTGGACACCTGACCTTCACACCCAAGTGGTTCTTCACTAAACTGTTGCCACAACTGTGCATAAAGCCAGCTCCAGGAACACATGGTTTACCAAAGCTGGAGTTGAAGAATGTGAGTATCTTGCACAGAGCCCTGATCTCAAGCCCACTGAACACCTTTAAGATGAACTGAAATGCTGACTGCACCCTAGATCTCCTCGCCTGACATCAGTGCGTGACTTCACGTGTGGCTGAACGAGCACAAATCCCCACAGTCATGCTCCAAAATCTATTGGAAAGCCTTCCCTGAAGAGTGGAGGTTATTATACAGTAACAGCAAACACATATGGGTGTGATGGTCAGATGTCCACAAACGTTTGCCAATATAGTAGTATAGTATGCCTGTAAAAGCTTGGCAAATTCGTTCCATAATTAAATAAATAAATAATATAAATATAAACCTGTTTTTATTTAGACTACAAAATAGGCTAAAATTATTCTAACCATGTCTAAGGTCAGTTATACTTCATACATATAACATATACAGTATGTTACTATATACTACAAGAGGTAAACATATTAAGTAACCTAGTAAGCCAAATAAACTTTATTTATTTATTTATTTATTTATTTATTTTTGCTTGAGCACCACATAGCTAACAGTTTTTGTCCTGATCATTTATCTACCACATATTAATGTATTTATTTATTCATTAACTAGCACATTTTAGCTTAAACATGTCACCTGAGGTACTCACCTGTGAAAGAATTTGTATTGCTTTACTTCCTCGGTGTGAGGCTTTTCTAAAAGGGAGACTCCAGAGTTGCGCGCGAGCCGCTCCGCTACAACGCTGGGAAGACGCCAGCGCACGCTCACAGGCACGCATACGCGCTTTTGCGCTTGCTTCGACTGTCTAACCCTGGCAGCACCGCAGCACTTCCAGCTTCTCCAGGAGGTGCATTGTAGGGTTGTAGTTTTAAGAGGCGCACTGTTTATTTATTTGTATTTTATTTAATGTATTTATTTTTAAAGAAAGCTTGTCAGAATGACACACATGGCATCTGGTTCAGACTAGAGGGACTGGGATGAGCACTGGGATCCCACAAGAAGCAACAAAAGCAGAAGGTTTTTAATTTCATAAGAGCGATCAGATATGAAGCGCAGATCCAGGCTGAAAGCACATCATGTGGCGTTTCTTAGAAACTGCCTGGTCAACATCATTAGTCGGAAAATATTGCGTGCAGGTGCAAACAGTCCAGTAGATGGGGCACGGTGGCTGACTGGAATAAAGTTGGTTTGACGCTGGACGTTCGATATTCGCAGATATGCGGAAATTAAGGGACCGTCTGTAAAGTTACATACGACATTGTTGTACACGTTTCTAACTTCAATAACATTTGAAGGGAATGACTTACAGTCATATAACCAACTGTAAAATGTTCATGTAGGTGTCAGCTATAACGCACACTTTTAGATTTTTGATATTTAATAAAACAAACTATTAAATCATATATAAAATTTGATATGAATTTCACTACAGAATTGGCCCATAAACAAAATATACCATAATTTAAAGCTCAATAGCATTTGAAGGGAATGACTTACAGTCACACAACTAACTGTAAAGTGTCCATCTAGGTGTCAGGTATGAGGCACAACTTTTAGATTTTTGATATTTAATAAAATAAACTATTAAATCTCACGTAAATTTGACGTGTTACATTACTGAATGAGCTCATAAGCAAAATATACCATTATTTAAAGCTCAATAGCATTTGAAGGGAATGACTTACAGTCACAAAACCAACTGTAAAGTGTTCATCTAGGTGTCAGGTATGACGCACACCTTTTAGATTTTTTTATATTTAACCCTACAATGCATGAACCAAAAAAACCTACACAAATGCATAAAGGGGGTCAAAATGACCCTTACTGGACTGAATGGTTTTCTTCAAAAAATAGATGTCCTATTAATTATATAATTAAAAGAACTGATGATACACGAATTTTTTAATATTTCAAACATTTTTATTTGTTTTCTTTTAATTCATTTATGTACATGTTTAGATTGTGGATGGGAGCCAAAGGAATTCAAAATTATTTACATAGGCAGTACTTACAGTCAACCTTTTGAGCCCTTTTGAACTGCTTCTCTGACATAGAAAGGCATGCCACATGAAACCACCTCTTGCAGCAGTGACATTCAATCTGAAAAAAGATAATAGTAATCTTATCAAATTGCTCAGTAATCAATTAGTTTCTCTCTCAGTCTCTCTCTCGCTCTCTCTCTCAGTCTCTCTCTTTCATTCACTCACTCTCTTACACACACAACACACACTTGTAAACAAAATGGTATGCCCATAAAAATTTTATAATCATTGCTACATTACTCACCCAAAACGTTCTTGCACCTTCCACCCGGGGATTTTGAGGCAGCACATAATGAGCAGTAAAGTCCCCTCTTGAATACTGAAAACATGCAGTTATATGTTAGCTCTGTTGGCAAATGATACATACTGTAAATAGTATTACCATATGTTTACTACTTAATACTACTACTTAGTATGATGTTACAAAATGTGTGGTTTTTCTGTGATAAAAATCTATACTTTATACCATAGTCTAAATGACAGGCGTTTTTGTACAAGTAATAAATTACCTGAGGCTTTCAGAAGTTTCTCTGCCATTGTCAGTCGCAGATGTTCCATGCGCTCCTTGATGAGTTTATAGTCAAATGGCAAGGGATATTTGGAAATGCACCAACAACTTCTTTTGCCATCTACATAAGACAAGATAAGTTAATGTTTTTTTATTGTCCAGGGGAGATTGTTCGACCACAGCAGCCATACACACAAACAAACAAAACACATACATCTAAATCCATTAATCATATTCAATACACTATTTGCATAATCTACATTGAACAAACATTGAAGAACCTTGAGCGTCCACGCAAAGTAGAGTTTGCTCTGACCCTTCCTCTATGTAGCCTCAATTTACACGCTCCATTCTGGTTTGTTGTCTAGGTACACTCTGGGGTTCTTATAAGACTGAACTAAATCAACATTCTGCTCCACAAATTTATAAGAACTGTGTCAGAGTTTATTATAAGACCTTGTTTTTGTCGTACAGTTTAATGAGGAAATCCAACCTGCATGACAAACACTCCACAGCTGTACCAGTCCTATTGTGTGGAATGGTTAATTTGTCCTCCATTCCATTTTATGTCAACCCAGTCACATTTACTGAGACAGTTACTTCTCATCATGAAGTACTCTCTAGGCCAGGGGTGTCAAACTCATTTTAGTTCAGGGGCCACATACAGCCTAATTAGATGTCAAGTGGGCCGGGCCAGTAAAATCATAGCATAATTACCTATAAATAACCATAAGTCCGTGTTTTTCCCTTTGTTTTCATGCAAAGAAGTACAAATACATTAGTAAAATCTTAATATTTAATGAAATATCCTTTTACAAAACATCATGAACAACCTCAGATTTCTTAAGACAAACATGTGCAATTTGCTTCTGATTATCATTTACATGTATGCATTACAACTGGTCACAGTGTAATAACAAACAGCAGAAGGCGCATTGCTACCATCTGCTGTTCGGTCTGAGTTCCAGGGTTGTGCCGCGTCTTCTACTCTGACTAAATCAGTGCGCCCCTAGCGGATAATTTAGGAATAGCATTTAATTAAAAATTTCTAGTTCGTGTCTAGAGTCTAGGCAGTGTACATAAAGAAAATCATGAACATTCTCCATGTAAATAACCTATTTATTTGTTAATTCTTTGTTGAGTCTAAATGTAGAGAAAGGTGACAAATCAATTGCTTTTCTCCTACAGTGAAGGGTTCATTTCCCAGCTCATGGGGTATTTTCCCGATCACGCCCCCACTCTTCTATCCTATATTGCCTTGTCAATTTTCTACTATCCCTACCAAAATAAAGCAAAAAAGGCCCCAAAACCAATAAAAACACATTCTTGTGATTTAAACTACTTTAAGGTTCTTTTTTTCAACCATATGTTTACCAAATGTTAGTACAAACTCCAAACAATAAATGTTGTTGTGAATCTTTTTTATTTAAGAGACCCACTGTGTTAGTCAATTTAAATGAATGTTCTGCATTGTGCTCTCCGTTCTCTTTACAGGTCATATAAATATAATTATATTATTAGAAAGGCAACATTATCCATTTTGCTTTAGTGCATAAAACACTGAATGTGTGGAAAAAAGTGTGTTAAGCGAATCAAAATGATTGACAGGATAACATTAAGCATTAAAACATTATTGCCTACTAATTTCCTATATATGTAGTATATGGTAATTATTGTCTTTACATATCTCACTCACTTTACACTTAACAATTATTGTGAATTGCTTGCTGCTTACAGTAAAAGTTAATAAGTAAAATTATTGTAAGTATTTGACAGCATTTTAAAAAAAACCTTATGAGAAGACTAGTATACTTACACAATGTAAAAGACTCGAAACCTGTCATTTTATTCTTACGAAAATAATCGTTAAGGATCCAGAGATCTGCAAGATCTATGCCAAGTCTCTGGAACACCAACAGGAGGGATAGAACATAATTTTTTCAAAATATATTTCAAAATGTTTACATTTTCAAGATGATACTGGAGAGCACTGACAAACAGTTTGGTCCAAAGTCTAATTTTTTGTTTAATTTACTAAAGATCCGGTGATAGAAAAGAACACAGCATATCATTCACCATTCAATACCCCATGACAAGAAAACACACCAAAAAGAAGTGGGCCTCTTCACACTAGGGGCTAAGCATTCATGCTTTTTTTTTTTTTAATTTGTAACCCATCTTTGTAAGCACAATATATAACAAGCAAAAAATGTTACTGAAATCTAGTGGCTGCATGCATGGATTTTGCTTCTTCATCATGTCCTGCTGGGTCTACCACAAACACCTGGCTGGATGCTGCATGGAGATACTGTGCAAGATAAAAAATAGATGAAACTAGAAAAACTTTGAGGTTGGTTTGAAAAAGTCTGGCCTGAAAGTTAAAATTATGGATGGATGGATGGATTAATGAATGAATGAATGAATTCATTCATTCATTCAACTACTCCAGACTCTTGTGGGTGGTGTAGACACAAAGCATATGGCCTTGTACGGGATAGTTTATAATTTAATTTGGTTGGTTGGTGTTTGAATAGACTTGGCTCATCTGAACATTTATTCAATATGATTTTTCAAGCCAACAAAATTATGAACATCCTCTACAGAATAGAGTAATATAACAGTGTCTCATGTATATTAAAAAAAGGACTATAAAATGTATTCACAAAAATATCCAATGATTCCCGTTGACATTCAGGAAACTTATCATTCCTTCGTAGTCATCAAAATGATCTAGTATAAAAATCCTGTGTCCCTGGTCTCTGTTACTCACCACCACTTGAAAATAGCATTGGATTGTCTAAGAACAAAAGATAAAAAATAAATTATAGTTACCTCATGCAGTATTTCATTAACATTGATTCAATATACTCAACAATGGCTTAACATTGGCATCTTTACATAAGTTAATATATTCCTCTATGTTCACAGATTATTTTTCAATTGTCATAAGAGCAAAGCATTTCCCAAAGGTATGAATAATTTTTTCTTACCTCCCCCACCAGCCATTTATGTGGCTGGAGTGTTTTCAGCTCTGAATGATGCAGGATATAAGACCTTTTTTTGTCCTTTGACTGTGTGACGGCAATGACTATCTCACATGCTTTCTTAGACCACAGAGCTTGGATCTGCAATGGGATATTTGAATATAATATAAAAGGTGGTATGAATTAATGTGAACAAAAGCTTTATGAAAATTGAGAACTGCATAATACCTGGGCTGATGTGTCCTCTGAATGATCCTCAGATGTTTGCTTTTTCTTGTGTCTTTTTGGTTGGGGCACTGCTTCTGGTGGATCAAAATACTTTGAACGATGCTTTGCTGGTCTTTGAGATAGGGATCTCTTGGCCCATAGCTCAGGTCAGAATCTGCTCAGGTCCCCAAGCAATATGCCACTCCAAAGGGGGAAAATGCCCATGTAGTTGCTCATGAGGACATTAATGATCCCTGGGCAGTAGAATTAATTCTTTTTGCCACTCTCTGTCTGTGTACACCTGGTCTTCTCTACAACACCACTAAATAAATGTGTGAAGGGAGATTTGACACATATAGTCTTGATGTTGCTGCTCCTCTCCATGTCTTCTACATATGGTGGAAGTGTTTCATCTATAGTAGTAGGCTTGGACTTCAGAATTTTTTGGTCCAGTGTGTTTTTTGCTGCCATAACCCCATTGGAATTGTTTGCTGACATGAACAACATAGACGTATCCTGAAAGAGGTTAAGTGCTTCTTGTAGGGTGGTGCTGTTAAGAAGAAGCCCAAAACAGTAGGTGGCATATTCCTTTACAGCATACTCGCCAGTTGTCTTTGAAAATCCTTGAGTTAGAGCCTTTATTATGTGGGATGAACAGAGATGGAGCACTGTGAAATTAACTGCATCTGCACTTTTCACTTTTTGGCTGACAATTAGATGTGCTCTGTTTATAACTTTCTTTATTGAAGGCCAGGAGGACACTTCCGTTGGTTGTGTGACTTTAAGTCATTCCCTTCAAATGCTTTTGAGGTTTAAATTATGGTATACTTTGTGTATGAGCAGCCTTCTTTGCTCATATTTACTAAGGGTGCTAATATTAATGGGTGGCACTATATGTAAAGGAAATGGTCTGTTACAGAGTACAATGAAATTCTTTACTCTGCGAATCCTCCCAGAAACATATTTTAAACAGGACATAAGTAGAACACAAAAACATAAATTACAAATAGTGCAAAGAAGAATAAGTAGGGGGAAAAAACAATATACACACATGTGCATGTTGAAATTGCATTAAGAAGAAAGAAGAAGAAGAAGCATCCACCAAATGAGTAAATGTACTGGATTGTGTTATTTTATACTATATAGGATATTATAGTACTTCAGTACTATAGTACTGTAAATACAGTTGTTTACTGTAAATTTTAAAGTACTTTCCAGTACAGTAATATCAGCCTCAGATACTATCAACATTGTTGTAGTTCTATATTTAGGTATTATAATCCTGTCTGCTCAGTTGAGATGTAAATTTTTATTCTTAAACTCAATGAATGAATCTAACTTCCATTTAAGTAAAACTGCAAATGTTGTGTTAATATAGTGCAAAATGTTCATAGCATTCATTTTTAATGATTTGGTTTCTCTGAGTGAAAAGTTAAGGAATGAAAAGTTCCAAGAAATAAATTTCTGCTTAATGCGGATTTTTTAGTTATTTATTTTGTTTTAACTTGAAAAGGTTTTTAGCTGCATAAAGTCTGAGAAAACGCTACTCATGAACTCACACGTAGACGATGGCGTCGCCAAAGATGATTTCTGCAATGCGCATGCGTAAAGTCTCAACGACCCCTATTGGTTCGCTGAACTTCCGGGTGGCACGAGTGACCACGCCCCCCGCGCTAATACACCGGAGAGATGGCGCTACATCGTAGTCGTACAGGTATGCATTGCATACATGCATTAAAAGATGCATTTAAAATCTGCTTACTAAAGAATTGTTCTTTAAACTCCGCAGCTGAATTTCTGCAGGATGGACCGCAGGGGAAGCAGAAACTCCGATCTCTTCCAGTTTATCCGCAGATGAGAAATAGTCTAATAAATAATAATAATAATAATAATAATAATAATAATAATACACCTGCCTTTGTGTTCAGTTACATATTTATCGATCATCTTAACTTTGAGTAAATAAATGTGTTTCTGTACATGGTTGAGAAATACATTTAGCCTAATGCTGGTATTTTTCCTCCAGCTGTTCTTAAAATGCTCTTTAGATTTTTAACAGGCAATCACAGATTAACACGTTTACACAAGATTAAAAAGGAAAAAGAAAAAGAACAAGCTATATTTATGCAAGTAATTTTGGCCAGTATTGTACTTGTATAGCAGAATAAAGCTGAAGCTCTTCCTTGCATTATTATTATTATTATTATTATTATTATTATTATTATTATTATGCAAACCACAGAATAATATATTTGGTGACAGGAAAAAAAATAAACAAAAACAAGCTCGTCCACAACTGCACGAATGTAGCCAGTACTTGAATTTGGATTAAATAATAATGCATCTGTCTTTGTATTAATTTACAATAGTTAGTTTTCCTTAAAATAATCTTTAGATTTTAACTGGATGTCACAGTTTAATGCATGTTAGAGGAGATAAAATAATCTATGTATGCAACTGATTATGGCCAAATAAAGCTATATAAATAATACATTTATTAAATGGAAAAAAAAAATACATACATATATACAGAAAGCTATATAATAAAGTAGTATAGCACATGATTTGATAATTGTCGCATACTACTACAAAGAATGGTGTGTAGTATACAGGAAATAATGATATCTTGATGTGTAGTATAGAGAAATAATGATTACTTGTGTACTTGTGTACTATAGAAGTATGCCAATGCTGGTCGTCTGCGCAAACGCTAATTTCCGGAACTACTTTCTCAAAGACGAGCGTGTGAAATCCTTGTTAGTAATACTCCGCGTCACCTCCGTAGGTCTACCTGCGATGTTTGATGAACTTTAGCCTACGTCTTATTCGATATCGTTAAAAGCTCAGTGTGTTTCCAGCCCCACATCCTCGTGCACACTTATATTATCACAAAAGAGACCGTCCCGGTTAATTCATCACGTTTTAAGGGGTAAGTTAAAGGACTATGTGTAACTCGCGCGTGGAAGGAAGGCACGGCGGTATCCAGTCAACGCCAAGCATGGATGTTGAGGGTTGTGCTTAGGTCGTGATGAAAACCAAAATGGCGTTTAGCTTGGACAGGACGAACGGGGGATAGTTGGAGAAACTGGTCACTAGTAAGACGTCTTTGTGCCTGTTTACGTTTCAGGTCAAGTAATAAAAAGTGCCAACATTTAGTTTAGACTTTTGGGGGGGGTTTTGCGAGAAAGGGATAAGAAGTGTTCACCGAGAATTCGGTCCTGAGAGTCGCGGAGTGTCGGAGCGCTGGGATGGGCTGAGAGAGAGCGCAGGCCGCAGAGGTGCAGCCACCCAGAGAGAGTGACCCACTGGCGAACAATAGAGCCTGTGATCAGCCGAGGCATTCACACAGACAGGACTTTTTCTCCTCTCTAGCCTTGGTTCAATATTCAGCAGAAGCAGAGCGTATTTGAAGAAGTACGCACACACCAAGTGGCGGAATGTAAGATCATGTGGCCAACAAATGTTTCAACAATCTAACCTTAAGTTTGCTCGTTAGCTCTAGCTTTGTAATCAGGTCTTAACAATGGCCTTGCACATCATCTAGTCTGGAAAACACACCGTTTTCTTTTATGATTTTAATATCTGGTTATTTTCATACAAACAATAGACATTTGCTAGATTAATAGTTTACCTAACTGTTTCACTATGTTGGGTTTAATTTACACTCAGCTGTGTGCGTGAATTAAGTGACTCCTAAACAAATATACACTAGCCAAGTAAATACATATCGTGTACACTGGTACACGAACAGCAGTAAATATCCGTAATTTAACATGACTTGACTATCTTTCTTGAACATGTTTGATTTTTTTTTGTTTTGTTTTGATGTTTTCTGTTTTTGGTCACATCATTAAGCTCTTATCCAGGGTGCTTGAAGCCTGGTGTTTTCTAACATGCTAATGTTTTGATAGCTAGCCAGAGCGGCTAATGACTGCCTTCATCTCATTCAGCTCATATTTGACCTGCGAGTGAAGTCTAATCAGCAGCAGATAGCTAGTTTAGTTAGATAACTGGTGCTTTTAAGGGTGTTAACGAACACGGTTTGACTTTTTTTTGGTCACAAGTTTATGACAGTATAACTATTCCAAATATCCGCACAGAACAGTCCATGTAAGCTGTGAGCCGAGCTAACGCTAGCTAAGCTAACATCACGAATTTGTTTTGATTAGCGGCGCTTGTGTAACTTGTGATGCAGCTCTGAGGCTTAGATTCCGGAAGCCATGAAACTCAGGATGTGGGGGAAAATGTCAAGTGCCATGTCATTATTTCGACGTAATATCTCGTTATGTAAACATAGCATACCAGTATTTTAACTTAATGTCTCGTTATTTCGACGTAATAAGTTATTTCAAGCGCCTATCTTATTTCGACGTGTTATCTCGTAATTTCGACTCTATCTCGTTTTTTCAATATAGTGTACCTTTTATTCTTACTTAATGTCTCATTCAAGCTACTAAATCTGTATTTTAACTTAATATCTCGTTATTTCACGTCAGCATCTCGTTATTTCATTATAATGCATCATTATTTTAACTTAATATTTTATTTCGACATAAATAGCTTATTTCACTCTAGTATCTCGTTATGTAAACATAGCATACCAATATTTTAACTTAATATCTCGTTATTTTGACATAACTCATTAGTTCACGCTTGAATCTTCTTATTTTTACTTGGTATCTCATTTTTCATCATGGTACATCGTTATTTTAACTTAATATCTTGTTCATTCAACATATATATTACCTTAGCATATCATTTTTTTGACCTTATCTCAATTTTGACTATCTCTTTATTTTAACTACATGTCTCATAGTATATTGCTTTTTATTTCTTTACTTCAAAAAGGGGACAGTGTACATTAATCAACATTCATAAATGTAAAATGTACCCAAGTTAGCCCGAGGGCTAATTTTCATTGGTAGTTCCTTTGCCAGATGTTATTAGGCATAAAACAATAATAATACAACCAGAAATTATAAACACTGTAATATACAGTTAAACAGCACATTTGTTATACAATAAATTATCAAAAGACATGTATAAAGTATTGATGTGGGTTTTAAAAAACTATTATAATAATAATTATATTATAATTACTTTAAAAAATAATTGTAACTTCTTATCTTAATATTTCAAGTTCTTGCCATTTTAACATATTTTAAGTTCAACTTAATGTGTTAGATTGTGGGTTGTTACCACAACTATCAACAAGACTAGCTTGTTGAATATTTATACTTATAGTAATTATAATAATCATCCCATATGCTGTTTTTGAGATAGTAATGAAGCCAGACGCTGCTTAGTGAAATTCAAAATACTTGGAGCTGAGTAATATTTGATTAATTTAAGATTACAGGTGATGAGTTGAATCCAGCCAGCATTAGAACAACAGCATGATATGCAACTAAATTATAGATTTGTTTACACTTGAACTTTGCCAAGATGTCAAGAATTACTTTCATTGTCATATCATTGTTTCACAAACACCGGACGACTGAATGATGTAATGTCCTGCAGACATTTTTGTTGTTGTGTATCTCAAACACAGCAAAATTATATAGTTTTCATGCATCATGTCTCCTTATAAGCTCTTGTTAGAGCCCATAATCAGTGTTGTGTGTGTGTATATATTTTGCCCATATTTGTTTAGTCAATGTCTTCTTGTTCGCTGTTGTTTTTAAGTTCAGAAAACAAGAGGAAATGTTGAACAGGATATGTATTTGATGACTCTTTAGTGTGCTAGAAGCCTAGTAACTTCTGCAGCTGACCTGATTTACTGACTGGAACACAGTAAAGGCTTCACAATTTTATCTCACGTTTTGATAAGGCATAAGAAGAATTTGTGAACAATTACCATGTTGATCTGAGAGGAAATGTGAAAAACATAGAATTACACATACTAAACCCAATATAAGTACACGCTGCCTTTGTAGAAACCACACTACTGTGTTTTAGTCCCTTTGATTTATAATGTGCAGCCCAAATTCATTCTCACCACTGGCCATATGTTCATAAATCCTATTGTTTAGGAGCAACACTCCAAAGCTGTACACAATTGAGCATTTTTTTTTGACGAACATGTTAGAAAGCATTGTTAGCATAGGTGCATTGTATTAAACATTTCACATAATAAGACATGATCAGCACTAAAGAAAATAATGGCACTGTACCAGTAAAGTAGAGTTTTTAACTTGGTTGATTTTGTGCTTTCCAAAGGACACGTTTTTCCATTTGATTTAGGTATTTACAGCTGATTTTAGCTTATTATACCCATTAATTTTACTGCAGTGACACTTAGGTTTAGGCAGAGCCTTAGTAAGTCTTTTCCTGCTCTGTGAAGTGTGAATAAATTGTCTATTAACGAATGTAATACCATTTAGTAACTATGCACAAAGGATGTTTTTACATCTTCAGTAGCCAATTAGCTTATTCAGCATGTTTATTGACAGCAGTGCATAGCATATAAAGAAAGGATTAGCTATCAGTGAGATATTAAAGCCTGCATGGCTGCTGATATTAATGTTTATAAGTGCTTTATGTATGCCTTCAAACCTAACCTCTGAAATTTCTTTCAGGGCAATGGAGGCTGGGGATGAGTTTATTCCGCCTCCAGAGTGTCCCGTGTTCGAGCCTTCGTGGGAGGAGTTTGCTGATCCACTCGGGTACATTGCCAAGATCCGTCCAATCGCAGAGAAGTCTGGAATATGCAAGATTCGTCCTCCACCAGTAAGCCTTAACCTCTCTTGGTGAAATTTTTATACTGACAGGAACGTACAAAACACGACTAGTGACCCCTCTAGTGCAGTTTCATTTCTTCTTTCAGGTTTCAGTATATACGGTTCCTCTGCTTGTTTTTTAAAATTTGTCCTGTTACAGAGAAGCCAGTCGGGTTTATGCAAATTTGACAATCACATCGTGTTCTCAAAATGTCTATACAGTTTTCAGGTTTCTAGTCTTGGTGTGCTTCCGCCAACCCAAAAAATATGGCCTTTGTGCGTTTTTGTTTGATTGTTTTTGTTTTTTTTGGGACAGTAAATTCATCTGTTCATTAAGTTTCTTTATTCGCAGGACTGGCAGCCACCTTTTGCTGTGGAGGTGGACAATTTCCGTTTTACACCCCGTATCCAGAGACTAAATGAACTAGAGGTGTGTGCTTGTAGAACTTTTTTATTTATTTATTTAAGTTGTATAACACACATTTGGCACCACCTACATACACTATATGGCTAAAAATCTGGACACCTGATTGTTGCATTCATGTGTGATTCTTGCACAGACCATGAATTTGGAAGCACGCAGTTGTGTAGGATGTCTTTGTATGCTGTAGTGTTACAGTTTCCGTTCACTGGAACCAAGAAGCACAAACATGTTCCAGCATGACAATACCTCTGTGAACAAAGCGAGCTCCATGAAGACATGGTTTGCCAAGGGTGGAGTGGAAGAACTCGAGTGTCCTGCACAAAGCTCAACACCTCCCATTGAACACCTCTGGGATGAACTGGAACGCTGACTGCACCCCAGACCTCAGTGCCTGACCTCAGTAATGCTCTTGTGGATGAATGAGCACAACTCCCCACAGCCACGTCCCAAAATCTAGTGGAAAGCCTTCCCAGAAGAATGGAGGTTATTACAGTGAAGGGGGACTAAATCTGAAATGGAATGTTAAACAAGCACATATGAATATGATGGTCAGGTGTCCACAAACTTTTGTTGATATTGTGTAATTGGACTTTAAATGCTGGGAGCATTAGAATTGTTTCTAATGCATGCTGTATGTGAAAAGGGTTTCTTCTTAAACACATTGTTCTTTTGAATTGCTCTGTGTGTAATCTGTTTGAGGAACAGAAGAGCATGTAGTGTGCACAACGTCAACTTTTTATTTTTGCGTTTTGCCTCAGGCTGAGACGAGAGTGAAGCTGAATTATCTGGACCGAATAGCCAAATTCTGGGAGATCCAGGGGTCTTCACTCAAAATCCCCAACATAGAGCGACGCATTCTCGATCTGTTCAGCTTGTCCAAGGTATGGTATGGACATCAGAAAATATCACCACAAATAAGCTACTTGTCAATTCTGTTTCCTAAATCGTTGTGCACTGAATCTCTTTTTTGTTATTATTGGTTTTTTTATTTACTTATTCACGAAATGCGCTCACATTCCACTTCCTTTCACTAGGATAAGAAATGTGTCGTTGCTGTGTCATTCGTACTGGTCCTAAAAACAGCAGACATTGCATGAAGGCTGTGAATAATTTAAAAGTCCTTTCTAACAACAATTGAGGAAACTGATCTGTGATGGACTTTGACCTTAACTTTGTAGATCCTTTGGGGTGTGACTGTAATCTAATTGTCTTTCATTTCACAGATTGTCACAGAAGAAGGGGGCTTCGAGACGGTCAGTAAGGAGAGGCGATGGGCTCGAGTGGCCCAGAAGCTCGGCTACCCACCGGGCAAAAATATTGGCTCCCTGCTGCGGTCGCACTACGAGAGGATCGTCTATCCTTTTGAGATGTTCCACTCTGGTGCTAGCTTACCGGTACACGTTTCTGCTGCGCTGTTTGTATTTTTAAACCTGCCTTTTGTTTTCAGTTGGTTTTGTTCATCTGCTAGCTGAAGAAATTAAATGTCAAGATTTGACTGCAGGGGTTGACAAATCGATAGCATGGCTCCTGGGACAAGCAGATTTTGTGTCCGTGATAATAGGATTTTTATTTCTTTATTTTTTGGCAGCTGTCTGCCAGAGAAGCAGTTTTAACTTGCTTGACTTTTTTGTAAGGAGTGCAAACAGGACATGCTACATTAAAAACAAATTGTAGCAGATTATAATGATTGTTTTGTATTAATGCCGTTAACTAGCGCACTAGCTCACCGTGTTATCACATTAACAACCAGTCAGTTAAGTTTCCAGGCAACAATACATGAGACAATGGAGCTTTGTACTTGTCCGGTGGGTTCGATCATCAGTTTATGATTTGTTCCACCTCTCAACTATTTACCTTGTTTCATTTTGGCAAGTTACCAAAGCATGATGAAGTGTTCTCTCTTGTCTGTTTATTATGGAAACATTAGTGTAATACTATTACTGTGACTAATGCAATTGGAATTTAAAAACACAGTTCATCTCTGTATAAGACAAATGTGTATACATGTGTGCAGCCATGTAAGCCCAGGCCATATGAAAGTGACGACGTGGATAAGGAGTACAAGCCCCACTCCATCCCCCTTCGCCAGTCGGTGCAGCCTTCCAAGACCAGCAGTTATGGACGACGAGCCAACCGCCTGCAACCTGAGGTGAGCATTGTGTCTGGTGGGTTGTACAGATAAGCGTTATTTGCTCATATTTTTGAGATCAGTCACATAGGGAGCCAGTGCTGCTGCCCCCCCCCCCCTCCCTTTCTGGATTAGAAGTTTCTGGGATCTTTTTTCTCACAGAGATGTTTCTTTATATGTTTTAAATTGAAAATGTTACACTATTGTCAGGAAGTTCCCCTGATATCAAGGCAATCCGTGTTAGCAAGGCTCATATACTGTACGTATACGTGTTGGTCTGCACAATCAATTTGGTACAAAATGGCAGGAGAGGGAAATGCCCCATGTAAATAAACATTAAGGAATTGTGCCATGCCCATTGCGTTCTGGGGATTGTAGCTTCTTGATCACCATCATGCCTGCAATAACGTGACTAGCCAAAATTAGCATCTTGATGTGTGTTGTGGTGTGAACCAGATGCAAACCTGTATAACTGCATTTTTTTTTTTTTTTTTTTTTTTTTGCTAATCATACAGCCACATTGGATTTAAAAAATGTCAGCATGTTTTCAACTTTATAGCAGTGTACAGTAGATTCCTTAGCATAATGTAGATGCACATTAAAACTATGCTTCGATAATAATTGCTTTTAACTATCGTGTAAACCAATTCTTAACCTTGAATATGTCCCAACATTAAAGCCAGCCTTTAATTGGATCCACTCGCTCACGCAAATGTGAGGGAATGAGTTAAATAAGCAGAAAATTTGAAAAGCCTAGATGCAATGCATGTAAATATTACACAATATTACTTCTCTCTGGTTCTTCTGTGTTTCTGGCTAATCCGCAGGCAGGATAAGCGCTCCAGCATGCTGTGCACCCTGGGTTGAAAAACATATCTTGCTGCTTCTGTTGCTTTTTCCTGAACGCATTATTCTTATTCCTCATGCTTTTTGCCCTACACACTTTTAAAATATTTTATACTTCCCTGTTTGTCTCCTTTCATGCCTGAAGCTTTTCCATTTAGCACTGCCCTAAATTCCTCATCCTGAGCAATTCAATATGTTAATAGTAGGTCTTGTTGCCATTTTCATCTTCACGCATTGTTAAAGCTGCATTTCATGACATGCCTTTATGTTTACACAATTACACTGGCTTTTGTTTTTACGCCTCCTCATTAGCTGGATTGACATTTTATATAAAAGTAATCTTTGGACATAATCTCACAATTACTTACTTGAATTTTAAATTAAGCTGAATTTATTTTCAATTATTCAACCAGTTGGAGACGTGCATTAATACAAAACGCAAATAATGCTGTTAAAGTAAAATTTTGGGGTTGGTCTGTGTAATATTTTACGGAGGATCAGTGTATATATTCGTTGCATGAAATGTATTAAAACGAAAACGCTAGGTGTATGAAGTGGCCACAAAAAGCCCAACACACAAATGCGCACGCGCACGCACACACACACACACATACCCTGTCCTTGTTTCTTCCTGCCCGTACTGTCAATTCATTGATGTTTTGTTTTCCTGTCGCCCCCTTTTTGTCTCTGGAGTCTGTTTTGTTACGGTTGTTGTCTCCCCATGCAGGGTCCAGAGGATCCGACTCTCCACCCTCTTACCACTGGCTCTCAACACAGCTCCTCGGTACTGCCTCTTGCTGGCTCTCCTCCTCTCTGCTTTATTCTCTTCCTTTCCACTTAAACTCATTAACGCCTTTCTTTCTCCCGCACACTTTCTCATGTCTCGCCCCTGCTGACGTGCAGTTCTTGTGCAGTTTTGCACAAACTGTGCTGGCTCACCTAAGCCTATGTGTGTGCTGCTAATCTTTGCCGTGAATAAGCTGGAAAGCAATCTCACTAAAAATTAGCACTAAAAAAAACCATATTGTGCTCTTCTTGCCATTTCTGTAACATTGCTGGCTTGTTTGTGTCTTCCTCGTGGATGGTGGTGTTCCTCTTGAGTCCCCTGTTTTAGATTGCTTACTGCTATCAGTCTCACCTGTGGGATTTCTGCTAGTCTCTAACGCTTTTACTCCTTTAGCTTGGCTGCTGCTTTTCCTGCGTTCACCCTCTCTGATTTGTATGACTGCAAACTTCCTATGTATTGTAGTCAGTGTACAGCTTGTTTTGTTTTTGTACTGATGACAGACTAACAGATTACATGTAGATACATAAACGGATACATCAGTGGCATGAACAGTGTTTCAGTATTAGACAGAAAAGCCAGGGCCATTTAACATTTATCTCCAGGTTAGGAGTAGATATTAACAGAAATCAGACTGACCCAGATCCAGTGTTCGTCTGAATATGTGAATTTGTCTCTTCGGTTGCTAATTTAACGTTTTAACGGCTTGTCTTCAGCCGGAGCCCACCGAGGAGGACATAGAGAAGAACCCAGAGCTGAAGAAGCTGCAGATCTATGGCGCCGGACCCAAAATGATGGGACTCGGCCTGGTGGCTCGAGACAAGGCTAGGAAGAAAGGTAAATGCGAGGCACAATAAACACTATCAGAGTTGGAGTGGGAGATTATATTTGAAACTTTGTTTGGCAAAGGCATATATCTGTATAGCTGAGGTTAGAATCTTAAGACTCTATGGCACTGTGGGCAGTGGTAGCACTGTGGGCAGTGGTAGCTCAGTGGTTAAGGAAGGTCAGGAGTTAAAATCCCAGCACCACTAAACTGATGCTCTTGGGACCTTGAGCAAGGCCTTTAACCCCCGACTACTCGGTTGTATAAATGTGATAAATGTAAGTCACTTTGGATAAGGGTGCTTGCCAAATACTGTAAATGTACATCAGATCTGCTAAGCTTCATGAATTTTGCAACCCCCAACAAATAAGCCTGTCAGCATATGAATCTGGAAAAACTGACAGTTGCACAGATGTTTTGAACAGATGTTTGCTCCGTCCACTTCCACACATCTTATTAGTAATTTTTTGGCCAGTGTTCTTGATTGATTTGACTTTCCAGCTAGAAAGATTCTTTGATACAGCGCACTTGCTTTCTGTCACAGTAAATATATTTAAAATATATTTATAATATATATTCCCCTTCTTGGGCCTGATTATTCTTCTTTGGGGTTGGCAGGTCTGCTACAGGATTTTATTTTCAGTTATATTATCTGAAAAATATTAATATTGTATATAGTATTAACCAGTTTGCCAACTTGTATCTTGTTTATACCAGCACATCACTACACTACTACAACAGAGCACTCAACATGCATAACTCACTCCTCTCTTTCTCTCAGATGAACTCCCCCAGACTGTAATAGTTAAGGACAACAGCAGTATTAAAGAAGAACCTGGAGAGATGTTAATCACAAAGTCAGAACCGGACATCCCCCCGCCGCCCCCAAACCTCATCGTTAAAGATGAAGTGAAGAAAAAGGAAGAGGACGAGGGCCGTGCAGTAGACGTGAAAGATCCTATTAAAGATGAACCCTGCACCAAGATGACGATGAGGCTGAGACGCAACCACAGCAGCTCACAGTTTGTAAGTTTGCATGTTCCTGTGTGTAACAGGAAGGTGGTGGGGGGCATCTTTATGTAAATTGCTGCTCAGTTTAGCAAGTTGAGAACCTGTCTGGGAGCATGTTGCACTCTTTACATTCAACCACGATTCAAAGTCCAACGTATTTGCACATGTTCTCTAAACCAGAACGGTTTGTTTTCCCAGGTGGACTCGTTTGTGTGCCGCATGTGTGGCCGCGGGGACGAGGACGAGAAGCTGCTGCTATGTGATGGTTGCGATGATAATTACCACACTTTCTGTCTCCTGCCTCCCCTCACAGACCCTCCCAAGGGCAACTGGCGCTGTCCCAAATGTGTAGCAGAGGTGAGGTGACACCTAAAACAAAAATGGCCAGGTTACATTTAACACGGCACGTTGCAGCAAAAAACTGATGTTGTATCAGATTAGAGAAATATGATGTATGAAGTGCTGTGCTAAAATGTACAGGAGTGGGTTATCGTCATCAAAGTTTTGTTTTTACGCACAATCAGCATTCTGCTTTTATCAATTTAAACGGGACTTTAATATTTGTAGGAGTGCAAGAAACCTGCAGAAGCATTTGGTTTCGAACAGGCTACACGAGAATACACGTTACAGAGTTTCGGTGAGATGGCCGACACGTTCAAGGCCGATTACTTCAACATGCCTGTCCATGTGAGTGCTTTTGTGTGAATGCAAACAAATTAGGGGTGGGAATAAAAGGGGCCATTTGAATTGGGAAAACATCAAGGCCTTAGAGGTGACTGTTAAGCTCCATAAAAAATCGTGCATGTGTGGTTATTGTTTTAGATGGTCCCAACAGAGCTGGTTGAGAAGGAGTTTTGGCGATTGGTCAGTAGTATTGAAGAGGATGTGACCGTCGAATACGGTGCAGACATTCACTCCAAAGAGTTTGGGAGCGGTTTCCCTGTCAACAATGGCAAGAGACATTTAACCGAAGAAGAGGAGGTTTGCATCGTTTACCCTCTCCAAATAGTTAATCTTGCTTCACTCTTCTTTGTTCTTCATGACTGTTATTCTTTCTCTTTTCCTCTCATTTTCTCTTGTTCCTTCTCTCTCTCGCTCTGTGTGTGTGTGTGTGTGTGTGTGTGTGTGTGTGTGTGTTACTATTTTAGTTCCTGTTTGTTTCACATTCAAATGATGCTTTGCAACAGTGTATGTTACACATGAGCCTCTCTTTATTTGTACACAGCAGTGAAACTATATTACAGTAAACATTTGTTCCCTTTCAGGCGTATGCACGCAGTGGCTGGAACCTGAATGTGATGCCAGTGTTGGAGCAGTCAGTGTTGTGCCATATCAATGCCGACATCTCAGGCATGAAGGTACCGTGGCTGTATGTGGGCATGGTTTTTTCTGCCTTCTGCTGGCACATCGAGGACCACTGGAGTTACTCCATCAACTACTTACACTGGTAATGATTTCACATTAGCCACGCTAGATACTTTTATCTTATTCTGTTTGTTGCTTCTGTTACAAAATGTAAATGAAATGTGCATTTCTGCCTGATGTGCATAATATGCTACTGCTTTCTGAGAACACTTCGTGTTCTATCTCCCAACATTTAAGGTTACATACATTGTTTAAGTTTAAGGCATGTTCAAGATGCCATTAAACATACAGTACATTCATTACTAAAAAAGGAGGTCCTGAGGAAATAGATGGAAAAATGACTGCAATAAAATCATTTCTAATTCAGGGGGGAGCCCAAAACATGGTATGGTGTTCCTGCAGTAGCAGCAGAAAAGCTGGAGGAAGTGATGAAGAAGCTCACTCCTGAACTCTTTGAGTTCCAGCCAGATCTGCTTCATCAACTCGTCACAATCATGAACCCTAATATACTCATGGGCCATGGAGTGCCGGTCAGTAACACACACCAGGCTCAATATTTGTGTAGATTTCTGTGTTAAGCTTTCTCAACACCAGTCTCGTGACGCAAACGAGGCGATTTAATACTTGGCAAACGTGTTGCGCTCACTGTTTATTGTTTTGTCAAAACTGACACTAAATGGTGCCCCATGCATGGATATACATTTGTTTCAGTTTTCATATAACGTGTAAACAGAGATCGTTTAAGTTTTGTAATCGGGCTCTCTGTGATTGGCAGGTTGTGCGTACGAATCAGTGTGCTGGAGAGTTTGTAATCACTTTCCCTCGAGCCTATCACAGTGGCTTCAATCAGGGATATAATTTTGCTGAAGCCGTCAACTTCTGCACTGCAGATTGGGTAAGTCCAAAAAAAAAAATCTACGGATATTTTTTTAATCTCATAAACCTGAGTCTCAGATGAGTTGTTTTTTTAAAAAAAAAAAAAATATTGATTAAAGGTTTCCTTAATACAGCTTCAACAGCATATGTACTATCAACATGAATGTTTAACTGTTACGTGGAAAGTTGATGTGGTTTTCATTATTTCTCTCTTTTTCCCTCTCTCCATTAGCTGCCCTTAGGGCGGTCATGCATTGAGCATTACAGAGTCCTCAGACGCTACTGCGTGTTCTCGCATGAGGAGCTCACCTGCAAAATGGCCGCCTGCCCGGAGAAGCTGGACCTGAACATGGCTGCAGCCACGCACAGAGAAATGTTCATTATTGTCCAAGAGGAGAGGAAACTCCGCAAGGCCCTGCTGGAGAAGGTGAGTCAGAGAGAGAGGAG
Source organism: Ictalurus furcatus (assembly GCF_023375685.1). Lineage (NCBI taxonomy): Eukaryota > Metazoa > Chordata > Actinopteri > Siluriformes > Ictaluridae > Ictalurus > Ictalurus furcatus. Next base: position 6,242,285 of record NC_071259.1, read on the forward strand.
AGATCTACAGACAATAATCTAATAGTCTAAAACAATACCGTTGTAGTATAGCTGTACCTAATCTATGTACTGCCAGTAAGCTCACTTCTCGATGAGTAATGCTAAGATGCGCTCACAGGGTATAACGGAGGCAGAGCGGGAGGCATTTGAGTTGTTGCCTGACGATGAGAGGCAGTGTGATAAGTGTAAGACTACCTGCTTCCTGTCTGCCCTGGCTTGCACCAATTGCTCTGAGAGCCTTGTCTGCCTCTACCACACACAAGACCTCTGCTCCTGCCCCACAGACAAACTCTACCTCAGGTACACACGTCGGCTGCTTCTTCTTCACGTCGGACACTGATTTGTAGTCATATGGCAGACATAAATTGAATTTCACTCTCCTGCCTTCTTCACAGGTATCGCTACACTCTGGATGAGCTATTGGCCATGTTGTACCGGTTGAAGGTTCGGGCCGAGTCCTTTGACTCTTGGGCTAACAGAGTGAAAGAAGCACTTGAGCAGGAGGAGGGCAACAAAATAGGTTAGCTTGAAACTTGGGTTGTATTAGTAATAAAAGTCCAACTAAATTCTGACTTTTAACATTGGCTATAATAATTTATTTTGCTCAATATTTCAAAAAGGTATCAAAATTATTTAGAACATCATAATTTCATTGCATGTTTCATCACTTTAAATCAACCGCACCTTTTTTTCACATCACGCACAAGTCACAGGAAGAAATCCATGTAGCAGTAGTAAGGGGCGGTCACACTATACATCCAGCGAGCGAAATTCCCATTGACTTCTGTTCATATGCGTGCGAATGCTGGAGACCGGAAACGCAAGATTCATGTGAAGAAGTTTCGCATTTGACTGCGTTCCAAAGGTCAAGTTTGGTGACCTGCAAATTTGTATCACGTGACTGTGTGTATCCAATAGAAGATCGACACGTCATGACGTGACCTCAGATGGTATATTTTAACACGCACAATATTTGTAAAATTATTTTTAAAAATCCCAACGCCTTGGTGCGTGATGTCATAAGAGGTTGCCGCCCATATTCACAGCGATCTCCGAAGAAATTTCGCATGCTGAAATTCAAGTGTGACCGCTCCTTTTATTCTGATTCACATTGAGTTGCTCTATTAAATACTACATAGACAGTTAAACATGCCTATGGGTAGATTTGGTGTTTTAATGCACCAGACAAATACAGCTTTTGCACAGTAGTGCTTGAAAGTTTAGACATTTCTATATATCTGCATAAATATGACATAAAACATCATGTTTTCACACAAGTCCTAAAAGTAGACAAAGAGAACCCAATTAAACAAATGAGATAAATATTGTAGTTGGTTAATTTATTTATTGGGGAAAATGATCCAATATTACATATCTGTGAGTGGTAAAAGTATGTGAACCTCTAGGATTAGCAGGTAATTTGAAGGTGAAATTAGTGTCAGGTGTTTTTCAATCAATGGGATGACACTCCGGTGGAGTTGGTGCCCTGTTTTATTTAAAGAACAGGGATCTATCAGTGTCTAAGCTTCAAAACACATTTGTGGAAGTGTATCATTACATGAACAAAGGAGATTTCTGAGCTGCTCAAAAAGAGAGTTGTTGATGCTTGCTGGGCTGGAAAAGGTTACAAAACTCATAAAAATATATCTCTAAAGAGTTTGGACTCCAACAATCCACAATCAGACAGATTGTGTACAAATGTAGGAAATTTAAGACCATTGTTATCCTCCCTAGGAGTGGTTGACCAACAAAGATCACTCCAAGAGCAAGACGTGTAATAGTCCAAGTCTAAGCAACTAAAGGCCTCGCTCACATTGGCTAATGTTCATGAGTCCACCATCAGGAGAACACTGAACAACAGTGATGAGCATGGCAGGGTTGCAAGGAGAAAGCCACTGCTCTCCAGAAAGAACATTGCTGCCCATCTACAGTTTGCTAAAGATCACGTGGACAAGCCAGAAAGTTATTGGAAAAATGTTTTGTGGACGGATGAGACCAAAATAGAATTTTTGGTTTAAATGAGCGGTGTCATGTTTGGCGAAAGGAAAACACTGCATTCCAACATTCTGTGAAATGTGGTGGTAGTATCATTGGTTGGGTATCCTGTTTTGCTACATCTGGGCCTAGACGGCTTGCCATCATTGAATTATACCAGCAAAGTATAAAGGAAAATATCAAGACGTCTATCCATGAACCGAATCTCAAGAGAGTGGGTAATGCAGCAAGACAACGACCCTAAGCACACAAGTCGTTCTACTAAAGAATCGTTAAAGAAGAGCAAAGTTAATGTTTTGGAATGGCTAAGTCAAAGTCCTGACCTTAATCCAACAGAAATGTTGTGGAAAGACATGAAGCAAGCAGTTAATGTGAGGAAACCTACTAACATCCCAGAGTTGAAGCTGTTCCGTACTGAGTAACGGGCTAAAATTCCTCCGAGCCGATGTGCAGGACTGATCGACAGTTACTGGAAATGTTTAGTTGCAGTTATTGCTGCACAAGGGGGTCCCACCAGATACTGAAAGCAAAGGGTCACATACTTTTGCCACTCACAGATATGTAACATTGGATCAATTTCCACAATAAATAAATAAATGGCCAAGTATAATATTTTGGTCTCATTTGTTTAATTGGGTTCTCTTTATCTACTTTTAGGACTTGAGTGAAAATGTAATGTCCTATTTATGCAGAAGTACAGAAAATTCTAAAGAGTTCACAAACTTTCAAGCCCCACTGTGCATAACATATGTACATATAATTTCTCTGTAACGTTTTCAATGCCTTTTGAACTCCCAGTCTTTCTTTTTCCACCCTTGAAGACATTAAAAATCTGGTGGCACTGAAGGAGGAGGCGGCAGAACGTAAATTTCCAGACAACGAGCTGCTACAACGGCTCACGGTTGTATTGGATGATATGCAGAGGTGCCAGAGCAGGAGCACAGAGCTTATTAATGGCAACCAAGGCAGTAAGATGAGTCTCGAGGAGCTCCGGACTCTGGTGGACACCATGCAAAACCTTCCTTGTGTAATGGAGCAGCTGGGGGAGGTGCAGGTGTGTTAGAGGAGTATTTTACCCAAACACTAAACATGTGTATGTGCTTTAAAGCCTCTGTTTCAACTATTGTACTTAAGGTTTGTCACTGATATGCTGGCACCAGTGGTAAATTCAAGAAATATAGAACTATTAATCGTAGCAAAAGTCCAACATTTCTTCTGATCAGAAGGAAGTCAACATAAGAGAACCCACACATTCATACCTCCACCCTCGACTCTCTCAGGTTGTGCTACAGAAGGTGGAGGAGTTTGAGTCACGTGCCCAGGCCATAGTGAGCAGCAGTGCTGGTGAGTGGAAACAGTCCTCCGCTCCCTCAGAAGAGGATGTGCAGGCTCTGTTAGAGGAGGGGTCTGCACTGCCGGCTGTAGCCCCAGCCTGCGGGCTCCTGTCTGGCCTGCAGGAACAGAGACGCTGGCTGGAGCAGGTGCGCAGGACAATTGGGCCTGGGGGTGGAGTGGTGACTCTGGCCGTTCTGAGAAATTTGATGGAGGCCGGCTGCAACGTGTTGCAGAGTGTCAGCGTCGAGACCGCCATGGCAGAGCTGCAGGAGCTCCTGACCATTGCAGAGCGTTGGGAAGAGAAGGCCCAGATCTGCCTCGAAGACCGGTAAAACAGGGTTGCACACACATCCACGCATACCCATACTGAATCCAAGTTTCCTAACCTTTAATTGCATATCTCTGTCACTCAGTAATTTGGTATGCTCTCTTTTGCTTTTAACACCTTTTCCCGATCTTTATCTGAGCAGACAGAAGCATCCTCTCTCCACATTGGAGGCCATAGTGAATGAAGCCCAGCTGATCCCCGTGCAGTTGCCCAACATCTTGGCCCTCCAGGCCTGCCTGAGTCGAGCCCGTGCCTGGGTCACAGACCTAGAGGAGATCCAGGCAAGAGTGGTTTTATTTAGGGATGTCATAAAATATCGATTATTGATCAGCATGTTGTTTTCTTAATTCGTCTTTGAGACATTGATGGTTTAAAATGACATTTAAATGGGCAATTTGCATTTGCCAGCTATTTCACACTGTAGTCTATAAGACTACCATTTAATATTGCCTTGCAAAATGGCTTTGAGATAACAGATCCCGTAGATGTTATTGTTCACTAACCTTTTGACGTTTAATACGGCTCAAGCTAGTGGGTCTTACAATATTAAGACCTCACAGGCGGTGTCATAGTATACATGTAGGTCTACACTATGCGTTCAAGGAATGCGCTAGGGCAGTCCGTATCTATATTTGAAAATGACTAAAAATAATCATCAAGAAACTGTCACGTTTATTGATATGTGACAAAAGCCTAGTCCTCTTATTGCCTATTTTCCAACATTAAAATTTCAAAATATTATAAACAAAAAAGCTAAAATCTAGCTAATTTTTTATCCAATTTCTTAAAATCCTGTAAAGCCTTTAAAATCTTACCCAGTGCGTTTCTCTCCCTCTACATCTCCTTTCTGTGTCCTATATCTCACAGCAGAATGGAGAGCACTACCCATGTCTGGATGACCTGGAGGGTCTGGTGGCAATTGGCCGTGACCTTCCTGTGAGGATGGAGGAGCTGCGGCAGCTCGAGCTGCAGGTGGCCAGTGCTCACTCCTGGAGGGAAAAGGCCAGCAAGACCTTCCTGAAGAAGAATAGTCAGCACAGCCTGCTGGAGGTAAGGGCTTGCTAGCTCTGATAACCGTTAGGATGCAGAATGGAAGGATGGGGGGAATGGTGCTGTTTCTCAATGAGGAAATCCACATTTCTCCTAGATTACTACTCAAGAAGCATAGGCTGGTCTCTGACTCCGTTAAGAATCTAGATTAGTGTTATTTAGGAGCTGCGAAAGGTGCATGTGGTGGTCTATCTCTCGCTCTGTGTAGGTGTTATGTCCATGTGTGGAGAAGAGGAAGAAGAGGGAGGAAGACTCTCTGAGCTCAGAAGCAGACTCTGATGTTGACGTGTTGGGGCTCACTGCTCAGGACCTCCGAGACCCAGGAGCCATTGTGAGTTAGAGCACACAGCATGCACCTAAGCCTAATTTAAACTGGGTTGAACCTCACGGTGAGGTCTGCTATAAAACGTTTGAGTGTCTCTCCAGGGATCAAATCAGATAGCTGTCTACCTGTGTGAAACAAGTGGTGTCCAAATAAGCCTGTAAATTTGATATGTCTGTTGTGTTTTATCAAGACATATTTGTCCAATGCATATACTTACCTTAATGTCGTTTAATATTTACTGTACGTTGGAACTTGTCCAGGTAATGGCATTCAAGGAGGGAGAACAGCATGAGAAAGAGGCTCTGCTACGTATGCGACAGCTGAACCTGGCCAAGCCCGGCCTGGAGAACATACCCAAGGAGGCACAGGCTGTGCACATCAAACAAGAGCAGAGGCTGAGTGAATCAATGGATACAGACACGCCTGTGTCCTCAGAAAACGGCTCACAACAGAATGGAGGCTCCACCCACTCCCACACATTCAGCCAGTCTGTGTGTGTGTGCGGTGGCCAACCCCACCCTCTGTTCCACCGCTGCCATCTGTGCAGAGACTGGTTCCATGGAGGTTGTGTGCCCTTCCCTTCTGTACTGGGCCCTACTGATGTGCCACTTGTAAACCCACTTTGTTGGTGGGACTGGGACACGCGCTTCCTGTGCCCACGGTGCCAGAGAACACGGCGTCCACGGCTAGAAATCATTCTAGCGTTGTTAGTGGCGTTACAGAAGCTGCCTGTGCGACTGCCAGAGGGTGAGGCCCTGCAGTGTCTCACAGAGAGAGCGATTAACTGGCAGGGCAGAGCCAAACAAGCCCTGGATTCTCCTGAGCTGCAAGGGGCACTGCAGAGGCTTCAGGAACTGAAAGAAACACAGAGCAGGGAGAAGGACGAGCAGGCGGATGAAAAGAAAGGGAATTCGGAGGAGGTGATTGTGCTGTCGGACTCTGAGGAGCCGGAGGAGGGCGTGATTGATCTGACTGAGGAGAGTGACATGGCGAAAAGCAACAGAGAGAAAGCTGCTAATGGAGTACAGGTGTGGAATGTCTAGCTTTTGCTTAAAAAAACATTTGCACGCTACACATTTTCTCAGATAAATATTCCAGTAAATACCACCATGTGTGGAACAGTAATAGATATATGTGGAGGACTTAATTTAGCTCCAAGAGCTTGTCTGGATAGAGAACATCATTCCAATGCAGAATTTTCATATACTTACACATACTGTACACAAACCATATCATGAATAAATTCTTATACTGTCCACATGGTCATTTTTTTTGTGAAAACTGGTTATTCTTCCACAGTCTGGCTGTGAAAATGGCATTAAGAAGCCAGACGTTGAAAATGTAACAGGTTAGTACTTATGGAAAATTAAAAATGGCAAATAATTTAAAACATTTGCAGCTCAGCATTTATTTAAATTTCTGAACCCTATATTCTCTCTTTTAAGGGGTGGAGTCTCTGGTGCCATTGATTCCGTATCTTAAAGGGCCAGTCATCGAATTGTCCACTTCAACCAGAGCTCATTTAGAGGAGCTGCAGCTAGAAGGTGACCTGCTGGAGGTTACTCTTGATCAGACGCACACCATCTACCGACTTCTGCAAGCAGCATCTAAGCCAACACGCCAGACTCTGCACACGCTTATACAGGTGAGAGAATCGAAAGCATAAGGAAGCATGAACAGATGATCTTTTCTATTCACTGGTTGAGTTTGTATTAGGTTTTAATCAAATCCGCAGAAATTAAGGCTCAAGCAGATTAATGGTTACACTGCATGTGATTTGCGTTAGTGTGGAGCTCTTTGCTTTTTGGCGTGGTTTAACTGGCTTTTTTTTTTCTACAAACTTTCCCTGTCAGATCGAGTTGCAGGAGCAGAATCGCTCAGGTCGCGGCAGCAGGACAAAGGAGTCCAAGAGGAAGAGGAAAAGTCAGAGATCTGAAGGAGGTGCAAAGTCCAGAGAGGCCTCAGAGTCGAAGAAGACACGAGCTGTTAACCACACGTCTGTACAGCAACAAGAAGAGGCATGGCTCTTTTAAATAGTTATCGGTTTCTAATAATATTTGTGTATGTAAACGGGGAAAATGTACATATTTGAACGTTTGACGCATAACAAGTATGTCATAACGTTTTTAAGACTTCATGGTCAAATGGCCCTTTACTTGATGGTTTTTGTTTTTTATTTTGTTTTTTTGCTTGGTGTGGATGATGGAGTTTAAAAAAAAAAAAAAAAAGTAATTTACAACAAGGACATTTTTAGTCTTCACTGTACCTTTATGCCCTCTATACTCGATGTAGCGAGCATTTAAATTAAATAGGAGTCCAGTGGTGTGTATGGTCAGTGGTGCTGGAGGGGTTTAAATAAAGGAATTATTAAAGTTTATGCTAGTGATTAAAGAAAAAGAAAACGTAAGGAAGCAATATGTTCCCTGTGTGATCTTAAAATTATGCACTTATTAATATTTCAGCACAAAATATTTTAGGTTATTAATAAAGTTTTCAATTATTTTATCTAATGTCTTTCTCTCTCTCTCTCTCTCTCTCTCTCTCTCTCTCTCTCTCTCTCTCTCATATATCAGGTTTTGTGATGTTTTGTTGGAAACGCGTGAAGGAGAAAATGGCAGAGAAAGTGACCCACAGAGTACCGACTCTAAAATCATTCTGGGCCCAAAAAACCGCACCCAGACAGTAGAGGAGATTTCACGGAGGTTCTACTTAATAAGCTCACACACTGCTCCTTTCTTCTTTTTTCCCTATTTGCACATACTCACTCCCTCTCGTTGGTGCCTGTTGTTGGCGCTGCACTCCCTTCTTGTTTCTGGATGGCATTAGCGTCATGTCTGTCCTCTTTCACTCAGACTTCTTGTTCCTCCACTGTTGTGTCGTGTGCCGATCTGTTCACAGCGACCTTCTGCTGCTTTACACTGGCCATTACTGAAAACTCACACTGCTGTCAGTCTGTCTGTACCATTAAAGTGTAGCACACAGTGCTGAACTCCCCAAATGCCAACTTGCTCTTCAACATAATGTGATATAGTTCAGCCACACACACACACACACACACACACACACACACACACACACACACGATGGTTCGGTAGAGCTGGACATTAGAAACGGAAATGTGGCCCAGATGCCATGAAAATGACTTGTATTTTTTATGTACCGAGTCTCGTGTTTTGTTGACGCTGTTGAGAGACTCCGTTTTGAATGAACTAATAAAAATTTTGGGAAGGGGAGGGAAAAAACCGGCATTTGAGTTTTGGTGCTACTTTCCCAAAATAGGTCACTGTACATTTACCCTTCTTCTGTCTACTGACCTTTAATTTGAAACGGCTTACTTTTCCCTTTTCCACATTTGATTTTGTTTACTGTTCTGTTGCTCTTTTTTTCCTCTCCTGTCTCTTGCTCTCATCCTGACGTCCAAGGAACTGTACAAACACTTCACTGTAACTCACTTTTTTCCTTTTTGTTTTGTCCTGGGTTCTAATAAATACATTGTTGTTTATTATTATTATTATTATTATTATTATTATTATTATTCTTGGTATTGCAGACAAGCAACTTGTGAGTTTGTGTATAAACTTTCATTTCAATGTTGCCTTTGTTTCTTTTCACTTTTGTTAGAGAATAAAAGTTTAGAATTGTTTTATGAGGCTGTGGATGTGTTCTCACTCACTCTTACACTCTCTCTCAGCAAAATCCTGGCATGTACATTTAACATATTTATACTACAGCACTGTCAAATTCTTCATTCAGATGTTGATTCGTTTTCTGTAACTCCATTCGAACTTGCAGCAGTCCCTTTTCTGACATGGGGAAGTCTTCAGGAGGAAGGGATTTATACAGTATCTCACAAAAGTGAGTACACCCCTCACATTTTTGTAACTATTTAATTATATCTTTTCATGTGACAACAGCGAAGAAATGACACTTTGCTACAATGTAAAGTAGTGAGTGTACAGCTTGTGTAACAGTGTAAATTTGCTGTCCCTTCAAAATAACTCAACACACAGCCATTAATGTCTAAACTGCTGGCAACAAAAGTGAGAGTGTCCAAAGTGTCAATATTTTGTGTGGCCACCATTATTTTCCAGCACTGCCTTAACCCACTCGGGCATGGAGTTCACCAGAGCTTCACAGGTTGCCACTGGAGTCCTCTTCCACTCCTCCATAACGACATTACGGAGCTGGTGGATGTTAGAGCCCTTGTGCTCCTCCACCTTCCGTTTGAGGATGCCCCACAGATGCTCAAAAGGGTTTAGGCCTGGAGCCATGCTTGGCCAGTCCATCACCTTCACCCTCAGCTTCTTTAGCAAGACAGTGGTCGTCTTGGAGGCGTGTTTGGGGTCGTTATCATGCTGGAATACTGCATACTGATCATGCTCTGCTTCAGTATGTCACAGTACATGTTTGCATTCATGGTTCCCTCAATGAAGTGTAGCTCCCCAGTGCCCGCAGCACTCATGCAGCCACAGACCATGACTCTCCCACCACCATGCTTGATGCCACACACGCTTGACACCATCTGAATCAAATAAATTAATCTTGGTCTCGTCAGACCACAGGACATGGTTCTAGTAATCCATGTCCTTAGTCTGCTTGTCTTCAGCAAACTGTTTGCGGGCTTTCTTGTGCATCATGTTTAGAAGAGGCTTCCTTCTGGGACGACAGCCATGCAGACCAATTTTTTTGCAGTGTGCGGCGTATGGTCTGAGCACTGACAGGCTGACCCCCCACCCCTTCAACCTCTGCAGCAATGCTGGCACCACTCATACATCTATTTCCCAAACACAACCTCTGGATATGATGCTGAGCACGTGCACTCAATTTCTTTGGTCGATCATGGCGAGGCCTGTTCTGAGTGAAACCTGTCCTGTTAAAAAGTAGGACATAACGTTCAATAACTAATTAAAAAAAAAAAGCAATCACTGACAAATTGCCGTGGTAGAAAAGGAATAAAAGACTGGGACATGCTGTTCTAGGAAAATGATCAACTTCACGGTGGAACAGTAAGTGTGTCAGGCTGCATCACACCCACCTGCTCATTGACTGTTGTGAACAGCATGCCCCAAAGGGCCTTTATCACGAATGGTTTTGCCAGCATAAAAATGATGGGAAATTAGACCTTTTAAATATTACCTGTGCCAAACCCAGTTCACTTCCGCCAGTGAGGAACAAACCCTGACCTCAACAATCACAACCACTGTCTGTAATGAAATGCTTTCTTTAATTCTTGAATATGAATTATATTTTCCTAACACAAATTGACATAAATGTTGAAATCAGTGTTTCGATTGAGAGACATTCAAGTATACTTTCACAATTTTCTCAGAGGGGCATTTGCTGAACTACACAACACATGAACAGTGGTGAAATGTGAAGCCGACAAGCAGTCTCAGTAATTCACTAATACGAATGACATCTTATGAGGAAAAAAAATATGATGAGTAAATACATTTAAACAAATCATATAATTAGTAGAGTAAAAGACTTGAATGTTTAAGCACATGGATAATGGGTTAAATGTATAATTAGGGATCAGACATATAGATTTTTGTCAGTATTACTCTCTGGAGTGACCAGATATGCCAGAAATGGAGTACTTAACATTCCTCACTGAAATGTAGTAAATAAAAATCAGTTGATAATATGTGCAATAAACAGCATGTAAAGGCACGTGTACAAAGTGACGATAGGAGTTTGAACAGGACACAGGATATATTACTAGAGCTGAAAAATGTATGAATAAACTGGCCATGATTCAGTAAACCAGCATGGATTCTGTAGCAGAAATGTTTTTTGGGTTTTTTTTTTTTTTTTTTTAATCAAATGCATTTATGTAAATTATTTACCTGAAAGCAGCTCATCAGACCAGAATCTAGCTCCAGGGCTAAAGACATCAACTCACACACGGAACAATTTCCAAATATCTTCAGAGACAGTTCCATTTTTTTAGTCTCTCTGGATTGATTAGCAAACTTACTTAAAACATCGCTTATTTGTAACTGTAATCTAATCATCAGTGATGGAGCATTAAAAGGAAACTCATCACTGAAGGCAATAAATTGTGATAAAGGCTTGTAGTAGCTCACTGAACTGCTGAAAGTTAGACCATTTAATTTGAAGCTTTTTTTTTTTTTGGACACTGATGAAGAACAACTGAGAAAATCAGATATTAAACAATGTCATGCGTAGCCCTGAGTTGCTTATGACCCGTTTGCATTGCCTTACTGAGTACTATAAAGAAAATATGTAATGCTCTTAACATTACAATATCAGGGAATGCATCTGTTCTTCTGCTTCCACTTGAGGTCAGTGGCATTTAAGAAATGTAGTTTTGATTGAACATGCTACATACAATGAGTTGGTTTCCAGGACACAAGCTTTTTTCATGAAACCTAAGCCTTCTGTTCCTCTGCTGCTAACTCATAAACTGGCTTTAGTGTGTGCATGAATTCAGTATACAGCGATTAACTGTCCAGAGAAGCGTTAAAAAAAAAACTGCTCCCTTTACGATTCCTATTAAAAAAAAAAAAAAAAAAACCTGCTCCCTTTACGATTTCTATTTAAAAAAAAAACAACAACTCCTCTGTGACACTTACATTATATAGACTTGGTACTGATTTGGAGTGTAAGCATGTACAGTATATATGCTGTAGCAGAAACATTACAGTGGTTGGGGGGAAAAAAGTGCATAAAATGTCATCCATCAGTTTGTGGTTACGTTTAGGACTCAAGTGTTGTGATCAGATGATCCAGCATCTTCTCACACATGTAGAGGCATCGAGGGACATGGAAGAACCCTGGATAAAATAAAATGCATTTTTGAAAAAAACTTGTTTTCCACAATATCTGGCAGATCCTTATTTCCCTATTAATATATACCAAGATATTTAATGAGAGGTTGTAGTACTTCCAGAACAACAGGAAGAGCATGGAGTTTCCAAGCTGAATTACAAACTACAGAGTAAAGGACATCTGAGGCATATTCAGTGCATGAAAACTTGGTAAAAGCTCTTCTGCCTTTATTAACAGCGCTCACCTTTGAAAGGTCCCCCTTTAAAATCCAGCACCACTTTCCCCTGTTGACTCAGATATCCGAACCACTCACCGTGCTCTTCGTCAGGAAACTGAGAAAGAGAGAGAAACAGGTCACCAGTCAGCCTTATTGATATTATGTTTACACCTATATGGTCATATGTCTACATTTATAAAGAGGAACCTTTGAGACAGAACAGGCGATGGCAGCTAACACAAATGTTGAAAATTCCCAGTGTAAAAGATTAGAAAAACTTTAGTTATATTAAAATGTTGACTGAAGGTATGGTAATTTTGGTAATGTGACTCACGTGTGTGAAAGTGTAATCGTAGACTTGCGTGAATCTCTCCAGCATTGCAGGATCTCTGAAGTGATCGTAGGCCATTAGATAAGAGATGAGAGCTTCACAGTGAGGCCACCACAGCTTCATGTTCCACTCCAGCTATACAACAAAACCAGAGAACAGAGTCCATCTATCCATCCATTTTCTGTACCGATTATTCTACACAGGGTCGCAGAGCCTGGAGCCTATCCCAGGGAACTCGAGGCACGAGGCGGGGGACACCCTAGACAATGTACCAAGCCATCGCAGGACACAATAACACACACATTCATACTATTACGAAATGCCAATCACCCTACAACACATGGAATCGAACCCCCAACCCTGGAGGTGCTAGGCAAACATGCTAACCACTAAGCCACCATGCTCCAAGCTGTTTTATTTTTGAATGCACGATCATTACTGGTTTCTAACGAATATATCGACATGCAGTCTGTGTACAATGCGTCATATCCTCCTTCTTCAGGTCATTAGTTCAGAACTGAGCAGAGTTTCACACCATGCATCATCTTTTGAGATACTGGGAACTAGAGGGAAGTCCATCTCTGGCCACTGTATGCTAGCATGCTATTATTCCTGTTAGTGGCATCCAGGTAACTTCACTGAATTTGACTTACTAAAGGAGAGATGATCCCGGTGACTCCTGGCGGTGAAATACAACAGCACTTATGGAAATTACAGTTCTTTTCGGTGAGTCAGATCATTTGGCCCAGCTCACCAATTGGCTCATTGCCATTTTTTCATAAAGTGGACAATATTTGCAATATTCTGATCAGCGATCGTTCTTCTTATGGCCGAAATTGTTTCCTATAAATTCATAAATAAAATAACACTAGTTTGCATTGGATCTTATATAAAGTTGTTCTTTTTTCGGCTGCTCCTCCTATTAGGGATCGCGACAGCGGATCATTGGTCTGCATATTTGATTTGGATGGCCTTCTGAAGCAACCCTCCCATATTATACGGCACTGAGAGAGTTCACAGGCTTGTGCAACCCCCAGTGGCAGGACGCGGGATCTTTACTCATTTCGTGACTACTCATCTGCCACATGCACACTGTTGAGAGACAAATGCACAGCTTCATGCTAACAGCAGAGATGTTAAAAAGAGGGTTCCACTGGAGCATTTTGAATAAACTACACTGCAAGTGATACAACACTGCCTACATCTACAAATGAGAGGAAAATGGCTTTTCTGTACATGTAATTGACTCTGACTTTAAAAAAAAAAAGTCAGCTCGAAGAGTTGTTCATGGACGAGACATCGCTAGTGAATAGCTGAATATAGTGAATATGATACTAGCAAATATTCTGAAAATGCTGAGTTGCAGAAAAGAAAAGAGTAAGAAACAAATGAGGAGAAATCAGTAATAAAAAGCAGAGGCACATCTCTAGTTTTATACTGTATACTTGATAATTGAATTGAATTGTACTGAGTTATCATTTGAACCTGGGTGGGACAGTGACCATCAGCGTCTAGGAAGTAGAAGAGTCCTCCATGTTCTTTGTCCCAGCCGGTGAGGAAGGGAACCTCCATGAACTTCTGCACAGCCACATTCTGCAGCTCTGCAGCACCTCGTGCCTTGGCGTACTGCAGCAGGAACCAGCCAGCCTCCAGGGCATGACCTGGGTCAGACAAATATATTTCCGAGGACCAAACAGAGAAAAAAAAATACAACACTGCAACAGAGGCGATAAAAGTATGAAAAAAAAACTGGCTGCTGTTCAGGGACTATAGTTTTGAAAACATGAACCAGTACTGCTTCTGTAGCAGATCTTCTGCTGCAGTTGATCCTATCACACATATTTATGTAAACTATGTAGATAAAGGCAGCTCATCAGAGCAGAGACTAGCTACAGGACTAGAGGCATTAGCTAATAAAAGACAGAGTTCTCACAGGCTTTTGGAGATTTTTCAGTTTATTTAATTCTTTGGTCTGATTAGAGAACTGTTGGCATGGCTTGTTAAGAAAATGGACGGAGAAGTATGAGTTTAATCTCCCCACTACAGAACAAAATATAACCACTTCGACTTGTCTTATTTATAGCCATGAACTAATCACTAATGATAAAGCACTCAAAAGCAATATTCACTCCTGTTTTTCACTTATCCAGACCGTTATAAGCAAGGACATTTTTGCAACTAGAGCTATACACATATTAGTTGAATACCTCTGCCTTGGACATTCATTGTAAGTGAAGATTTACATTATTTTCTCAGTACATGGAAATGTATTCAAACAAAATTCTTGTTTGTGGTAGGCTACATGTGTGGTGGATAGAGATTAGGCGGAAACACTGGAGTATTCTTTTAATTAAAAAGGTCACCAATTCCTGAAAGGACTTAGCTGGAAAGAAATACTTTGGTGTTTGGTTGCACACTTAAAATTGAAATTTTTTTTGGCCAAAACTTTCTTTATAAAATATAAATATTGCAATGTTGTAGCAAGGCACATTAGCAAAACTAATCTATGTATATTTAAATAAATAAATAAATAAATAAATAAACAGGATTTGAAAAATTGTTGAAAAGACTGGAAATTCTAGTCCTTGGGAACTAACCTGGGTTCTGCAAACGTCCCTGACAGCCAGGCAGCTCCTTTCCCTCCAGTGACACATTTTCAAGAATGACCTTTCCATCTCTCTAATGAGAGAACAAGGTGTTTTACAGAGCACTAAAGCAGCAACATAAGGATTCTTACATAATGTATAAATCAAATACAGAACCAAGTCAGACACAGAAAAGCAAAATGTAATCTGCTACTCTACATGTCAACGTTTACAGAATCTGCATCTGTAAAAAAAAAAAAAAGAAGAAAAAAAGAAAAAAGTTTCACAATTTGTCATTATGTACCCTACACACTTCACACACCTGTACATGCTGCAGTATCTGAGAGACACACCAATCACCCAGCTCTCTGTATTTCTCTGCAAGCTCCGCCCTACCCTCGGTCAGCTGATCCACCAGGCACAGGAGCATCATGGGAACCGCCATGCTGTTAACAGGAATATCACCAGGAAGCTGAGGACGACCCAGACCTGACGAGTCAACCCGGACCCAGTGGACCAACTGATCCATCATGTTCTCTGCTTCGGACTGTGAAGAACGAAAGGCAGCACATCACACACCACTTTTATTAGTAGTAGTGCAATTTCAGCACAAGTTTACTTACTGCAGTGATGGGTTTAAGCCAGACAACAGCAGAAAAATCCATCCATCCATCCATCCCTCTTTATCAAATGTATTTATTTATTTCTATGTTTATTTATTTATTTATTTATTCATTTGTATTATTACAATTAAAACTATGCTTGCTTAACTTATTTTATATATAATATAAACATATTTTATGATTCATAATATGATTAATTGATTCATAATTATGATGCATGATCATTCTCATAGATTTACACAGTTAATTCATGTGTGACATTAAAGAACCAGTGTATACAGTTAACAACAGTTCTTTAATGTGCTTTATCATATATACCCTGTTTTGGCATTATCATCTTGCAAGCTGTGTATATGTTTTGTGAGAGTTCTTCATGAGTCCCTTGTTTGCCCTGAGCAGTTAAACTGCCCACTGTTTTTCAGAAAAATTCTCCAGGTCCTGCACATTCTTTGCTTTTCCAGCATCTTCTGCATATTTGACCCCTTTCCAACAGCGGCTATATGATGTTCAGATCCATCTTTTCACACTGAGGACAACTGAGGGACTCTACACAACTATTACAAAAAGTGCGAACGTTCACTGATACATTAAGAGGCAGAACAATAACACGATACATTCAGTGCCAGGGGGTGTAAACTTTTGAACAAGATGATAGGTGTAAAACTAATTTTTTTTTTTCATTTAGTACTGCCCTTCAGAAGCTAAATAAGATATTAACATGCTTCCCAGAAGACAAAATAATATCAATTTACACCGATCATCCTGTTCAAAAGTTTGTGTTGCCTTCCTGAGCATATGATATTGTGATATGCATACTGTGCATCATTACATGATAGTATTATTATCTCACTCACTTCTACCATGTACAATATAAAGCATGACTTTAAATTCCCATTTTCACCTGCATCTCTTTGTCTCCTGTAACCCTGGAAAGTTCATCCATGGCCATGACGTAGAAACACTCGCTGAAGATGGTCCTCTGAACTTTTACTGCTCGACCGTCCCTCGTCAGACAGAACGCGCACTTTCCTGGACCGTCTGAGGCATGCTCTTTAGCAAATCTCTGGAGAAACGCACCACCTGAATAACAAAGCCCAAGTATCACAAGCAGCTTCCTTGTAGCACTTTAACCTTCTAATAACACGTGCTACTAAAATATGGTGAGATTAAGCAGTATAATGAAGTGACAAGACACTGTTTAACTAATAACTCCTCTTATTTATTATCCATGTTTTAGTGAGCTCTAACGGACACAATCATAGTATTAACAATATTAAAGGCTTAAGGAAGTTCATTATCCCATAATATTTAGGATGATTTTTTTTTAATTTTCCCAAATTGAAATCAAGCACAAATAACTAGAAAATAGGCAGAATGGGCAGTTTTGCTTTCTTATAGTTATGTACATCTGTACTATTTATAAAGCAAATTGTTACACCTGATTTTGCAGCTTGAAGAATGTCCGGCTTGTGAAACCTCGGAACAGTGCGATACAACCTGCAGTACATCCACACCTGCAATAGCATTTACAGCTTTAGCATCACAATCCAGTACAACATCAGAACAATTATCCATAAGCTCATTCATTCATCCTCAATAAGCACTTTTTCCTGGTGTCAGGTTCTTGGTGGATCCGGAGTCTATCCCAGGAATTCACACCTGGGGCATTTTATATTCACACCTCCACTTATCAGCATGTTTTTGGGAGGTGGGAGATAACCAAAAGAACCCATTAACCATCAATAATACATGAGAATTTGGAATATTTAAATATTCTTACTTGTCTGCCCTGTAACCACACATACTTGAGCTCATCATAGATCTTCCCATCTTTTCCAATGCAGGTAAAAAACCCACTGTGTCAGAGAGGAAGAGGCAAAGTTTAGAAACAGCCTGTCAGAATTATTAGTAAAGTGTTAATAAACAGATTGTAAATAAAAATGAGCTTATATTCATTCAGCTACAGTAACAGCTGAAATAGCAACTTCTGTATTGGTTGATTGATTGATTTTAATGTTAAAAATAAAAGCAAAAAAGCAAGTCTTAGAAGATAAAGCAGACAGCAATATTAGCCTCTGGAGGAAGTGGTCCTAAGCTGAGCCTGAAATATTCAGTATGCTAGAGGCAGGAAAATGTTGAACTTTACACTGTTACATGAGTAGAAACAGGATCGCTGGCATTAGGAAAGACCAGCACCATGTTTTCATTTTTGTTTGTTTATATCCATATATATGGATATATGGATATATACTCAGCAAAAAAAAAAAAAAAAAAAAAAATCCTCCTCTCACATTCAACTGCATTTATTTCCAGCAAATTTCTTAACATGTGTAAATATTTGTATTAACATAAGAACATTCAACAACTGAGACATAAACTGAACAGGTTTCACAGACAGTTGACGAACAGAAATGGAATAATGAGTCCCTGAACAAAGGGGGGGGGGGGGGTGTCAATATTAAAAGTAACAGTCAGTATCTGGTGTTCACCAGAGGCTTGAAGTACTACAGTGCATCTCATCCTCATGGACTGCACCAGATTTGTCAGTTCTTGCTGTGAGATGTTACTCCACTCTTCCACTTAGGCATTTGCAAGTTCTCAATAACGTCTGGGGGACATATGGTTACATGTAATTTTCCACTACAAGGACGATCATCTGTCCTTCCTGTCTCCCTGTAGCACTGTCTTATGCGTCTTACATTACAGACATTGTAGTTTATTGCTCTGGCCAGATCTGCAGTCCTCATGCCTAACTGCAGCAGGCCTATGGCATGTTCACGCAGGTGAGCAGGCACCCTAGACATCTTTCTTCTGGTGTTTTTCAGAGTCAGTAGAAAGGTCTCTTTAGTGTCCTAAGTTATTGTAAATGTGACCTTAATTGCCTACCACCTGTAAACTTAAGGACTGTTCCACAGGTGCATGTGCATTAATTGTTTATTATTCATTGAACAAGCATGAAAAACATTGTTTAAACCCTTTCCAATAAAGATCTTTAAAGCTTATTTGGATTTTACAAAATGATCTTTAAAATACAGTCTCCTTTAAAAGGACGTTTCTTTTTTGCTGAGTATGTATGCCATGGATCACCAGCAGTAAGACAACACAAATGCGCCATTTTGTTTTTAGGCCATTTATATATAAGCCATTGATAATGACGTTTTACATTACGAGCTTAACATTAAGCAGAAATTAATTAAGCACGACACGTTATTTCACCCATATTGCTCGTCGTGAGAGTTTTTCAGCCAGAAATCCACAACTCTGTCCAGCTCAGTGCGTATTCTGTCACGATACTGCTTCAACAACGCCGCCATCTTTGTGCCTGAAAACACAAAGGCTACACATTAGTATGATGTTATGTACACACGTGTAGATGTCATCTTAACAAAGGCATGTTTTAGAAAAGACGTGATTTAAAGAGGCTTAAAAGCTGCAATGCACTGTGTGTTCTAACACCTATCATAGTCAGCATGAACTTTTTTTAGCAATTTGTGCTACAATAACACTTCTCTGGGATCGGACAGTACAGGCTAGCTTTTGCTCCCCACACACATCAGTGAGCCCATAACCCTGTCGCCAGTTGTCCTTCCTTGGACCACTTTTGGTATGTACTAACCACTGCATACTGGGAACACCCCACAAGACCAGCCGTTTAGGAGATGCTCTGACCCAGTCGTCCAGCCATCACAATCTGGCCCTTGTCAAAGTCACTCAGATCCTTACATCTGGCCATTTTTCCTGCTTCCAACACATCAACTTCAAGAACTAGCTGTTGACTTGCTGCCTAATATAATCCAACCCCTTGACAGGTGCCACTGGAATGGGATAATCAATGTTATTCACATCACCGGTCAGTGGTTTTAACATTATGGCTGATCAGTGTATACATATAACAATAGCTTCCACATGTCTGACTTTCTGAATTTGACATTACTAATCTCCAATAACTTTTTAATGACCTTCAATGACCTCTTACATATCCTCTGAACAGATCAAGTCTGACAATACCTTGGCACCCTGATATTAATAAACTTTTTTTTTTCCCTGCAGATTTTGCAAGACAGTTATCTAAAATCAGCAGGAAAACAATCGTTCCTACTTTTCATATGTAACTTTCTGAAATTCCTTGTAAACAGAAGTGCAATTTAACTCTTTATATGTGCATGTATCTACAATTAAAGTACTATATACAAATGAGCAAAGAGTCACAATTTGATAGCAGGATGTTTCAATGAATGTCTTTTAAAAAAATATGATGAGAGCAGCTGTCACACATCTGTTGAACAGGAAGGTCGGACATGTTGAGTCAGGAATCAGGAATTCCTAAAACTGTTGCATCATCATATTATTTCATTCATGGGTAAAGGTCACCACCATGGGTAAAAAAAATTATACTGATCCACTACAGGGGTTAAGAGGCTTCTTTGGCAACTAATATTATGATACCCTCTCCTTATTAACTTGTTTAACCTCTCCATCTAAACTTGTTTTCAGGAAAGTCCTGGATAAGCCAGATAAAACAGACTAATGAAGCCTTTCAGCCTCATTGTTCAGCAAACAGCATTAACACAACTCAATACACTGAGATCCAGAAGCAAAAAAAAAGTGCACTAATGTGATGTCTTTCCAATACATTACACACACACACACACACACACACACACACACACACACACACACACACACACACACACACACACACTCACTCACTCACTCACTCACTCACTCACTCACTCACTCACTCTCTCTCTCTCTCTCTCTCTCATACACACACACACACACACACCTCAGTGACTGCCTTAACACGTCACATCAGTAACAGTCTTTTAACCAACAGTTTTATATTTTGAACACTTACCTGCTCAGTAAAAACGCACTAAGCGCTTAGTTCGTTCTTTCTTTCTCTCTCTCTCTCTCTTTAAAAAAAAGTCAGCCTTTTCTTCAATTCTGCACTGTTAAACAAACAGCTCAACCAGCAAACTGCACAGCACACATCATATGACCAAGACACCACCTGCTCACGTGTCCAACACCCTCTGCTCTCATTGGTCACTGGGATTCCCGCGTTACCCAATCAGATGAGACCACAAGTGATCGCGGTGTGTTTGGAAGCGTCGAGGAAGCGCTCGAACTGCGCATATCTTCTGTTTAAATTCGCTGTGCATTGTTTTTTTTCTTCTTTTCATCCCCCCCCCCCCCCACATCATAATTCGTGTTAATTATACAGTTAACACTGTATTTTCTCCACTTTATTTCAAATACAGGTGCAAAAAAAGAAGTTATATTTAACACCCACAGCTTAGAACAAAAGTAAACAGACCAACAGTATCTTCAAAGTTGAATATTAAGGAAAACTTTAAAACTTGAAACACATTAAATATGCTTATATTGAAATGTGTGTGGTGTGTTTAGTGATTGCAGTGCTACTTTGTTGGTTGGTGGGGTATTTACGTTATCCTGTGAGAAGTTAGTGGTTATGTGTTGTTCTGACGTAACAAAGGGACTTTAATAGTTATGCTGTGTTTGTAGTGCCTTCAGCTGTAACTGGTAATTTGCAAGTTGTAATAACCTAATTTCCCACATTCTACATGCAAGTGGAAAAATAAAACATGGATGCCCCCACGAAAGCATGTCTTTTATTTGCTCTGTTCGAGCACGTACGTTCGAGCTCATCCAATGCTACTTTAATCGCATTTTTACAGTTATCGGCCTGAGTGCTATTGGTACTGTTCTACTATAGTGAACATCAAAATTCATGCAACCTTTTGGACTGAAATTGCAGCACACCAACAACAAACAGCTTTTATCAGCTGTAGATAGGGAATTACAAGTCGCAACTTCACCTCGAACGCAGCATTAGAGTTATACTAGAGTTATACTTGCTGTTGCAGCGTGTAATTCCCGACCTCCAACCAGGAAAAGCCAAAGAAAACACCCCCTTAACTTGAAATTCCTACTCGTCAACCTGGGGTAGTCTTCACAACTTGCAGTTCCTTCCCAACCTACTGAAAAAAAAATATAGAAACCCTCATAGAATTTGTAATGGTTTTAATGGAAACTGTAATGGTCCCCGTGGGTCTCTACTGGTAATTTGTTGCCTTCTATTGGTGGCATTATATGTCTAATGGATACCATTAAGGATCAATTATGGTAATGGTTTTAATGGTTAACAGTTGATGGTTTGTAATGGTATTTGTAGTGGAAACCATTAGAATTTCTTTGATGTTTCGATAGTTTTTTCAGCAGGGCAGTTTACGAACATGCAGGCACCCATGTAATTTTTCCACTTTGTATGTCAAAGGCACCTAGAGTGAAAATGGCATCATTCCAACCTGTGAATTTCCCCTTAGTCGAATGCAGCACACTGACACCACCATCAACAGGTATTCAGACATCACTGTGGGTAATGTAGGAAAAACGTTAACCAAATTGGAAGAAGACCAACATGTCAATGAAAAAAGTTGAAACTAAAAAAAGTCAAATCAGAATTCCATTACAAAATAAATCTTGGATGACACTGAAGATCACGTGTCAAGTGTAAAGATTAAAATGCAACTCTTCAAGGTGGATTTTTCCTTTAAACAAAGCATATGCGTTGCTCTAAAACCTAGGAGTTCTAAGCTAGAGCTACATTAGGTTGCTGCATTAGGATTTTGAAAAAATACATCTCGACACAGAGGGACAAACACAAACACAAGGTTTTCAGCTACAGTGGTATTCAAAATGCAAAACTCCCATTCGGTCCTGTTCAAGGTTATTCCGAGTGGTTTTGGGAGCTACAGCAGATTTCTGTGTCCTGTCACAGACTGCCTTTGATGTGGCTGATATTCAGGAGTTGGTGTTCTTGTGTAGCGCTGAATGCACTTTTTTCAAATTCTGTCTCACTCTGACAAACTCTAGAAGCTGTATCTCATGCTGTATCTTCTCTTCCTGTTCCTTTTCCCTCTGTTAGATGGAAAAGGATGCACCAAAAAGCACACACCCACACACACACACACACACACACACACACACTTTGTGATTCTTTCATTTATATTAGGTTAACTTATTTTCTCCAACAAAAAGAAACCAATCAGTGAAATATATAATATATCATTTAGAGCGAGGACTAGAGAGAGGAAAGTGGTGCTGACCATCACCTCCTGCTGCTTCTGTTGGCGTTGGAGGAGGACCTGCTCCAGCGGGCTTCTGCACTGTTCCCCCTCCTCTCTCTGGGTCTGCTCCTTCTTCCTCCTCTCCAGAACCATCTG
Organism: Ictalurus furcatus; assembly: GCF_023375685.1. NCBI lineage: Eukaryota > Metazoa > Chordata > Actinopteri > Siluriformes > Ictaluridae > Ictalurus > Ictalurus furcatus. Next base: position 6,265,119 of record NC_071259.1, read on the forward strand.
CAGCTCGGGTTTACAGCACACTGCCAGACCCCTGCCCTCCCCAAAAGAGACAAAACACAACCAGGCATACTAGAAGCATTACAGAAAGAAAGAGAAAATAACCTACTAAAGGTTTCATGCCGCCATCTTCCTGCTCAGCGTAGGAGCCAAAACATGAGGAAAATATCAAACAAACTGAATATCATTTCCATATATTCATTTGGCAGGCTCTGAATCCAGCTGTTTACAATTGAGACGTGATAAAATCCATGGGTTTGAATGAACTTTTTTTTTTTTAATTTTCAACCAGTAGCGTGTATCCATAACCACTGAGAACATAACCACAGACCTAGATATTGAATTCTCTGTCATTTAAAAAAAAAAAGAATTGTTTGGTTCATCTTAACAGTTTAAACAAGTGAGATGAGAGATGTGGAAGCAAGAGCAGACGTCAAACCATGTTTTAAAAACATTTACCTTAAATTCTCTGCAATCAAGAACACCAAGCAGTGCTTGAGAACACATTATGAAAATGCATTATTAAAGATATGTTAAGTAAGAAATAAAATACATGAGGCTGTGTTGTTATATCTGTTTTACCTGTTTATAGTTCTGCTTAATGTTGTGGAATGATAGTTCACTTCGGTTTTAGCGACAGTCGTTCCCTCACCACCCTCTCTTTTTACCTCTCTTGTGATGTTAATAAGACAAAAATGCAACTTGTCATTTTACAGAGAAAGCCCTCTGCAATGAAGACTCTTCCGTGGCAGTTACCGCTTTACCTCTGACTGTTTCCCTAAATGTTAAATAAAAGTCTACTCCTTGGAAACTTTTTTGCCATATTTACAATCCATTTAAATTGAGAGTCTGCTGTACAAATCCCTGGGAATGAGCTGTTACTATAGAAACAAAAATGCATTAGAACGAGCGCTTTAATATGATAAACCTATGATTCGTCTTGCAGTTGGCACTACTGTCCGTGTTGCAGTTATAGAAAATGTATCAACATATTCTGACCAATCAGAATCGATATGTTGGCAGTGCTGTTAGTTAGTGTCATTGCAGGAGAGTAGCTGTTACTTGTCACTTGTTATAGTTGTATTACACCATGACTGTTACAATTTAATTGCTTATGCCATTCTGTGGCCAAGGCTAAACTGAGCACTGGTTTTAACCAATCCAGTGTCTCAGCTGTCCGTATGATATCTCAGTGCTGTAAAGAAGAGCTATCCAGTAAGGTGCATGTCTATCGTTACAGTGCCTGACACAGCGCTCATGTGAGACGGTGTACGATTGCAGTCCGTGTGGCCAAGCGTAGTTTGTGTGACACAAAAGACGAGAGAGAGAGAGCGAGAGAGAGAACGAGACTGTCATCAATTTTTAACAGACCTCGATTCACTGCTTCTGCGATTTATGAAAAGGTAGCAGTTCCTTTCTAACGGACCTGGTTGGGTCAGCATCAGTGTCGCTTGCGATATTTCTCCATATAGAGATGACAAACTGAGATGAAGAGTACTGCTCTTACTTCCTGTGGGCCATTAGCAGCTCTCTGTGCAGCTCCTGATGGCTCCTTGAGACCTTCACTGGGTTGTTTAGATTCCTTGGACTCTCACCAGTATTTTGTTTATCTGCATGTTCTGGGATAAAATGAAATATATTGATTTATTTTTTTTAGGTCATCCTGCTCTTTTTAACAAATTCTATTTTAACTTTATATGGTTTCTATTTATTATATTGTTTTATTATCTAATTTTGTGCTATATTAAAGGTGCACTCTGTAATTTTTTAAATATACTTATACACAATATCCTAATAATTACATAACACCAAAAATATGTTTAAAGCTGCAATCTGCAATATTGCTATGCAGTAAATCTAATTTCCTTTACTTCAGGCTTTCGTGGGGGGTTTTTTTCAGCCTAGAAGCTGTATTAGCTCTTATTTAGCTATAGCTTTTATAATTATATTGTAATTTACTCCCTTAAATTAATTATATTATATAAAATATTTCAAATATTAAATAAATGATATTTAGCCTCATACATGTTATTTCCAGATTATTTGGGCTGTATTAAAGGGGCAATTTGTACATTTTATAAAATATATTATTATACCTTAATAAGCATGTAATTTGAAAAATGTCTTTAAAGCTGCAATTTGCAATATTGTCATGACGCAAGTACACGTGTAATTTAATTTATTTCCGGCTTTCATTTTTCCAGCCTGGAAATGAGCTTTGCCCCAAGCCCAAACAGAGCTGCTCCTTTTCCTTCAAAAGCAACTCACAAAGCACCCATGGTTTCAGCAGAGGATGTGTGTTCGGCTGTGTGACGAGAAAGGCTGTCATGTGTCATTGGAATTGCAATTCACCTCACAGCCAGCAGAGGACTCTAAATACGACAGACTGCTTCTTTATCTCTCTTTTTCCCTTTAAAACCGTGGCATTTAATAACAGAACAAACTTTTACATTCTGCAAATGTGTATATAGTAAGTTTTTATGAGCGTAGTGATATTTTATGAGTACTCATCTCACATATAAAAAGTTATAACACAAACTCACCTCTGTTATGGCCATGTGGAAACCCATGACTGTTGATAAACGTGCCGTTTGTCATCCGTGTCCTGAGGTGTGTTGGTCTCAGTGAGCTGCCATCACTGGAGGACAGAGCGTTCTTCAGCTCGTGTTCATACGGTGGTGGAGGGAGCGGGTGCGAGGCTGCTGCCCTCATTGCACACACTGCTTTCAGGGAGGCGATCACCTGAGATTTGGCCCTGAGCCACAGCTCCTGCTGCATGCTGGGAAACTGCAGGGGGTCAGGTGTGTGTGTGTGTGTGTGTGTGTGAGAGAGAGAGGTGATGTTTTGGGGTTGCCAATGAATGTAAAAGAGAGAGCGAGAAGAGTGGAGAGATTAAGTTTCACCTAAGTGGGAGATGTATAATTCATCTAGCACTAATGATTCATGAGTTATCTCAGGTAAATATGTGCAGCAAATCTGATTCAACATTCAAAATATAGCTGATTATTAAACTCATTAAACTGTATCACTGGATTTAATAACAGACATAGGACACAAGTATATGTAAGTGTCTTCTGCATTGTTAAGTTGTCAAGTTGCAATAATAATAAAAACTTAAATATGTGACATTAGAATTAATGGCATAGTAAATGACTTCTTTCATAAGAGCATCATCGTATCAAACCTGAACAGAGAAAACACAATGTAAAGCATGATTCAGAGCATCTGTTATACACCAGTGCACAAGTTTACACTAACAGCTTCTACAAAATGTTTACCTTGCAGTTATTTCTGCGTCATTCCCTTGCTAGCTCAGTTTACTCAAAGTATTGTTGTTAATATGAACTCACCTGAAGTGTGTCACTCCATGAGCGAGTTGTCCTCCTCACTGAGCAGCAGCAGCTCTCAGATTAACACAGCATACATGTCAGAAAGCCGAGTGTTTATCTGAGCCTCTCATCTAAAGAGAAATTCCTGTTTCTACCACAAGAGGGCGGTGTGGAGCAGCATGGACTTGCTGCTGCTGCTGCACACACACAAAAAAACAACAATAACAACAAGCACGTCTCTTCAAGTAAACCACACCGGAAGTTGTTTATTAAATATTGTTGTCGGTGCTTTCCGAATAAATAAAGTAATTTAAACCCTACAAATATATTGATATATTTTCTATCTCACACATTTCTCTCTCATTCGACTTTTAAGACTTGGTCCAGTTTGAGTTTAATGGTATTTCTGGACGATTCCATGATTGCGACGCCTTTTAGCATGTGAAACTCTTATTATTATTTTCATTAAAGAATCAGGAATATCATTAACGCTTCAAAAATGTGTTAACCCATCTCAGACAACAGTACAATATTTTAAATAAAGGTTTTATGCTGACAAATTCCTCTTAATAATGGCTGATTTTTTTGTTTATTTTGTTTTGTTTTGAGCATAGAATTAGCAAACAAAATGTGATGAACTAGCATCCATGCTAATGGCAGGAGGACATTAAAACATTCCAACGATTTTCTTTCAATTAATATTAAATGAAAGAAAATCGTTGGAATGTTTTTAATGATGCTAGTCCATGCACACAACAACACATTCACAATACTATTGAATGAGAGCTCATTTTTCTTCTTCTCATGGTCTTGAGGAAATTCAGATGATGCATCATCCTGTTGAACATGTCTCTATTGTCCATCCATCCATCTTCTATATCGCTTATCCTTTTCAGGGTCAAAACCTGGAGCCTCTCCCAGGGAGCATCAGGCACAAGGCAGGGTACACCCTGGACGGGGTGCCAGTCCATCGCAGGGCACAATCACATACACACTCACACACCCATTCATACACTACAGACACTTTGGACATGCCAATCAGCTTACCATGCATGTCTTTGGACTGGGGGGGGGGGGACACACACTCCGCGCACACACAGGGCCACAGGAATCAAACCCCTGACCCTAGCGGTGTGAGGCGAACGTGCTAACCACTAAGCCACCATTCAGACAACACTGATTGTACCTGATTTTGCACAAACCCGTGGAGTCCATGCCAGCTTGAGTACAATCTGTTTTGCAAAACAAGGGGATATACTAAATACTAAGAATCTTTGAATTTCATTTTCACTCAGCCTGTTATGCTGATAATATAATTTGTAATGAAAAATGTGGTATTCAATTAGAAAAGTAAATAAAATAAAAGTATTTTAAAGTATAGTATAGTATAAAGTATAGTATATTATAAAGTATTTAGACCCCACTATACTGTATGAGCATATAATTATACCGTATATCAGCAGAGTGAGCAGAGATAACAGCTCAATTTCCCTGATTGAGAGAGCAAGCCGAATCAAAAACAGATCTGCTCTCTCCTAAACCTCCCTGATCCACCAGTGTAACTGGAGATCAGACATACCGAGCTCAGGGATCTTTTTACCTGAACGTAATTAGAAAAAGTTTTAGGTTGTTTTTTCCCCCTGTTTTTTTTTTTTAATGCCTCTACAAGCTCCTCATTCTCTTAGCTACAGAACAAAGAAACATAAACTCAGTCAGCATAAAACACTCACAAACCAACTCCTGACTGGATCAGAACATGTGATATCCAAAACATATCTATATCTATATATATATATATCAGTTGAATCAGATGTGTTAGAGCAGGGAAAATGTTAAAATCGTGTAGAACAGGTGGTATACCAGGACCTGGTTTGGGGACTTGTGGTCTAAAAATATTCTGGTGAAGCAACTCCCTGAAACTCAGCATTCAGTTTTAAACATATTTATTTCTTGTGTCCGTTGTTTCCACTAAGCCAAGATAGTTCCAGATATATCAAACATTGATGCACCAGGTACAATTTGTGAACAAGTATGCAAGTGTGTGTGTGTGTGTGTGTGTGTGTGTGTGTGTGTGTGTGTGTGTGTGTGTGTGTGTGTGTGTGTGTGTGTGTGTGTGTGTGTGTGTGTGTGTGTGTGTGTGTGTGTGTGTGTGTGTGTGTGTGTGTGTGTGTGTGTGCGCCCCAGTGATAGAGTGGCATCCTATGCAGAGTGTATTCCTGCTTTAAATTCAGGGTTGCTCTAAAAGGCTTCAGATCCACCACTAACCTGAACCATGAATAAAACAATCGCTTTATAAGATCATATACTGTACACTGGTCATACAGGTTTATAATGATCTCACAGTCAGTAGAGAAATGAATTCATCATTCCTACAAACAATACTTGCAAATAGAAGGCATTGTGGATATGAAGAGGCATTGCATGTGTTACATCACTTCTAGGACCAGGGTCTGTGAAGCACAGCCAGGGGGTGCGTTAATATTTAAATTTAGTTACAGTGGTAGAAATCACAACCCGACATTACAAAATTATTGCAATTTTATTATTAAATTCTTATATTTATGACAGGATTGATCCAAACCTCAATATATATTTGAATGTTATGCCATTTAATAATAATAAAAAAAATTCTACTGGTGAAAAGATCAGGAACAAAAAGCTCTAGGACTCATATAAATAGACAAAATAGTATTGTGCACATTTGAATAATGAACCTAGTACTTGAAGAGTTGGATTAGGTTAATAAAATACATCTATACTGAGAGACATCTTTTTAAGAAATTTATTTTACTTTATATTTTTTTAATAGTTAAAGGGGTTTCCTGAACTAGAATGTGTTAAAATTCCTAAACCTCTCACTTATTATACGAAACAGTTAACATTACCCCATCACCCATCCTTTCATTTTTTTAAGCCAGACACTGAACAGAAATAAACCAGTACAACAAGGACACTTAAGTTACTTTTATTCTATACTACACATTTCACAAAACAGTGACTGCCATATGAAAATTACAGCTTTGTGTTAAAATGGGATGCTCAGTGAAAAAAAACAGGAAAACAGGAAAGCAGTGGATTAAAATTGTGAGGGAGGGGATTTCAGAGGTCAAAACAAATTTCAGACCAGTCTCAAGACAAAAGTAACAAGTTACTTTTTGTCTTTTTTTTTTTTTTTTTTTAAACAAGGAAATGTATGATTTATGGAGATTTCACTACAATTTGTGATAAAGCAAACATACTTATAAGCCACAATATTGTTTATACACACAGTAATAATGCAGGTCACGTCCAGTGGTGTGGGGAAAAAATATCAGAATCATGGTGTCAGTGAACATTTTTAATAAATATGGTAACTTGGGAAGTATGTACTAGTTATAATTTTTCTGTGTGTAAAGAGCATGTTTGATTAGTCTTAAATAACGTAATAAAGCACATTATTATTTTAGAAATAAAAGTCTTTGACGCAAAGTTAGAGCTTTGTTTCAGCTGGGAGCTTCATCCCAAAATATTTTCTTTCTATGATTCCATTATTTTATCACACCACTGTCCAGTTAAGCATCCCACATACAGGAACATGGTTTAAGCATGCACTGGCATGTAGCTGACCAACATGTGCCGATCAACTACAACATATGAATCATATTATATACATATATAAACAAAATCACTGCTCTGATAAGAACAGCGATATGTTTATGCTACCAAGTCCTGCCAGTTATGGACAAAATCAAGGAGCTTAGAACAATTTGTAGGTACACAGTAAAGCAAACAACAAAAACAAAACAAAAACACTATTCAACAAACAAATTATGTACAAGTACCTACAAAGTCTGAAGACAAATTTCCTAAAAATCAGTCAACTCGGCAAATAATTAAGGCACTGTCCCAGATCCTGTTTCTCTCACATGATGTGTTCCCTTCAGCATAAACACTGGTGCCTTATTGCTTTGATAAATAATAAAGAACTACACATGGCTTTGCTTGTACTTGTAACAGAGTAGTAATTGCTGTAACAGTGCTTTGTGTTTAACCCTGTGTAAAAAGATTGCAAAACTGGCAGTAGTTCTGACAGGACAATATTGACAGTCCTTTTTAAAAAATTTTTTTTTTAAACACTTGCTCTAGGTAGCAGCGAGACCTCCAGACCTCTGCACAGAACTTCATTTATTCATTACGACGCTGAGTAGGGGTGTTACGGTTCATAGTATGATATTTTAAAACTAGGTTATCACTGAATTGACAGACCATATAAAAAAACCAAAAAAAAACACGAGCAGGTGGTGAAAATTAAAGAGAAATATTTGACGAAAAATTGTGTATAAAAGTCTCCTTGCATACAAAAACCTATGGGGGGAAAAAGAAAAAAAAAAAGGATCAAATCCCAATAGAAAAATATTTATGAAAAGAATTTTTCCTTAAAATCTCTGACAGTCAGTATTTATTGTTATAAGCTGCTTGGTGAAAAATAGTTGTTTAATTTAGCTCTGGTCAGCAACATCATGTTCTTCTGTGCGTTGTGTACGATAAAGTTAGAAACACTAGTTATTATGGTTTAAGGTGAGTCCTGAGGGAGGGGGTTGCCGCAGTTAGACACACAAAGGATGAAAACCACTTGACTGGGTAAACAAAAAAAAACAAACAAACGCGTAGACAGTAATAAGAAGTCATTTCATACTGTGAAACCGTAACAACCATACTGAATGTACAGTACAGTAGATGAAAAGTGTTCCTATTAATCTGTTTTTCCAATAAAGATGGTCTTTCTAGTTTAAGCATACAGAAGTCTGAAGGACAAAGCTTCGGAAGCAGTGCATTATAGATGAAGTATGAAATGGAACACACTTGAAAATGAAGCTCACAAACATCATTCTGAACATGCCTCAGCTGTGCACTAATACTGTCGGACTGTCAGTCATTCTAGGTAGTAGAACAATTGACAAAGCAGGGTCTAATTTCCTTCATACATAACCCTCTCTGAAGACAGCAGCTAAATACAAGACAGGAATTTTTATTTATTTTTTGTTAAATGCACACTGGTCTTTTGGGGTGGGTGTGGTGTGTTACAATGTCCATGAGACTGAAAGCAAGTTTCATAACTTGCCTTCCTTCAGAAAGCTCATCATGAAATGAGATGAGGCTCCGGTGAGCTTTCAGTTCCTCAAAGCTGTGCAACACTTGAGCAAGCCAACAAGACAGTGAGAGGAGAAATAGAAAAAGTGAGGTAGAGGACATGAAAAACGGACAATAAGACAGAAACAGAAAGATAGACGAGACGAGACGAGAATAAGCACAAGAGGAGCCCAATGCGTTTTGGAGTGGGATGAAGTGGATGTCGGATCGGGTCGGGTCGGGTCTGGAGGGTTAAGGGTGGTTCTGAGCTGGGCATGAACACGGTCCACACACACTGGAGCAGGACAGGAGGAATGGAGCATTCACCGCTGCAAAAACAGGCCGGAAAACACAAATCAATCGCATGACAGTGACAAAAATGCACAATCAGAGAATTAGGGGTGGTCTAGCTGCATGAATTAAAATGTGCAATTAGGCCAAATTTCACATTAAGGTGCATGGCTATTATGTGGCAAATGGTCATAAAACTATAAAGGCATTCATCAAGAGAGCAAAAAACAATCACAAAAAAACAGCACAATGACCATGGCACATTTTTAAAAAGGTACCTATTATGTTACACACAGTTTATTATAGTAGAAATGTTCTTACTCTGACCACATTAATACTTTTTTTCTTTCAAGCATATTTTACAAACATTAAAGATTTTTTAAAAATGAATTCCAATTTATTTTTCCTTGTCTGTGCTCATCAACTGTTAATCTATAGTTAATCTATCAGTTTGCTAAATTTCTGTCTTTTGTTCTGCATCAGTGGCAGCAGATCTGATACCAAGATTTCTAAAGTGCTCAAATTTGTATAGAAAAATCAATATATGATGCAATATTAAAACTGTGATGATAAAATGTGCTTTTTCTGAGATAGAGGGTGTAGTCAGTATAAAGTAGCTGGTTGAAAGTTAAACGTCTATTTTCATTCCATTTCCTTTTTATGCTGAATAAATTACGCTTTAAAAATTATTTAAAATGTGGCATATTTTTTTTTTCTTTTTTTATTGACACTACCAGTCAAAATTTTTTGGTAAATAAAATGCTAGTTTTCTAATAAAAAGAAATGAATATGTTGGCACAATCATATTTTTGTTTACAACACCGATTTCAAACATTTAATCATACACCTTCAGATCAAAAGGTTTTTAAGATCATAAACATTTCAGTCGAGTGTCTCCAAACTTTTGACCGGTAGTGTATATGTAGGTATTTTCATAACACCTTGTATATCATAGGAGATTTTTCCATTATTAGCCTGAGTGGAAATGAGTTATTATTTTTATTTGGTATGTTTATGTTGACGACTACTGGAACGGCTATTTGACTCTGAACTTCTTTTATTATGTGCAGATTTGCGATTTGTATCGGCGCCTGTGTGCTGCTTTTTCAGTGCATCCTGCTGCTTTCTGTTCTCTTGGCTTGGAACAAAAAATGCTTCCTCCACGTTATTACAACGCGAGTTTGACCGACTCTTCACTCTAGAAGCTGATCTTGCACTACTACTACTACTACTAGTGAGAGAAGATTTTTGGGGTTTACTAATCTGACCAGACTGAGCAGTTTGACCACTAGAGGATGCTACACTCAAGCATCTCTGAGCTGGTGGCGCTTTGGATGAGGAGGTGGATGGTGCGCTTGTACTAGAAAACCGTTTTACACTAGTTGCCTCGACAGAGTGTGATTTGGAGAGGCCAGATTGCTTTCTGGGAACTACACTATGCTCAACAGTTGATTTTGAATGGGTTCTTGCATCCAGATCCTCTTTCACTCGGCCTCTTGTGTCTGACCTGGTGGCAGTGTTGACACTGGATCTAAAGTTGAGGTTTTCTACGGATCGTGAAGGGGATGCTGTTGAGCTACTGGCTGGTAAAGATGCCCGGCGCACTTTGATAAATGTATTATCACGGCACGGCCCTGAGACTCTAATGCTTTTGGTCGGTGTCTCAGTAGCCCTTGGCTGTAATGAAAGTGTGGCAAAAGGCCCCAAGCCTTTCGTGTCATCTAATGAACGAGACAAATTTGATCCACGACTACGAATGAATGTAGCGTCACGTGCAACACACACAGACACCAGACTTTGTGTGGAAGTGGACGGCAGAGGCTGATTGACAAAAGAGGAAGAGGATGAGGAAGAAGATGACACGGGTCTTACAGGGCTGCCATGGAGGCTGCGTGAATGCACCCTCAGATGCCCACTCGTGCCCTGAGGGCCTGATGATGATACCAACACAGGACTGGCACGTGGACTACTTCTCATGGGGCTCCGTGGCGCTCTTCCCGATTTGGTGGCCAGCTGCTTGGCACGGGAGCGTCTTGGGCTGCTTCCATTACTGTGGGCATGCAGTGGAGCCTCCAGGTCCTCTAACCGCTGAGTCAGGGCTAGCTTCTGTTGGATGGCCATGCGCAGGAGTGAATTGAGTGTCTTCTTTTCGTCCTCTGCAACAGCGAGCTGTCTCTGCATCTCATCTAATTGAGTAACATACTGGTCACATCTGAGTGAGAAAGAGGTGATCAAATTAGCATAAAAAAACAACAACAAAAAACAAACAAACAAACAGATATTTGTCTAAAATCAATTATCAAGAAAACAGCACAGCATATCTAAACAAATGCTACATTAGAAGTCAGTGAAATGGTGATTGCTCTGCTTGGAGGTGCCATACACAAAACCAACCAAGTTATCTGTGAGATACAGGGAATATTTTACAAAGTGGATCTGAATTTGCTACATATGTATATTGTATACTGATATTTATTTAAACTGGTATATAAACACTATACTTACTATGCTAGGTGTGTCTATTGAATGTACAAAATATCTTCATTCCTGCACTTGTTGTGCAATAACGTGTAATCTTTCTATGCAGCAATACTAGTCTATATCACCCAAAGGAAAAGGAGCCTGACTGACTGACTGCATTTGGGCCAATGGGAAACTATTAAAGACTGATCATTGGAAATGCCTTTTAGCTCTCTACTAATCGCTCACAAAGCTCTGTTCATTATCCATTTACATCTGCTGAAGGCTGAAATAAAAAGAAATAAATAAATATAAGGCTCTGAAAGCAAAATGGGTTTTAACCTAATCTCAATGAAGACAACTGTGTGTTTCAACTGAAACATCAGCCCACATAATGCAAGCCAAACACAATTACGATGGTGGATATCTGATTAAGAGCTATAATCCAATATATAACCTCCAAATATTACACAACTGAAAGAAAGCGGTATTCTTCCAGATATTCCATAAATGTTTAAAGATGTATTACAATAGTTTATTTGTACTACACATATAGTGTGTAAAAAGTACTACAAAGGTTCCCCTTTAACCATATTAACAGCAGTACCTACAATACCAATGTTATTAAATGTAAAATCTTTTCCTCTTGTCTCAGGACATTTTCCTCAACACTGTCCCTACTAGGGGTGTAAAGATCTGTCGATATGTTTCGATGTATCGATCAAATAACCAACGATCCGATGCACTGATGTGATGCGTAAACATTGATGCATGTATAATTTTTAAGATGGACCATAGCTGGAGTGGGGAATCAGGAGAATTCCCAGTTGGCCACTCATACATCCCCCCCCCATAATGTTACAGTTGGACTTTTTGTAACAGAAAACAATACTCAGTATGCCATTTGCTATTATCTTTATACTCTTGTTGAAACATGTCAGTAATAAATATAACAGGATAGTAAGAAGTGAACTGTCACTTCATTTATCCAAGCTCTTCCACCACGAGGAGGGAAAAAGGAAAGAAAAAAAAAGAAGAAAAAAAAAAAAAAAAAAAAGGGTCCCACTCTGGCCCCAAGGTGGGCCTTTATTTATCCAGCCACTTCCTTAACTTCCAGCCACATCCTTATTGGCACTGAAATATCTAGTATCTCATAGTGGGAAAAAACTCAAGAAAAGTTTCTAAATATATTTTGGTTGTATCTGTGATTTAACAGAAATGTTACTGATTGTGTGAAATAGACGCATCGGTTAATATCGATTGCAGGCCCCTGAATCAACCGATTCGAGGCAGTTACTGAGGTATCGGCAAATATCGACTCGCTGGATAAAAGAATCAATATTAGATCGTATTGTCATGAAACTTGTAATTTACACTCCTAGTTCCGACACTGTCATTTGCAGTCTAAACCATGGGACCTCATGTGTGGCTAGAAGGAGAAAGGAATTGTGCACGTTAATCTGCATGTGAGCTGAGCTCGCTGGGAGACGAGAGGTTAGGATTATAATCCGATTATCTAGTTCCTCAGACAAAATAATTGAAAGCAGAGACTGACTAATCTCTGCAGCTTTCCACTCTTGTCCCGTCATCATCACGAGTGTCTGAAACCTTAAGCTTCTCAAGAGTGGGCATATGTACTATACCTGCTCGCAAACATGACCCGCAGCGAGGAGAAAGTAGCAGCGTCTTCCTTCAGAGCCTTGAGCTCGTTTCTCAGCTTTAGCATGGTCTCAGACACCACAGTCTTCTCAGTCTCGTACTTGGTCTTCAGGTTGCTCAGAGCCAGCTCAGCAGTCTGAAATAGAATAATTTGATCATAAAATTTAATGTTTAATAAAGTACGTAAATAATAGAAAAACAACCTAATGTTTGCTTGTCGCGGATATTTAGCTAGATATTACATTTCCTGTGACCAAAGTGCTCCAACCATGGGCCACAGAGTGTGTGGTATTTTCTGTACACTTTTCAGGCCACATGCTTCAGGGTCTCGAAGATCCTGTCAATCTGACTGGCTGTATGTCTGTGTATACATGTGAAAAACAAACTTTTGAACACTAGCAATGACCTTTTGGAAGCAAGATATAGTCACTGGACTAGATCAAATTCCTGACTTTTAAAGTTATTAAAGATTCTCACGTTTGCCAAAGGGCTGTGGGAAAAAGGTGTGATTGGTCATCTGTCATATTAGTTAAATCATCTCCTTCTGTGAAACCTTTTGTCCATGATTACTGACTAAACATACCAAACTAAATAACAAACTCGTGAGACACCAGGGAAATATGATTGACAAACCACACAGAGCCATAGTCGATGGATTTTAATTCCAAGATCACGAGGTTATAAGATAAGAAAACAGGAGAAAATAGCAGAAAATATACAAGTTGCAAATGTTAAAGGCTCTCTGTATGTGTGCTGGAGCAGAACAATATATTGCCTCCCTGGTGCAATAGTACTACTATCAAAATAATGCAATCCCAAGAGGAAATGAACTGCTGTGAGCACCCTGGTTCATCCTTCATAAACACATTCCTGGGAAGTTTGAATTCATTAAACGGTTTAAGAAAAATAACTATCAATAACAAAGGTTAATCTTTATCTATTTTATGATGACAGTATTATGTCATACAGTTCTATATTATGTGTTAATGAATACTGATGCTTGTAGTTCAACAAATGATCAAAGTGCTCCTTCAGATAAAATCATGCCGACAATGGGAAAGATCAGTGACCGAAAAAGGTCGCATAGCGCATTCTTACAAAGACGACCACACACTGTAAAACTTGCAGAACGAGCTCTCATGCCCGCGGAGTTTGCTCAAGGCGATGACTTTCAAAAAACCTCGACATGGTGGTATTGAAAAGTGAATGCGTACTTACTAAATACTTTCCATAACATAGCAAACAACAAGAAAAAAAAACGATCAAGTTTCAATGACAAATGGATCCGATGTGCCAAACAACCCAACCAAAAATAAATAAATATTTTTTAATTATATATATATATATATATATATATATATATATATATATAAGCTTCATCATGCTTATATATAAGCTTCATCATGATAAGTTTCAATTGACAGGTTTATTAATCCACCACCAACTGGCAAGTGTTGACTCTTTCACATTGCTTTGAAGTGTCAGATTTCCTAGGCATTGCTTCTGATGCTTTATACTGCTTCTGATGCTGGGTCAGACATTTGGTATGAATTAGGCTTGTGTGATATAATGATTTTATCATCCTCACACAATTTCACACTGCCATGATATGCAGTTATGTTTATTTCAATTATTCTATATTAACAAGTCTAACAACCTTTAGGCAAATAGTATATGAGCTCTGCAATTTACCATCAGACTACGCTATTATGCTTAGGCCACTCAAAAACATGCCAAAAGAGCATTATTTTCTCCCCCAAAAAAGCAGGGGATGAGTCAATCAACATATAAACCTGGACTGATTTGTGCAGGTGAACTCTAAATATTGTTAACCAACACTGCCTGAAAGTGCCCCCCCATGTTCTTAAGTGAACTCTTGCAGGTGCCCTCGCTTTCTGACAACCAAACCAAAAACAGTATTTCCTTTATCCACCCAATGAAACAGACATTACGGTGGATTAATCCCACAATGCATCTTGACAATGCATTCTAAACCCTACATACATGTACCAACATATTCCAGTATTCAATAGGTAATGGTGTTTAGTGGAAGCCAGTCAGACATCAGACATCACCTGCGTACCTGTTTGTTTGCCTTTAGGACAGTCCTGAGTGTGGCGATCTGCTCTCTCTTGGTGCTTAGAAGAGACTTGAGCTTCAGCACCTCCTCGAGCAGAGCTTCACGGTCAGATTCAGTGCTGCCCCCTAATGCAGAGGAGGGTAAGCCACCACGCTGCCTGCACAGGTCAACGGCCACCTGAAAAAACAAAACATTTTTAAAAAAGTTTCCTTCTTTTCAGTTAGCAATACAGGCTTAACAAAACGTTCCATTTAAAAAAGTGTCAGGACACTTCTCAATCTCACAATCTCAAATAACCAGTTAAATAAGCTATAAGAGTTAAAAAATAGAACTGATTGCAAACTCAATGCAAAACTGCATTAATGAATATCATCATAACCAGTATTTTCATAACAGCACTCATGTGGGTTCCAACATGTGGTGTAAACACAAATATACTTGTATTTAACCTTAGCCCTGTTACAATAAGCGACACTGTGCAATGGCACATGGACTACCAGGGTCAAACAGCTGAGAGCTTGAGAGTGTCGTGCACTGGTAGGAAACAGGAAGACAAGCAATACGTTCCTCTTCCTTACTCAAAATACAAACAATGATGTGTTAAGGGCCAGAAAACACCTCATTGCTGCCCTCCACTAGCCAAGACATTGGCCTGTATCCCAGGACCCTGATATAAAACATATTTTCCACACAAACACGGTCTTATATCATTGTTAGTGCTTTCATTAAGCGGATACATTTGTGTTTATATTAATGTTTATTGTAGCAACTGCTCTGACGCTGTCCCTGCGTGCAGCTTAGTACATCTTATGTCACATTACTGATTACAAGGATGCTTTCCCACTTTTAAACTCCCCCCACACCCAATCTGGTACATTTGACTGATTGTTTTTGTACCCAGGTGCAGTTCAGGGAGGAATTCACTGCTTGGCTGATGAACAGTGTTCCACAGCACACATCTATCCCAGCTGACTGGTTCAACTGGTCACAGTACTTCATGTTGCACGAGCTGTGTTCTCAATGGTTTGACAAAGCGAACGAGGCTTAAAAGCAAGTGACTAACTGAATAACTGTTGGTCACAGAATAACTGAATACGATTTTGAAGAGATGTATAAACATCAATTAGCAATTGTGAAGGAATTTGTCTGCGTGATCAGTCCTGGTTATGGATATGAGTATTTGGGCCTAGGTGCTCCAACCTGAGCTAGGCTTATGAGATCATGTACAATATGCCATCACCTTGTCATGCCCTTTAACTATGACAGACTGACTATTGTATTGCTAGTGGCTTTGGAGTGGTGTAGGCTGCAGTGGTGCTGATTCAGAGGAGAAGGAGGTATATCCAGAAATACACAATGTGAGTTGTGTACACGTTACCCCGCTACATACTGTTGTCATGCTTACCTGGAGGTGTTTAATCTGGCAGCGAATAACAGCCACCAGGTTGCGCACGTTGGTGGGGTCCCTGAAGTCCAGTGTTGGAGAGCTGGGGCCACTTCCACAGTTTGTCGAGGCGTCTCCATTCGCTGTAGTGATGTCCAACTCTACGCTATGTGCTCCTTTCCCCAGCGCCTCTCCTGACCTCCTCTGCTTCCGGAACGATCCATGGTGGTGCCTTCTCCCGCCTCGTGCTCCATCACGGTAGTAGTCCAGTGTGACGCGACGTGGTGTGAGGTTGTTGCACATGCAAACGTGGTGGTAGAGGTTGGCCAACTCTTCAGAAAAGGCCAGCAGCTCCTCCTGTGTGGCACTCAGGTGGCATTCGGAGTCGCTGGCGACACGTCGTGTGGCTCCGATCTCAAGCTCCAGCTGACCGATGCGTTCCTGGTCATGGCGGCTGGCGGCAATGCACTGGCGGATCTTGTCAGCCAGTTCCTGTGCCTCGGCTCTCCAGCGCTCCTTCTCCAGCAGGTGGCGCTCTTCCAGGGCCCGGCAGCGCTCGCCTGCCTCCTTCAGCTCGTCGCGCAGCTGCATGAGCTCAGCATTGGCTGCACGCATGCGCTTCTCAAGCACCTCTGCACTCTTGGCATCCAGCTCCAGATCATCCTCATTCACTGGCTCATTGTTTCCATTCTGCTCCTGGGTTTTTGTCCCAGACAGGGGGTTGGAAGAAGTGGAGCAACCTTGCAGGACCTCCAAACGCTGCGAGAGCTGCTCCACCTTCACTTTGTGCTCATCCAGAGCCACTTTAGACTGGGCCAGTGCCTCCTGTAGGTCCTGGACCGAACTGGCCAGAGCTGCTTTCTCCCTCTCCACCTGCAGTGACGAAAACATGCTATCATAGTGACGCAGGACAAACGTATGTTGACTTCTTTCATAAAATTCCGCAATTTTTTAAGATTTTAGGATACTTTTGTTTTACTGACCTGTATTTCATGGTTGGTTTAGTATTATGAGATTCATTAAAGTAAATTTTGTAAAATGTTATCATTGCAGCATGGTCAAAATGCAAAAACAGCCACTCCAGCTGCACAAACAGGCACCGAAAGTTTACCAAGTGAAGGAGGTGAGCACATGTGTTGGGGTGTTTCCAATTTGCACATTCATTGTTTGAAGAGGTAAAAATATTGGTGCCTCAGTGCCCTTTTTGTTATCTAATAACATTTTTGTGGAAATGACATGTAAATTCTATATAGAAGAAACCGATTCAGTTGTAACATCATAAGTAAACATCTGTAGAAGCTGTCTAGAGGGCTACATAATATTAACCAAAAAAGCCACCCACTGTTTAAAGAAATAAACAAAAAAAAACTAGCCTGGCTAATTAGTTTTTATCTTGCTTCTCATCCATCCATCTATTGAAAAGAGCAGATGGTTATAAGCTATTTCAAAGCACTGTCAAGGCCTGTTAAGAGCCTTCCGTGTATAAGATCTTGAACAGGATGTGGTTTAAAGACGGGAAGCAGATTTCAAGCCTCATAAAGTCACGAAAGGCAACGGGCTTAAACAGCTGAAGACTCTTTAAATCACTTTTGGTTTGATTTGAGAAAGAAAAAAAGTGAGATTTGGTTGTGGAAAAGGTACTCTTATACCTTATAAACAGCTTAAATGAAGTGTGTATAATTTGCACACGCAAAAATACTTTTTTGCTACGTCAATTTTGTCTGTTTATGTCACAACATAAGCATTTTAAATATGGTGTGTGTGCGCACAGGTGTGTAGGGGGAGGGTTCTTTATTTCTTTTGACAGTTTGGTTCATTGCCAGCTAAGACAGAAATCCAGCTTTACAAAACAACAATGTACGAGTGTATCCAACCCTCAAAAGGTTCCAACATACCTAGTGGCAGTTAAGGATGTTAAGGAAAGTGAGTCAATATCCTTCCTTGTGAAATTTTAATGTGTGGCCCACCTGCAGCAGCTGCTGTTTTAGCTTCTGAGTGTCGGACAGATGGAGTTCGCTCAGCAGGTCAGCCACCAGCCCTGGAGCCTGAGGCCGAAGGAACACGTCACGGTTCCTGGGAGTAGAGCAACGCTGCTTCTCGCTTCCTTTCGAGTGGTTGTAGCCGCTGTCCTGCTCTTCTTCCTCTTTATCTCCCCGCTCCTTCTCCTCTGCAGTCCGATCTCCGTCCAGGCTGTCGTCCATCTGCAGGTCCAGGTGCACCACAGAGTCAAACGGGTTGAGAGTGTGAGCAGCTAGCTCCCGTTTTAAACTGTTCTTCTGCTCACGCTCATCCTTTAGGGCCTCGAGGGCCTCATCCAGCTGCCTCTCGGCAATCTCGCGCAGCCGCCCGGCCTCCTCCAGCTGCGCTCGCAGAAGCTCCTGTTCCTCATCCTTCTGCGAGAGCTCCACCTTCAGTGCCTCAAACTCCACCTGAGGGCAGAGGAGAACTAGATCAATTCACTGTGTATGCTTACTTGGATGATTTTAAATTATAAAATTATAATTTGTGAATCACTGATCAGTCAGTGATTAGTCTGCTCTGCCCATGGGGTCTTTTGTACACTTTTCTGGCCATCATCGTAAAAGGCCGTATTCTCATCAACTTCTGGGAAAACAAAAACTTTTTTAAAAAATGTATGCAAGACTACACACTAACTAGCATAACTCCTGGGTCATCATACAAAATTTGGCTTAATGGAAAATCTACTCTGAATCAAAACATTTCAGAATGTCCGTTGCCCTGAAATAATGATCACAGCTTTGGCTTTATCAAACTCCCTATTCAAGTTTCCAGAGAGATCAGACATAAACCCATATGCACCACACTTGTTTTATAGTCTGACTGTTCTAGACTGTTTTTCTAGTCTAACCAGTTTTACCGTGAGTGCACTGAAACGGTGATATTAAGAAGTGCTAATGTGAAGAGAGTCTTCGGGA